>NC_041390.1:229494883-229583614 GCF_002162155.2 Triticum dicoccoides
CGAGCCACGCTCCAGCTCCCCGCCGCCGCCGGACTGGGCAGATCTAGCCGGGGGCCTTCACGCGCCCAACCTCCTGATGTGGGACGTGCAGCCACCACGCTAGCCTCGAGCACCAGAATGCCGCCGAGCGTCGAACATCACCATCGCCGCCATTCCAAGCCCGCCGTCGCGCAGCCAAACCCCGCACCAGCCCGACGCCTCCATCGATGGGCCATCCTACGCCAACCCATGGTCCCGAGCGAAATAGGGAGAAGCAACCCCGCCGCCACCTACACCAGTCGGGCTTCGCCTAGCGGCGCTGCCAGGCGGCGGCAGGGGAGGGAGGCTGGAGGAGGAACGGGGGACCGGCGACCTAGGGTTTCCCCTGTCCGCTCGCGGGCGCGGGCAGGGGGTGTTTTTCCTCAGACTCTCATCTGTTTCCATTTGATGCCTATTTAAGGGACAATGTTGGATGGCTCGCTCACGTATTCTTTCTGTGACGCATCCGGACGCGGTCCGCGAACAAATAGGGTATCCCTTTAGGGGATAGTGTTGGAGGTGCCCTAAAACCTTAATGGCTAGTCGGGTTTATGATGAAAAGAGTGATGTGGCGATCGACATGGAAGACTGAAAAAAATAAAAGGGTAAAACTAGAAGTATTCGATAAATGAGTAATTTGGATGAAAACAGTAAAACGGGGTGATATAGAGGGTAAAAACTGAAATTCACTCTAAAAAATCATTGTACGATTTAAATCAAATGGCCAACATAGGAAAAAAATTCTTAAGGATTATAATCCTTTAAAGATCTTAAGAAAACTCTTTCAATCAAAGAGGCCTAAATGTTGTGCTCTCGAGGAGAGAACCAAAGGTGATGGAAGCTCATCACGTGTAATGGAGGGAACGGAGAATCATATATACTAGAAGGGTTGGGCGCGCTTTATTGGGTCATTGGTGTTGTTTGATTTTCATATTTTTTTTACTCCCTCTGTTTCATAATATAAGGGCATCTCCAACATTGACCCGCAAATTTCCTCCCACATATGTCTGCGGACAGGTGGGCCAGTCTGCAGACTTGGATGCGAGAGCCGACCATCCAATAATATCATGTATATGTTTGCTGATACGTCTCCGTCGTATCTACTTTTACAAACACTTTTGCCTTTGTTTTGGACTCTAACTTGCATGATTTGAATGAAACTAACCCAGTCTGACGTTGTTTTCAGCAGAATTGCCATGGTGTTATTTTTGTGCAGAAATAAAAGTTCTCGGAATGACCTGAAAATCAACGGAGAATTATTTTGGAGTATATAAAAAATACTGGAAGGAAGATCCATGTAAGGGGGGGGCCTCCACCTGTCCACGAGGGTGGGGGCGCGCCCTACCCCCCTGGGCGCGCCCCCTGCCTTGTGGGCCCCCTGACGCTCCATCGACCCCAACTCTGACTCCATATATTCACTTTCGGGGAGAAAAAAACTAGGAGAATGATTCATCGCGTTTTACGGTACGAAGCCACCGCCAAGCCCTAAACTCTCTCGGGAGGGCCGATCTGGAGTCCGTTCGGGACTCCGGAGAGGGGAATCCGTCGCCATCGTCATCATCAACCATCCTCCATCGCCAATTTCATGATGCTCACCGCCGTGCGTGAGTAATTCCATCGTAGACTTGCTGGACGGTGATGGGTTGGATGAGATTTATCATGTAATCGAGTTAGTTTTGTTAGGGTTTGATCCCTAGTATCCACTATGTTCTGAGATTGATGTTGCTATGATTTTGCTATGCTTAATGCTTGTCACTAGGGCCCGAGTGCCATGATTTCAAATCTGAACCTATTATGTTTTCATCAATATATAAGAGTTCTTGATCCTATTTTGCAAGTCTATAGTCACCTATTATGTGTTATGATCCGTTAACCCCGAAGTGACAATAATCGAGATACTTACCGGTGATGACCGTAGTTTGAGGAGTTCATTTATTCAGTATGTGTTAATGCTTTGGTCCGGTACTCTATTAAAAGGAGGCTTTAATATCCCTTAGTTTCCGCTAGGACCCCGTAGCCACGGGATGGTAGGACAAAAGATGTCATGCAAGTTCTTTTCCATAAGCACGTATGACTATATTCGGAATACATGCCTACATTACATTAATGAACTGGAGCTAGTTCTGTGTCACCCTAGGTTATGACTGTTGCATGATGAACCGCATCCGACATAATTCTCTATCACTGATTCATTGCCTACGAGCTTTCCATATATTGTTCTTCGCTTATTTACTTTTCTGTTGCTATTGCTATCATCACTATAAAACATCAAAAATATTACTTTTGCTACTGTTACTTTTTGCTATCGTTACCACTACTATCATATTACTTTGCTACTAAATACTTTGCTGCAGATATTAAGTTATCCAGGTGTAGTTGAATTGACAACTCAGCTGCTAATACTTGAGAATATTCTTTGGCTCCCCTTGTGTCAAATCAATAAATTTGGGTTGAATACGCTACCCTCGAAAGCTGTTGCGATCCCCTATACTTGTGGGTTATCATTCGCAAATAAAGGGCAATTTCAAATTCAAATAAAGTCTGATCCATGGCCGGATCACACCAGCGTCTGATCACATGCCAATCCCGCCGCCGTTTGCCCGTGCCGGTCTAGGTGTAGTCCTGCTGTGTGTAGGTGTAGTTTCGGACTGGGTGGGATCTGAGTCTTCCACCTGCCCGTCCTCATAGCCACCTCCTCCTCTGCCTTCATCGTGGATGACGCCGAACATCTCTCTGTCAGCGTCGTCGTAGCTCTTCTCCCCTGCTTTAGGCATAGCAGCGAACGACGTGCGGGCGCCCGGCTTTAGGCTTGCTCATGTATTACTTTATAAGGTCTTTGTAACCAATTAATAAAATGACTGCATGCATCACCCAAAGACCGGGGGTGTATCCCGAGTGCCAAAACGGCCCTCTTGTGTAGCAGGTTTAAATAAGTTCTTCTTTGATCTAATTCACTATCTCAGCCTAGCAATTCTAGAAGTTGTCTTGCCTTGACCACCTCCCATTTCCATCGCGGTTGTTGTGTGATGACTAGTCCCGCAAACAAGAAAAATTAACGGTTGTTGAATGGAGCAACACGTCAGAATTCAGCAAAGGACAGCAAAAAAAAATCCAGTATAAGTCGTGCACTAGACGAGATTACGAATGGTTTAAATTTGGCAAAAATGATGTTGGGCCCATGATCTAGTACAGTTGTACACTGATTGTCAACTCTGGGAGTAAATGAAGAGGTGGGCCGTGGATTGCCCCAGAAATACGTGCGCAAAATCAAACGGGCGTTCGAGATGTATTCGTGTGCAAGAGCGTCGGTTTGCCGGTCACAAATCACAATCACATTTGGGCACAAAATCAGAAGGGGCCGTACACCTTCTGCATCGGCTTGCTGGCCACAATCAAAACTGGGAGGCATCGCTCCCTCAATTTTTTGTGACCTCGGTGGTACGGCAGAAGCACATCAGAATGGATGTATGATGTGCCATTTGTGGAGGCAATGCGTCCATACGTTTTCTTTGATTTTCTTGGCACGTACGCATGGCTACCCGAAACTACCGGAGTGGAAGGAAGTAGAGAGCCGAAAGCGTCTCTACGGACACGACACGAACGGTAATGAAAATTTCTGGGTCTCGTCCCGTCCCGTCCGCCGCTGCTGTATCATGTTGACGGCACGCGCTCGGAGAAACGGTGCCATGCAGTAGCATCGTGTACTGTTCTTTTCTTCTTCTTTAGGAACATCGTGTACTGTTAAGGGTCAAGCCTATTGAAGAGGCATGCATGCATGCATAATTGGATTGCATGAATCTATCTCCATTCTCTGTCCTTGTCCACCATGTTTTTTCTTTGTTAATGGTGTCGCCCTCCTTCCTCATCCTTGCCCTGCTGTCCATGATGCGACGAAGCTGCCTTTTTTTGTGTGTGTTCTTCTGTGCAGTCACTAGCCAGTCGGTGATCGGTGGATGGGCCATCCACCATGCGTAACTGTTGATGGGCCAAAGGTGTTAAATAGGTGGGCCGCGTCGTTGGACTTTGTCAATCACTTCATGCATGCTCACGGTTGATGAAACAACTCTTTCCAAAACTCCAAATCGAGTCCAGCTGAGATCCTACGTCACCTACAGCTACAGGGGTGCTCCTAACTCAAGGCTCATTCTGCTTCCAGTAGCTTCCACGAAATGCCCTTCTTCTGGACGCCTAGCTAATTTGGGTCTTTAATTCCAAGAAGAAGGGGATATTTTCCGACAACTCCACTATGCCTGAAAAACTACATATACCTACTCCCTTTGGGTCAGTCGTAGTTAGTATGTGAAATGAACTTGACAACTTCGAAATATCAGAATTTCGTGCTTCCGAAACCTGTGAACTTACCGACAAACTTGTACTTGCTGAGACGTACATACACTAAAATAATGTAGAGCAAGCCACAAGTTTTAGTAAACCCACAGTATTCTGAGTTACACGGCCGATTACTAGTCTTACCGAACCCTTCCACAAATGGTCATACCGGAGAAAATATATCAACCCAATCAAAATTTATGCACATTTTGACATATTTTGGATTTATTTATCAAGCATTTTTTATTAAATAGGCCCAAGTTTTTCTTTATATATGGTGCAACACTGCTATTTGTCGGTTACTACTTGTACTCTAGGCATAACGGTGGTGATGTCTCTCGGTAGGAATAATGGCTCGCATGTTTTATCCCCGTTCCGATGATGCAAATAGCGTCGTCGAAGGATGTGTCGAAGTGTGTCTCCGTCGGATCTCGTAGGACTCGTTCGGTGCTGGTTTTCGGTTGATCTATTTGGATCCAGTTTTTGTTTGTCTTTATTCGTGTGGTTACATATTTGATCTTTCTGATCTACAACTCTCTTCAACGGCGATGGTTGCTGCTCTGGCGCGCTGGTCCTTTGGGGCCTTAGCATGACGACTTCTCGACTGTTTACAACAACAAGGTTTGTCCGGCTCCGATAAGGAAGGGGCGATGAGGGCGGCGTGCCTTCGGCTCACTTCAGTGTTTGTAGTCGTCGGTAAGTGGTCCATAGACCTTGTTGTAATTTTTATTACCTCTAGTGTTCTTTATACTGTCATGATCCTTAAATAGATTGAAACTTTCTCTCGCAAAATAAAAACCTGGGCATAGCGGTCATCTCGCGTAAACTTGATCTCTGGTAGATCTACAAATTACTGGGTTTTTCCCCTATAAAAACAATAGGTTTCTACTGTGTATTTTTTCTTTTTGTTAAAATGGGTTTGCACTAAGAAAAGAAAAGCCTAGTACTCCCTCCATTTACTTATACAAGGCCATCAAGTAATCAAGACAAAAATTAATGATGTTTTCTCGTACTAGCAACTTGTTTAATACTACCTCCGTTCTGGTTTATCCCTTTGTAGTTTGTGGCAAATTTTGATCAAAGATCTAACTAATAAAATGTTAATGCATGTCAACAAAAATTGTATCATTGGATTCGTATTTGAACTTATTTTTAAATGATATAATTTTTTGTGACACGTATAAACATTTTGTTTGTTCAATCTACGGTCAAAATTTGACAAGAAATACAATGGAGACCATTAAACCAAGACGAAGGTAGTACTTATATGCATGTAGTCATAATGACAATCAGCTACTTTCTTCATTCAGTTTTCTTGCATGCACACGGTGTATTAAATGATCCTAGTACATGTACAAGGCCACAAACTCAAATTACAGGTACCAAGATAAAATTTAATACATGTTTTGCAACCCAACTTTCTTTCTCGTGTACTGGGATCATTTAATACACCGCATGCATGCAAAAAAATTGATTGGTGGATGTTGGCTATATGATCTTGCCACATCATATATAGCCTATCTTATAGCCCGCAAGTACAATAGTCACATACAAATATGTAGTACTACTTTGTTGAAATATGGTCCACATTTCTCTCTCACATAGTGTCTAGAAGTGCGTGCTACAACCGGCTGTTAATTAGTAGTCCGTTCCCCTTCTCTCTCCTCTTGTCTCTTATTCAACTCATCAAAAATATATTATTTAAAGCCTTACAGCCGCCTACATCACCTATTGTACTTGCTCTTATATAGATGCAAAATGTATATTTCATAGTGGTCTTGTATAATTAAATAGGGGAGTTCAACTTTATCTTGATACCTGTAATTTAAGTTTGTGGTCTTGTATATAAAACAGAAGGGAGTACAATAAAATACAACCATATGGAGTTAGATGAAACGAGAACTTGATGCGGCCGTGTGGGAGACCTGAATATGCCTTTTCTCTTTGCCTTGTGCAGGAGTTAAGTAAGCTCTTCTTTAAACTTTTTCTTGCACCTATATAGGTTCGATTGAATCCCTTTGGAAATGTACTCATTACTAATCGTCCAAATAGGTGAGAAAAAGGGTTTTCCCCCGCTTTGTATTCCAAAGCAACCATCCGATACAGCCAACAATAGGTGCTGGGGTGGAAACAGCACAAGCACGCCCAAAAGAAAGAAAGAGAAAAAGAAAAAAAATGACGATAATGGTGGATCGACAAAAACAACGAAGCCTCGCGACCGCTGCGTCCACTGGAGATCGCCCACCAAGCTCCGAGACTCCGAAGCGCCGGTACCAATCAACACCTCCAAGAAGGGACAGGACGATGGTGACGCTGCTGCTAAGGGTTTCCCCTGATACACGGCGAGGAGAGAGGAAGGGTAGCCCCGACGCCCTCCAGGAAGGTCCGATGGCACCCTCAGGCGCCACCGCGTCAGTGTCGGCCAAGCCAACAGAGATTTCTCCCGATCCCATCCGCCACCTCAGGCACTCCGGAGCTCGCTGCTACCTCTTGAGCACTGCGTTGGTTTTCCCTGAAGAGGAAGGGATGATGCAGCAAAGTAGAGTAAGTATTTCCCTCAGTTTTTGAGAACCAAGGTATCAATTCAGTAGGAGGCTACGCGCGAATCCCTCGCACCTGCACAAAACAAATAAATCCTTGCAACCAACGCAAATAGGGGTTGTCAATCCCTATAGGGCCACTTACGAGAGTGAGATCTGATAGATATGATAAGATAATATTTTTGGTATTTTTATGATAAAAGATGCAAAGTAAATAGCAAAGTAAATACTAAGTAATAGGAGATCAATATGATAAAGATAGACCCGGGGGTCGTAGGTTTCACTAGTGGCTTCTCTCAAAAGCATAAGTATTCTATGGTGGGTGAACAAATTATTGTTGAGCAATTGAAAAAATTGAGCATATTTATGAGAATATCTAGGTATGATCATGTATATAGGCATCACGTCCGAGACAAGTAGACCGACTCCTGCCTGCATCTACTACTATTACTCCACTCATCGACCGCTATCCAGCATGCATCTAGAGTATTAAGTTAAAAACAAAGTAACGCCTTAAGCAAGATGACATGATGTAGAGGGATAGACTCATGCAATATGAAGAAAACCCCATCTTGTTATCCTCGATGGCAACAATACAATACGTGCCTTACTGCCCTTACTGTCACCGGAAAAGTACACCGCAAGATTGAACCCAAAACTAAGCATTTCTCCCATTGCAAGAAATATCAATCTAGTAGGCCAAACCAAACTGATAATTTGAAAAGACTTGCAAAGATAACCAATCATACATAAAAGAATTTAGAGAAGATTCAAATATTATTCATAGATAGACTTGATCATAAACCCACAATTCATTGGTCTCAACAAACACACCGCAAAAAGAAGATTACATCGAATAGATCTCCACAAGAGAGGGGGAGAATATTGTATTGAGATCCAAAAAAAAGAGAAGAAGACATCTAGCTACTAACTATGGACCTGTAGGTCTGAGGTGAACTACTCACACTTCATCGGAGAGTCTATGGTGTTGATGTAGAAGCCCTCCGTGATTGATGCCCCCTCCGACGGAGCTCCAGAACAGGCCCCAAGATGGGATCTCGTGGATACAGAAAGTTACAGCGGTGGAATTAGGGTTTTGGCTCCTGTTCTGATCGTTTGGGGGTACGTGGATATATATAGGAGGAAGGAGTATGTCGGTGGAGCAATAAGGGGCCCACGAGGGTGGAGGGTGTGCCTGGTGGGGGTGGGTGCGCCCCCCTACCTCATGGCCTCCTGTTTTATTTCTTGACGTAGGGTCCAAGTCTCTCTGGTCTTATTCGTTGAGAAAATCACGTTCCCAAAGGTTTCATTCCGTTTGGACTCCGTTTGATATTCATTTTCTTCGAAACCCTAAAACAGGCAAAAACAACAATTCTGGGTTGGGCCTCCGGTTAATAGGTTAGTCCCAAAAATTGTATAAAAGTGGATAATAAAGCCCAATAATGTCCAAAACAGTAGATAATATAGCATGGAGCAATCAAAAATTATAGATACGTTGGAGACGTATCAAGCATCCCCAAGCTTAATTACTGCTCGTCCTCGAGTACGTAAATGATAAAAACAGAATTTTTGATGCGGAGTGCTACTTGGCATAATTTTATTGTAATTCTTCGTAATTGTGGTATGAATATTCAGATCCGAAAGATTCAAGACAAAAGTTCATATTGACATAAAAATAATAATACTTCAAGCATACTAACTAAGCAATTATGTCTTCTCAAAATAACATGGCCAAAGAAAGTTTATCCCTATGAAATCATATGGTTTAGTCATGTTTCATTTTCGTCACACAAGGATGCTCTCATCATGCACAACCCCGATGACAAGCCAAGCAATTGTTTCATACTTTAGTAATCTCAAACCTATAAACTTTCACGCAATATATGAGTGCGAGCCATGGACATAGCACTATAGGTGGAATAGAATATAATGAGGGGGGTTATGTGAAGAAGACAAAAAAGGAGAAAGTCTCACATCAACGAGGCTAATCAATGGGCTATGGAGATGCCCACCGATTGATATTAATGCAAGGAGTAGGGATTGCCATGCAACGAATGCACTAGAGCTATAAATGTATGAAAGCTCAACAAAAGAAACTAGTGGGTGTGCATCCAACTTGCTTGCTCACGAAGACCTAGGGAACTTGAGGAGGCCCATTATTGGAATATACAAGCCAAGTTCTATAATGAAAATTCCCACTAGTATATGAAAGTGACAAAACAAGAGACTCTCTAACATGAAGATTATGGTGCTACTTTGAAGCACAAGTGTGGCAAAGGATAGTAACATTGTCCCTTCTCTCTTTTTCTCTCATTTTTTCTTTTTATGGCCTTTTTCTTTTTATGGCCTTTCTCTTTTTTGGGGCCTTCTCTTTTTTTATGACCTTTCTTTTTTTATATTCCTCACTTAGGACAATGCTCTAGAAAATGATGATCATCACACTTCCATTTATTTACAACTTAATGATTACGACTCGATACTAGAACAAAAGATGACTCTATATGAATGCCTCCGGCGGTCTCCCGGGATATGCAATGGACCAAGAGTGACATGTATGAAAGAATTATGAACGGCGGCTTTGCAAAAAATACTATGTCAACTACATGATCATGCTAAGCAATATGACAATGATGAATGTGTCATGATGAACGAAATGATGGAAAGTTGCATGGCAATATATCTCGGAATGACTATGGAAATGCCATAATAGGTAGGTATGGTGGATGTTTTGAGGAAGATATAAGGAGGTTTATGTGTGAAAGAGTGTATCATATCATGGGGTTTGGATGCACCGGCGAAGTTTGCGCCAACTCTCAATGTGAGAAAGGGCAATGCACGGTACCGAAGAGGCTAGCAAGGATGGAAGGGTGAGAGTTCGTATAATCCATGGACTCAACGTTAGTCATAAAGAACTCACATACTTATTGCAAAAATCTACAAGGCATCAAAAACCTCGGTACTACGTGCATGCTCCTAGGGGGATAGATTGGTTGGAAAAGACCATCGCTCATCCCCGACCGCCACTCATAAGGAAGACAATCAAATAACACCTCATGTTTCAAATTTGTTGCATAACATTTACCATACGTGCATGCTACGGGACTTGCAAACTTCAACACAAGCATTTCTCAATTTCACAACTACTCAACTAGCACGACTTTGATATTATTACCTTCATATCTCAAAACAATCATCAAGCATCAAACTTCTCTTAGTATTCAAGACACTCTTAAGAAAATTTTACTAATCTTGAATACCTAGCATATTAGGATTTTAAGCAAATTACCATGCTATTAAGACTCTCAAAATAATCTAAGTGAAGCATGAGAGATCAATAGTTTCTATAAAACAAATCCACCACCGTGCTCTAAAAGATATAAGTGAAGTACTAGAGCAAAACTATATAACTCAAAAGATATAAGTGAAGCACATAGAGTATTCTAACAAATTCCAAATCATGTATGGCTCTCTCAAAAGGTGTGTACAGAAAGGATGATTGTGGTAAACTAACAAGCAAAGACTCAAATCATACAAGACGCTCCAAGCAAAACACATATCATGTGGCGAATAAAAATATAGCTCCAAGTAAAGTTACCGATAGAAGTAGACGAAAGAGGGGATGCCTTCCGGGGCATCCCCAAGCTTTGGCTTTTAGGTGTACTTAGATTATCTTGGGGGTGCCATGGGCATACCCAAGCTTAGGCTCTGGCCACTCCTTGTTACATAATCCATCAAATCTTTACCCAAAACATGAAAACTTCACAACGCAAAACTTAAAGTAGAAAATCTCGTGAGCTCCGTTAGCGAAAGAAAATAAAAGATCACTTCAAGGTACTGTAATGAACTCATTCTTTATTTATATTGGTTTTATACCTACTGTATTCCAACTTATTTATGGTTTATAAACTATTTTACTAGCCATACATTCATCAAAATAAGCAAACAACACACGAAAAACAGAATCTGTCAAAAACAGAATAGTCTGTAGTAATCTGTAGCTAGCGCAAGATCTGGAACCCCAAAAATTCTAAAATAAATTCCTTGATGTGAGGAATTTATCTGTTAATCATGTTCAAAAAGAATTAACTAAATATCACTTTACAAATAAAAATTACAGCAGTTCTCGTGAGCGCTAAAGTTTATGTTTTTTACAGCAAGTTCAACAAGACTTTCCCCAAGTCTTCCCAACGGTTCTACTTGACACAAACACTAATTAAACACAAAAACACAAACAAAACAGAGTCTAGATAAATTATTTATTACTAAACAGGAGCAAAAAGCAAGGAATAAAAATAAAATTTGGTTGCCTGCCAACAAGCGCTATCATTTAACGCCCCTAGCTAGGCATAACAAGCAAGAATAGATTTAGGTATTGCCATCTTTGGTAGGCAATCCATAAGTGGCTCTCATAATAGATTCATAAGGTAATTTAATCTTATTTCTAGGAAAGTTTTCCATGCCTTTCCTTAATGGAAATTGGAATCTAATATTTCCTTCCTTCATATCAATAATTGCACCAATCGTTCTAAGGAAAGGTCTACCAAAAATTATAGGACATGAAGGATTGCAATCTATGTCAAGAACAATAAAATCTATGGGCACATAATTCCTATTTGCAACAATAAGAACATCATTAATTATTCCCATAGGTTTCTTAATAGTGGAATCCGCAAGGTGCAAGTTTAGAGAGCAATCATCAAAATCACGGAAACCTAACAAATCACACAAAGTCTTTGGAATCGTGGAAACACTAGCACCCAAATCACATAAAGAATAGGATTCATGATCTTTAATTTTAATTTTAATAGTTGGTTCCCACTCATCATAAAGTTTTCTAGGGATAGAAACTTCTAATTCAAGTTTTTCTTCATAAGATTGCATCAAGGCATCAACGATATGTTTAGTGAACGCTTTATTTTGACTATAAGCGTGAGGAGAATTTAGCACGGATTGCAAAAAGGAAATACAATCAATAAAAGAGCAATTTTCATAGTTAAATTCCTTGAAATCCATAATAGTGGGTTTAGCAACATCTAGGGTTTTAATTTCTTCAATCCCACTTTTATCAAATTTAGCATCAAGATCAACAAATTCCGAATTCTCAGAACGCCTCCTAGGTAAAGGTGGATCATATTCACTCCCATAATTGTCAAGATTCATATTGCAAAACAAAGATTTAATAGGGGACACATCAATAACTTTTAGATCTCCATCTTTATTTTCATAGGAACTAGAAGAACACGCTCTTATAAAGGCATCTTACTTAGCACACATCCTAGCGGTTCTTTCTTTGCACTCATCAATGGAAATTATCATGGCTTTGAGAGACTCATTGATATCATGCTTAGGTGGAATAGATCTACGTTTCAAAGAATCAACATCAAGAGAAATTCTATCAACGTTCCCAGCCAAATCATCAATCTTAAGCAATTTTTGTTCAATCATAGCATTAAAATTCTTTTGTGAAGTAATAAATACTTTAATATTAGATTCAAAATCAAAGGGCATCTTATTATAATTTTCGTACGAATTGTTGTAGGAATTACCATAATTATTAGAGGGATTACTAGGACAAGGCCTAGGGTTGATATTTCCTCTATACGTGTTGTTACCAAAATTGTTCCTACCAACAAAATTCACATCCATAGATTCATTATTATTCTCAATCAAAGTAGACAAGGGCATATCATTAGGATCAGAAGAAACACTTTTATTAGCAAATAATTTCATAAGTTCATCCATCTTTCCACTCAAAACATTAATTTCTTCTATCGCATGCACCTTTTTATTAGTAGATCTTTCAGTATGCCATTGAGAATAATTAACCATAATATTATCTAGGAGTTTAGTAGCTTCTCCTAAAGTGATTTCCATAAAAGTGCCTCCCGCAGCCGAATCTAAAAGATTTCTAGAAGCAAAATTCAATCCGGCATAAAATTTTTGAACAATCATCCACAAATTTAAACCATGAGTAGGGCAATTACGTATCATTAATTTCATTCTCTCCCAAGCTCGTGCAACATGTTCATGATCAAGTTGCTTAAAATTCATAATATCGTTTCTAAGAGAGATGACATTAGTGGGAGGAAAATACTTAGAGATAAAAGCATCTTTGCACTTATTCCATGAATCAATACTATTTTTAGGCAAAGACGAAAACCAAGCTTTAGCACGATCTCTAAGCGAAAAAGGAAATAGCTTCAATTTAACAATATCATTATACACATCTTTCTTCTTTTGCATGTCACACAAATCAATGAAGCTTTTTAGATGGGTAGCGGCATCTTCACTAGGAAGGCCGGAGAATGAATCTTTCATGACAAGATTCAACAAAGTAGTATTAATTTCACAAGATTCAGCATCGGTAAGAGGAGAAATCGAAGTGCTAATAAAATCATTATTGTTGGTATTGGTGAAGTCACACAATTTAGTATTATCTTGAGACATCGTGACAAGCAAGTAAACTAACACACAAGCAAACAGAAAGCAAGCGGGCAAAAAGAGGCAAATAGAGAAAGGGGGGAGGATAGAGAGAGAGAGGGGGGCGAATAAAACGACAAGGGTGAAGTGGGGGAGAGGAAAACGAGAGGAAAATGGCAAATAATGTAATGCGGGAGATAAGGGTATGTGATGGGTACCTGGTATGTTGACTTTGCGTAGACCTCCCCGGCAACGGTGCCAGAAATCCTTGCTACCTCTTGAGCACTGCGTTGGTTTTCCCCGAAGAGGAAGGGATGATGCAGCAAAGTAGCGTAAGTATTTCCCTCAGTTTTTGAGAATCAAGGTATCAATCCAGTAGGATGCTACGCGCGAGTCCCTCGCACCTGCACAAAACAAATAAATCCTCGCAACCAACGCAAATAGGGGTTGTCAATCCCTATAGGGCCACTTACAAGAGTGAGATCTGATAGATATGATAAGATAATATTTTTGGTATTTTTATGACAAAAGATGCAAAGTAAAATAAAGGCAAAGTAAATAGCAAAGTAAATAACTAAGTAGTAGGAGATCAATATGATAAAGATAGACCCGGGGGGCATAGATTCCACCAGTGACTTCTCACAAGAGCATAAGTATGCTACGGTGGGTGAACAAATTATTGTTGAGAAATTGACAGAATTGAGCATAGTTATGAGAATATCTAGGTATGATCATGTATATAGGCATCACGTCAGAGACAAGTAGACTGACTCCTGCCTGCATCTACTACTATTACTCCACTCATTGACCGCTATCCAGCATGCATCTAGAGTATTAAGTTAAAAATAGAGTAATGCCTTAAGCAAGATGAGATGATGTAGAGGGATAGACTCATGCAATATGAAGAAAACCCCATCTTGTTATCCTCGATGGCAACAATACAATACGTGCCTTGCTGCCCTTACTGTCACCGGGAAAGGACACCGCAAGATTGAACCTAAAGCTAAGCACTTCTCCCATTGCAAGAAAGATCAATCTAGTAGGCCAAACCAAACTGATAATTCGAAGAGACTTGCAAAGATAACCAATCATACATAAAAGAATTCAGAGAAGATTCAAATATTATTCATAGATAGACTTGATCATAAACCCACAATTCATCGGTCTCAACAAACACACCACAAAAAGAAGATTACATCGAATATATCTCCACAAGAAAGGGGAGAACATTGTATTGAGATCCAAAAAAAAAAGAGAAGAAGACATCTAGCTACTAACTATGGACCTGTAGGTCTGAGGTGAACTACTCACACTTCATCGGAGAGTCTATGGTGTTGATGTAGAAGCCCTTCGTGATTGATGCCCCCTCCGACGGAGCTCCAGAACAGGCCCCAAGATGGGATCTCGTGGATACAGAAAGTTACGGCGGTGGAATTAGGGTTTTGGCTCCTGTTCTGATCGTTTGGGGCTACGTGGATATATATAGGAGGAAGGAGTATGTCGGTGGAGCAATAAGGGGCCCACGAGGGTGGAGGGTGTGCCTGGTGGGGGTGGGTGCGCCCCCCTACCTCATGGCCTCCTGTTTTATTTCTTGACGTAGGGTCCAAGTCTCTCTGGTCTTATTCGTTGAGAAAATCACGTTCTCAAAGGTTTCATTCCGTTTGGACTCCGTTTGATATTCCTTTTCTTCGAAACCCTAAAACAGGCAAAAACAACAATTCTGGGCTAGGCCTCCGGTTAATATGTTAGTCCCAAAAATAGTATAAAAGTGGATAATAAATCCCAATAATGTCCAAAACAGTAGATAATATAGCATGGAGCAATCAAAAATTATAGATACGTTGGAGACGTATCACTCGCCACCAAACCGACCACCACCCTGCACCAACACGGACACGAAGCTTCCCACGCAATCTCACCACGGCACCGCGAAGATGGACTGCACAACGAAGAAGAGGAGCCGGGACTAGGGAAGCAGCACCGTTGATGTCTACTACACAACCTTCTTCTTGTAGACGTTGTTGGGCCTCCAAGTGCAGAGGTTTGTAGGACAATAGCAAATTTCCCTCAAGTGTGTGACCTAAGGTTTATCAATCCGTATGAGGCGTAGGATGAAGATGATCTCTCTTAAGCAACCCTGCAACCAAATAACAAAGAGTCTCTTGTGTCCCCAACACACCCTATACAATGGTAAATTGTATAGGTGCACTAGTTCGGCGAAGAGATGGTGATACAAGTGGTATATGGATAGTAGATAAAGGTATTTGTAATATGAAATTATAAAAACAGCAAGGTAACTAATGATAAATGTGAGCGTAAACAGTATTGCAATGCTTTGAAACAAGGCCTAGGGTTCATACTTTCGCTAGTGTAAGTCCTCTCAACAATAATAACATAATTGGATCACATAACTATCCCTCAACATGCAAAAAAGAGTCACTCCAAAGTCACTAATAGCGGAGAACGAACGAAGAGATTATGGTAGGGTACGAAACCACCTCAAATTTATTCTTTCCAATCAATCCGTTGGGCTATTCCTATAAGTGTCACAAACAGCCCTAGAGTTCGTACTAGAATAACACCTTAAGACGCAAATCAACCAAAACCCTAATGTCACCTAGATACTCCAATGTCACCTCAAGTATCCGTGGGTATGATTATACGATATGCATCACACAATCTCAGATTCATCTATTCAACCAACACATAGAACCTCAAAGAGTGCCCCAAAGTTTCTACCGGAGAATCACGACGAAAACGTGTGCCAACCCCTATGCATAGGTTCATGGGCGGAACCCGCAAGTTGATCACCAAAACATACATCAAGTGAATCACGTGATATCCCATTGTCACCACAGATACACACGGCAAGAAATACATCCAGTGTTCTCAAATCTTTAAAGACTCAATCCGATAAGATAACTTCAAAAGGGGAAACTCAATCCATTACAAGAGAGTAGAGGGGGGAGAAAACATCATAGGATCCAAATATAATAGCAAAGCTCGTGATACATCAAGATCGTATCATCTCAAGAACACGAGAGAGAGAGAGATCAAACACATAGCTACTGGTACATACCCTCAGCCCCGAGGGAGAACTACTCCCTCCTCGTCATGGAGAGCACCGGGATGATGAAGATGGCCATCGGAGAGGGATTGCCCCCTCCGGCAGGGTGCCGAAACGGGTCTAGATTGGTTTTCGGTGGCTACGGAGGCTAATGGCGGCGGAACTCCCGATCTACTGTCTGTTCTGGAAGTTTTAGGGTACGTGAGTATATATGGGTGCAGGAAGTACGTCGGTGGAGCTTCGGGGGCCCCACAAGGCAGGGGGGCGCGCCCTAGGGGGGCGCCCCCACCCTCGTGAGCACCTCCCTTGGCTCCTGACGTGGGGTCCAAGTCCATCCGGTAGCTTTCCTTCCAAAAATAACTTCTCCAGTTGATTTCGTTCCATTTCGACTCCGTTTGATATTCCTTTTCTTCGAAACACTGAAATAGGCAAAAAAATAGCAAATCTGGGCTGGGCCTCCGGTTAATAGGTTAGTCCCAAAAATATTATAAAAGTGGATAATAAAGCCCAATATTGCCCAAAATAGTAGATAACATAGCATGGAGCAATCAAAAATTATAGATACGTTGGAGACGTATCAACCGTCAGCATACGGGAGGGCCCCACCTCCACCGTCCATGACGGTAGCCGATCGGACGCCAAAGCAGGAGCCTACCGGGCCCGTGGCCCCACAGGCCCGACCGGGCCCTCAGAGGCCCGGACAACTCCCGCCTCCACGCAGCAGCTGGCACGCTGTCGACGCCGCTGCCCCAGTCCAAGCCGTTCCCCGCCCTCCCCATACAGAGAGCGTCGCGGTCGCGCTGGAGCTGACCCACAAGGACATAGATGGGGCCCTACAGGCCCAGATCTGGGCCCGGGATGCGCCACCGGCCATCCAGCACCACCGGAGCGCCCCACCGCCAAGAGGCGACACCATCGCGGCGAGCGCCGCCGGCCTCCGCCACCAGGACGCCGGGCTGCCACTAGCCGAGCACCACCGCCGCCTCCCCCCACCCCGGGAAGGAGGAGAGCGCGCGGGTAAGGGATGACCCGCCGCCGCCGACACCACCCGGCCGGACCCCGGGGCGACCGCCGGCGGTGGCGGGGGGGAAAGGGCGAAGGAGGACGGAGGAGAGGGAGGTGAGCGCGTGCCACCCCGGCCGCCTCCCATGGAGACGACAGAGGCAGTGGGACGGGGAGGAGGGGATGGGGGGCGGGGAGGGGAGGGGAGGCCTGCGCCGGGCGGCTGGCGGCGGCGGGAAGGAGCCGGGCGGCCGACAGCGGTGGTGGTGGGATACCCTAGCGGGGGAGCGGGAGCGGGGTGGGAGCCGCTACTTCCTTGGAGATTCCAGGGAGAATCTAGGAGGAATAGGGAAACAACTTCGGAAGAGTATGGTGTGCAGGTTTCAGTGGTCCATCGTCCAAATAGGTTGGGCAACAAGTTTATGATCTCCATAGCAAAAGGAGGATTTAATTTGTGCTTCAGACCAACTACCACCTCCTGACATCAAGCTTGTTGATGGTTCCAGTCAAGGCAGATATAATGCCAACAAGTAGAGGCGAAGGGCAATTACTGAAAATTTAGAAGTAGGACCACAATTTAGCATTGTTCATAAGTATCTCCGACTTGTACAGTTTGTCGCCGGACATTAGCCATCATTTCAAATCTTCCACCCCTTGCTAAGATCTAAGGTCGGGCACTATTGACCCAAAATGAGTGGTTAACATAGCAAGTCCCCCACTCAAGAGGGAGATATGTTCTTTCACTTTGAATTGGGGCTCCCGTGTCGCTCCCACGGGCGGCGCGGGAGCAAACCCTAGCCGGCGCCAGCACCCCACCCACTCTTCCCTCCTCCCATCGCCACCGCTGGCGGAGGTCACTAGGCAAAGCCCGCCCGGCTCAGCGGCGAGGAGTGGCCACGGCCGGTTCGCGTGTGCGGGTGCATGTCGTGACCATGGCGGCTCGGCAGGACGACGGTGGTCGTCGTGGTGGGTGATACGTCTCCAACGTATCTATAATTTTTGATTGTCTCATGCTATTGCATTATCTATTTTGGATGTTTTATATGCATTAATATGCTATTTTATATTATTTTTGTAACTAACCTACTAACCTAGAGCCGAGTGCCAGTTCTGTTTTTCCTTGTTTTTTAGTTCTGCAGAAAAGGAATACCAAACGGAGTCCAAATGAAATGAAACCTTCACGATGATTTTTCTTCGACCAGAAGACAACCTAGAGACTTGGAGATGAAGTCGAAGGATCCACGAGGCGGCCACAAGGACGGAGGGTGCGCCCCCACCCTTGTGGGCCCCCGTGACCCTCCTGACCTAATTCTTTCGCCTATATATTTCTAAATATTGCCAAACCACCAGAGGCATCCATGAAAAGACTTTTCCACTGCCGCAACCTTCTGTACCCGTGAGATCCCATCTAGGGACCTTTTCCGGCACCCTGCCGGAGGGGGATTCGATCACGGAGGGCTTCTACATCAACTCTATTGCCCTTTCGATGAAGCGTGAGTAGTTTACCTCAGACCTACGGTCCATAGCTAGTAGCTAGATGGCTTCCTCTCTCTCTTTGATTCTCAATACCATGTTCTCCTCGATGTTCTTGGAGATCTATCTGATGTAATATTCTTTTGTGGTGTGTTTGTCGAGATCCGATGAATTGTGGATTTATGATCAGCTTATCTATGAATATTATTTGAATCTTCTCTGAATTCTTATATGCACGATTTGATATCTTTGCAATTCTCTTCAAACTATCGGTTTAGTTTGGCCAACTAGATTGATTTTTCTTGCAATGGGAGAAGTGCTTAGCTTTGGGTTCAATCTTGCCGTGTCCTTTCCCAGTGACAGTAGGGGCGGCAAGGCAAATATTGTATTGTTGCCATCGGGGATAAAAAGATGGGGTTTTCATCATATTGCTTGAGTTAATTTCTCTACATCATGTCATCTTACTTAATGCGTTACTCTGTTCTTCATGAACTTAATACTCTAGATGCAGGCAGGAGTCGGTCGATGTGTGGAGTAATAGCAGTAGATGCAGAATTGTTTCGGTCTACTTGACACAGACATGATGCCTATATTCATGATCATTGCCTTAGATATCGTCATAACTTTGCTCTTTTCTATCAATTGTTCGGTAGTAATTTGTTCACCCGCCGTTCTATTTGCTATAGAGAAAATCCTCTAGTGAAACCTATGGCCCCCGTGTCTATTTTCCATCATATAAGTTTCTATTTTCCATCATATTAGTTTTTGATCTACTATTTTGCAATCTTTTACTTTCCAATCTATAAACCAAAAATACCAAAAATATTTACTTTACTGTTTATCTATCTATATCAGATCTCACTTTTGCAAGTAACCGTGAAGGGATCGCATTGGGTGCAAGTTGTTTGATTGTTTGTGCAGGTATTGGTGACTTGTGCACTCTCTCCTACTGGATTGATACCTTGGTTCTTAGACTGGGGGAAATACGTATCTCTACTTTGCTGCATCACCTTTCCTTTTCAAGGGAAAAACCAACGCAAGCTCAATAAGTAGCAGTGGGCGCGGCACTGCGGCTAGGTGATAACCCACAAGTATAGGGGATCGCAACAGTTTTCGAGGGTAGAGTATTCAACCCAAATTTATAGATTCGACACAAGGGGGCCAAAGAATATTTGAAGGTATTAGAAGCTGAGTTGTTAATTCAACCACACATGGAGATTAATTATCTACAACAAAGGGATCAGTAGCACAATAGTATGATAGTTTTGATAATAGTAGCAACAACAATATTAACGGTAACAGTGATAGCAATAGTTTGTAGCAAGTGTAACAGTGATGATAGCAGTAATAACTTAGCAGAAACAATATAGGATAAATTCATAGGCACTGGATCGGTGACTTGTTGGATGATATTCATCATGAGACAGTTATAACCTAGGGCGATACAGCACTAGCTCTAGTTCATCGATATAATGTAGGCATGTATTTCGTAAATAGTCATACGTGCTTTATCAAAAGAACTTGCATGACATATTTTGTCATACCCTCCCGTGGAAGCCGGGTCCATATTGGAAACTAAGGGATATTAAGGCCTCCTTTTAATAGAGAACCGGGACAAAGCATTAACACATAGTGAATACATGAACTCCTCAAACTACGGTAATCACCGGAAGAAGTCCCGGTTATTGTCACTTCGGAGTTATCGGATCATAACACGTAATAGGTGACTATAACTTGCAATATCGGATCTAGAACATGAATATAATGGTGATAACATAAACGGTTCAGATTTGAAATCATGGCACCCGGGCCCAAAGTGACAAGCATTAAGCATGGCAAAGTCATAGCAACATTAATCTAAGAACATAGTGGATACTACGGATCAAGCCCTAACAAAACTAACTCGATTACATGATGAATCTCATCCAACTCCTCACCGACCAGTGAGCCTACGAAGGAATTACTCACTCCCAGTGGGGAGCATCATGGAATTGGCGATGGAGAAGGGTTGGTGATCACGAAGAACGAAGACCCCATCTCCGAAGCCCCAAACGGACTCCAGATCCGCCCTCCTGAGGAAGAACAGTGCTTGGCGGCGACTCCATCTCGTGGATGACAATAATTCTTTCTCCCTCATTTTTCTCTCCTAAAATATGATTTTATAGCGTTGGTTTCAGGGTCTGCGGGGCCACCAGGTGGGCACAACCCACCTGGGTGTGCCTGGTGAGAGGGGCGCACCCTGGTGGGTTGTGCCAACCCAGGTGCCCCCCTTCGGTAGGTCTTGGCTCCAGAAATTCTTATATATTATATAAAAATTCCCCGCAAAGTTTCGTTCCATTCCGAGAACTTTTATTTCTGCACAAAAATAACACCATGGTAGTTCTGCTGAAAACAACATCAGTCCAGGGTTAGTTTCATTCAAATCATGCAAATTAGAGTCCAAAAC
Organism: Triticum dicoccoides; assembly: GCF_002162155.2. NCBI lineage: Eukaryota > Viridiplantae > Streptophyta > Magnoliopsida > Poales > Poaceae > Triticum > Triticum dicoccoides. The sequence goes on from NC_041390.1 coordinate 229,516,179, forward strand.
AAGAGGAAAAGCGTTAGGAAAAGTAGATACGTTGGAGGCATATCAACTCCCCCCCAGCTTAAACCTTTGCTTGTCCTCAAGCAATTCAGTTGATAAACTGAAAGTGAAAAAGAAAAACTTTTACAAACTCTTTTGCTCTTGTTTGCATAAATAAGCTTAAACAGTACCCGGGTTTCTAGCACTTGTTTCTAGCACTTGTTTCAGTTGCACCCAACATGATGCACCCAACATTAGCTATACACAATGCATAAGTCATGACAATTGTGCTCTCTCAGTTTCTAGCACTTGTTTTAGAAGGTGATGACACAACATAAAAGTAAATAGATAGTCCCTTCATAGAGGGAAGCAGTGATTTGCAGAGGTGTCAGAGCTCAAATTTTTAAAACAGTGATAAATGATATTTTGAGACATGCACCCTTCTCATTTACTTCAGGACTATCAGTTATCAACATCTCCCATGCTAAACAGGCTAGTGGAGGTTCCCAAGTGATAAAAGTAAAGGTTTTGACTCCATTGGGAGTTTTTGTTTGATTATTCAAGCGATTAACTCTTTTTGTATTTTGCAATTTGGGACTGGGCATCCCTATTACCGCCCTTTTCTCGTGCGATGGCGAGTGAATAAACACTCGACCTGAGAATAACCTTCTTAGCATGGAAGATACCGACCACCTCCTGTCGTTCCATGAATGATCTAGGCACACAAAATGGATATTTTTTAAAAGGTTTTAGAGGTGGTACATGCAAATTTACTTAGGATGGCAGGGTAATACTGCATATAGGTAGATATGGTGGACTCATCTGGAATAACTTTGGATTCAAGGTTTTTGATGTACAAGTAGAATCCCCAGTTAATATAGGCGAAGGCTAGCAATTAGATTGAGAAGCGGCCAGCTAGAGAGAAACAACGATCATGATCATGCATTATGCATAAGTAACATTGGACACTAGCATGAGTAGGATATGATCACCATGAACATAAATATCATAAAGGCTATGTTGGTTTTGATTCAACTACATGCATGAACATGTGCCAAGTGAAGCCACTCAAACATTCAGAGGAGTATACCATATCATCATACTACATCACAATCATTTTAATGCAATGTTGATATCCAAGATAAATCATTATCCACTCCCAGCTACTTATGCATGGCATGAGAAACTATAATCTCTAATTGTCATTGCAAACATGTTTAATCATAATGGGCTGAATCATGGATACTAGGTTAAACATATTTACATAAACAGAACAAGTCAAATTCATACCAGTTTCTCTCTGCCAGGGCTAGTTCATCGAATATCGTCATTATTGCCTTTCACTTGCATGAGCGAACGATGTGAAAATAATAATAGTGCAAGAGTGCCATGGACTAAGCTAGAATCTGCAAAACATTTTATTCCACAGGAGAAGACAAGGTAAACTGGGCTCTTTATTAGTTCAACAATTATTCATATGACAACCACTCAACATTTTCATCATGGTCTTCTCGTCGGTACAACTCGAATAAAAGAAAAGAAATTCAGAGAAACACATTGAAATATTTTTGGAGCTTTTCGTTTTCTTGAACAAGCAAATAAAAGGGAAAAATAAAAACGAGAAAAATATTTACATGGGAAAGCTCCCAACAAGCAAAAGAATAACAAGGAAATCTTTTTGGGTTTCTTTTTAATATTACTACTAAGCATGCATAGAAAGTAAATTAGCTACAACTATTTTTTTGGTTTTTCTAAAGTTTTTCAAACACACAAGCAGAAAGCAAGAAAAATAAATCTAAACATGGATGATACAATTAAAAAGTGTGAGCACCGACAAGATGAATAAGTAACATGAATGTAATGTCGGTGGGAACACGTACTCCCCCAAGCTTAGGCTTTTGGCCTAACTTGGTAGTTGATCAGTAATCTGGATAGTAGTTGGCGTGGTAGCTCACGGATGCTCTCGGTGCGGATGCCTTGGTCTGCCGTGCTGCATCCACTACTGCGTTGTGAGATCGGGCCTCGCTCTCAAGAACAAAATATCTTCCTTTGCTGTGAAAATCAAAAAGAGCAGGCACAGGAAAATATGTGTGCACAATAGATTTTTGGTTAAACATTAGATTATAAGTGAAGTTGTCAACCTTTCCCTTGAGAATCTTATGTTCTTTTAAAGTGTCAAAATCTAGATACTGCGTGGGTAGGATAGGATCAAAGAGCAAAGGTGCGACACCCAGCCCTTGTGCTAAATGCGTGGCATATATTCCACCATAGAAATAGCCACTATTAGCGTTGTGCTGAAGTCTGCGTGCAACAATCGTTCCAAGGTTATAATTCCTTTCACCGGTGAGAGCGGTGTGGATGAGGCTCAAGTCTAGAGCACAAAGTGTACTACAGTCTTGCTTGCCTACTATACATTTCCCATTAAATAATGCAAAGTACTGAATTGCGGGAAAATAAATGCTCTTTATTCTACCTTGTGTCATGATATGTCTCCAACGTATCTATAATTTTTGATTGTTCCATGCTATATTATATTCCATTTTGGACATTATTGGGTTTTATTATACACTTTTATATTATTTTTGGGACTAACCTATTAACCGGAGGCCCAGCCCAGAATTGCTGTTTTATTGCCTATTTCAGAGTTTCGCAGAAAAAGAATATCAAACGGAGCCAAAACCCTAATTCCATCGCTATAACTTTCTGTATCCACGAGATCCCATCTTGGGGCCTGTTCCGGAGCTCCGCCGGAGGAGGCATCGATCACGGAGGGCTTCTACATCAACACCATAGCCTCTGTGATGAAGTGTGAGTAGTTTACCTCAGACCTACGGGTCCATAGTTATTAGCTAGATGGCTTCTTCTCTCTTTTTGGATCTCAATACAAAGTTCTCCCCCTCTCTTGTGGAGATCTATTCGATGTAATCTTCTTTTGCGGTGTGTTTGTTGAGACCGATGAATTGTGGGTTTATGATCAAGTTTATCTATGAACAATATTTGAATCTTCTCTGAATTCTTTTATGTATGATTGGTTATCTTTGCAAGTCTCTTCGAATTATCAGTTTGGTTTGGCCTACTAGATTGATCTTTCTTGCAATGGGTGAAGTGCTTAGCTTTGGGTTCAATCTTGCGGTGTCCTTTCCTAGTGACAGTAGGGGCAGCAAGGCACGTATTGTATTGTTGCTATCGAGGATAACAAGATGGGTTTTATATCATATTGCATGAGTTTATCCCTCTACATCATGCCATCTTGCTTAAAGCGTTACTCTGTTCTTATGAACTTAATACTCTAGATGCATGCTGGATAGCGGTCGATGTGTAGAGTAACAGTAGTAGATGCAGGCGGGAGTTGGTCTACTTGTCTTAGACGTGATGCCTATATACATGATCATACCTAGATATTCTCATAACTATGCTCAATTCTGTCAATTGCTCAACAGTAATTTGTTCACCCACCGTAAATACTTATGCTCTTGAGAGAAGCCACTAGTGAAACCTATGGCCCCCGGGTCTATTTTCCATCATATTTATCTTCCAATACTTTATTTCCTTTGCCATTTATTTTACTTTGCATCTTTATCATAAAAATACCAAAAATATTATCTTATCATATCTATCAGATCTCACTCTCGTAAGTGACCGTGTAGGGATTGACAACCCCTTATCGCGTTGGTTGCGAGGATTTATTGTTTGTGTAGGTGCGAGGGACTCGTGCGTGGCCTCCTACTGGATTGATACCTTGGTTCTCAAAAACTGAGGGAAACACTTACGCTACTTTGCTGCATCACCCTTTCCTCTTCAAGGGAAAACGAACGCAAGTGCTCAAGAGGTAGCATGTCATTCCCCTCATCTCACCGTAACAAAGATTAGACAAAAATGTTTGATTCTCAACCCTTGGTGGTTCGTCAAGCGAACCCCAAAACGGGAGTTTGCAGTGGTAAGCAAAATTCTCTAGTGATATGGTAAATGGGTTATCATAAAGCATAAACGACACCCTAGACTCACGGGGAAGGAATTTAAATCCTTTGACAAATGATTCAGTGAGAAGGTGGTGTTGTTCACACTTATCAGCAGGGACCGAGACCGGCGTTGTGAACATATTGCTCAAATTCCTCTTTAATACCCACATGCACCATATACAGATCGCAAGGCCATAAGCATGTTTTGGTGACGGCATCTCGACTTGAACTTTCACTTGGTTTGACATAAGACCGGCGAGCAGCACTGTCACTAGAAGATGCCCCCGAGGATCTCCTCCTCGAAGAACTCCTTCCAAATAGGTTCATCATGTCCGCGTACAATTTTTTTTATTTTTGGGTGACAAAAATTTATCAACAAAACTTGATAAGATTGATAGCAACTACTCATAGGGATACATAGAGGCCATAGCAAGCATTCAAACTACTTAGAACACTAAGAATTCAACATGCAAGCTCATCTACAGCAGCACCAAGAGTAGCTAATTATTCAAAATATAGTCCACTAAAACAAAAACTAATTGGACAAATGGTGGAGTCACATACCAAGCAACAATCCCCAAAACAGTTTCAGAAATGGAGCTTCAAGCAAAGAGATCGAAATCCGCGGGTTTGAAAGCAAGAACACGGGGGAGAGAGCAATAGATTTTTTTTTCTGGAGGTAAGTGATGATGTGGTATGAAGGGATAAGTGAGGGGGCCCACGTGGGGACCACAACCCAGCAGGGCACGCCTGGGGGTCCTGGCACGCCCAGGTGGGTTGTGCCCACTTGGTGCACCTCCCTCTGATGATGATATTTGCACCAAAAATTATTAAATATTCAGAAAAAAATCGTATTAAATTTTCAGGGCATACTGAGAACTTTTATTTTTAGTTCATTTTTTATTTCACGGGAAAATCAGAAAACACACAAAAGATGGCATTTTATTTTATTTAGCTAATAAAATCAGAGAATAAAAATTAGGGACAGAATGTAGTGCTTACTAAATTCATCAACTTCATATCACAAAAAATGATCAATTAATAAGGTTCATCAGGTCTTATTAACAACCACTTTCGATTAGCATGAAACCGAAGAACTTTCGTAAATCACTAAGTTACCTCAATGGGGATATGCATTTCCCAAAAAAATAAGCATTCCATATTTCTTTTTGACAATGGGTAGAGGTATCTGAAAACTTCCAATAGTGATTGTCGGAGATTTTTCAATAACATTAATACCATTCACTTGGAATTGTTTCTTCGGAAAATGCACCGTATGCTCATTACCATTGATATGAAAAGTGACATTGCTTTTATTGCAATCAATAACAGCCCTTGCAGTATTCAAGAAGGGTCTACCAAGGATAATTGACATGTTGTCGACCTCGAGCATCTCAAGTATAACAAAGTCAGTCAAAATGGTAACATTAGCAACAACAACGGGCACATCCTCACAGATACCGATAGGTATGGCAGTTGATTTATCAGCCATTTGCAAAGATATTTCAGTAGGTGTGAGCTTATTCAAATCAAGTCTTTTATATAAAGATAAAGGCATAACACTAACACCAGCTCCTAAATCACACAAAGCAGTTTTCACATAATTCTTTTTGATAGAGCAAGGTATAGTTGGTATTCCCGGATCTCTAAGTTTTTTAGGTACTCCATATTTAAAAGTATAATTAGCAAGCATAGTGGAGATTTTAGCTTCCGGCATTTTCCTCTTATTTTTGATTATGTCTTTCATATACTTTGCATAAGGAGGCATTTTCAAGATATCAGTCAAGCAAGTACGCAAAAAGACTAGCCTCGGCATTTCAGTAAAGCGTTCAAATTCTTCATCATCATTCTTTTTAGTTGACTTAGGTGGAAAAGGCATAGGTTTTTGAACCCACGGTTCTCTTTCTTTACCGTGTTTTCTAGCAATGAAGTCTCTTTTATCATACCTTTTATTCTTAGGTTGTGGGTTATCAAGATCAACAGGTGGTTCTATCTCAACATCATTATCTGGCTCTTTATTATTTGGTTGAGAGTCTTTATGAACATCAGCATTGTCTTTTTCATTATCACTAGGTGAATGTTCATTACCAGACTGAGTTTCAACATCAGAGATAGAAACTTCATTATCTATGTCAGGAGGTTTTTCTATTTCAGGTTCACTAGGAGCATGCAAAGTCCTATCATTTTTCCTTTTCTTTCTAGAAGGACTATGTGCACTAGTGTTAGCCCTCTGTGAATCTTGTTCAATTCTTTTTGGGTGTCCCTCAGGATAAAGTGGTTCCTAAGTCATTTTGCCTCCTCTAGTTGCAACTCTAACAACAAAGTCATGCATATTATTATTCACTTCATCAAGCAATTCTCTTTGATATTTAGCAACTTGTTCTAACTAAGTTTGAACCATAGAAGCATGTTTTCCAACACCTCTAACATCATTTGATATTCTAAATAACAAGTCACTCAAGCGAGCAATCATATCAGAATTGTATTTCAATTGTTTCATAACATTTGCATTGAAGTGATCTTGTTTTCTAATATAGTTTTCAAACTCATAAAGGCATTGACTATGATGCATATTGTGAGGATTTTCATTATCATTGAACTTCATTAGAGAATTTACCTCTACCACCTTAGGCAGTGGTGGTGTATTAAGCCCATGTATTTCTTCAATAGGAGGTAAATTTTTAACATCCTCAGCTTTAATATCTTTTTCCTTCATAGATTTCTTTGCCTCTTGCATATCTTCAGGACCGAGATATAATATACCCCTCTTCTTCGGAGTGGGTTTAGGCGGTGGTTCAGGAATAGTCCAATCATCATAATTTTTCAATATGTTATTCAATAATTCTTCAGCTTTTCCAATAGTTCATTCCCTGAAAACACAACCAGCACAACTATCGAGGAAGTCCCTAGAAGCATCGGTTAGTCCATTATAGAAGATATCAAGTATTTTATTTTTCTTAAGTGGATGATCAGGCAAATCATTAACTAATTGGCAAAGCCTCCCCCAAGCTCGTGGGAGACTCTCTTCTTTAATTTGCACAAACTTAAATATTTCCTGCAAGGAAGCTTGTTTCTTATAAGCAGGAAAATATTTTTCAGAGAAGTAATAAATCATATCCTGGGGACTACGCACACAACCAGGAGCAAGAGTATTGTACCAAGCTTTAGCATAACCCTTTAATGAGAAAGGAAATAATTTGAGAATAATGTAATATCGAGTTTTCTCATCATGAGTAAAAAGGGTGGCTATGTCATTCAACTTAGTAAGATGTGCGACAACAGTTTCAGTTTCATAACCATGGAAATGATCAGATTCAACCAAAGTAATTAACTCTTGGTCGACAGAGAATTCGTAATCCTTATCATCAGCAAAGATAGGTGAAGTAGCAAACTTAGGATCACATTTCATTCTAGCATTCATTGATTTTTGTTTATATCTGCATAATAATTTCTCTAGATCATCTCTATCATTGCAAGCAAGAATATCTCTAGTTGTTTCTTCACTCATAACATAACCTTCCGACACCTTAGGTAATTCATATCTAGGAAGGCTAGTTCTAGTAGGTGTTTCAGGAGATTTAGTTTCAAGCTCATCATCAGATTCAACAACATCATGTTGTATAACCCTAGCAATTTGTTTATCAAGAAAATCACCAAGTGGCACATCATCATTAAGCAAGGTAGTAGCATCATCACAAGCATTATCCATAGCAGAAGTAGTATCATCAATAACTTGCGACATATCAGAATTAATAGGATGTGGTGGTGTTGCAAGTTTACTTATACCAGAAGGTGAATCTAAAGCAGAACTGGATGGTAGTTCCTTACCTCCCCTCGTATTTGAGGGAAATATCTTAGTCTTAGCATCCTTCAGATTCTTCATAGTGATAGTACAATAATAATCTCAAGTGACTCAACAAACATAGCTATGCTCCCCGACAATGGCACCAGAAAAAGGTCTTGATAACCCACAAGTATAGGGGATCGCAACATTTTTCGAGGGTAGAGTATTCAACCCAAATTTATAGATTCGACACAAGGGGAGCCAAAGAATATTTGGAAGTATTAGCAGCTGAGTTGTCAATTCAACCACACCTGGAGGTTAATTATCTGCAGCAAAGAGATCAATAGCATAGTAGTATGATAGTTTTGATAATAGTAGCAACAACAATAGTAACAGTAATAGTGATAGCAATTGTTTGTAGCAAGTGTAACAGTGATGATAGTAGTTGTAACTTAGCATAAACAATATAGGATAAATTCGTAGGCATTGGATCGGTGACTTGTTGGATGATATTCACCATGAGACAGTTATAACCTAGGGCGATACGGCACTAGCTCCAATTCATCGATATATTGTAGGCATGTGTTCCATAAATAGTCATACGTGCTTTATTAAAAGAACTTGCATGGCATCTTTTGTCCTACCCTCCCATGGCAGTGGGGTCCATATTGGAAACTAAGGGATATTAAGGCCTCCTTTAAATAGAGAACAGACACAAAGCATTAACACATAGTGAATACATGAACTCCTCTAACTATGGTAATCATCGGAAGAAGTCCCGGTTATTGTCACTCCGGGGATACCGGATCATAACACGTAGTAGGTGACTATAACTTGCAAGATCGGATCTAGAACATGAATATAATGGTGATAACATAAACGGTTCAGATCTGAAATCATGGCACCCAGGCCCAAAGTGACAAGCATTAAGCATGGCAAAGTCATAGCAACATCAATCTAAGAACATAGTGGATACTAGGGATCAAGTCCTAACAAAAATAACTCGATTACATGATGAATCTCATCGAACTCCTCACCGACCAGCGAGCCTACGAAGGAATTACTCACTCCCTGTGGGGAGCATTATGGAATTGGTGATGGAGAAGGGTTGGTGATGATGAAGAACGAAGATCCCCCTCTCCGCAACCCCAATTGGACTCCACATCTGCCCTCCCGAGGAAGACCAGGGCTTGGCGGAGGCTCCGCCTCGTGGATCATGATAATTATTTCTCCCTCATTTTTTCTCCGGAAATAGGATTTTATAGCGTTGGTTTCAGGGTCTGCGGGGCCACCAGGTGGGGACAACACACTTGGGCGCGCCTGGTGAGGGGGGCGCGCCCTGGTGGGTTATGCCCACCCTGGTGCCCCCCTTCGGTAGGTCTGGGCTCCAGAAATTCTTATATATTATATAAAAATTCCCCGCAAAGTTTCGTTCCATTCTGAGAACTTTTATTTCTACACAAAAACAACACCATGGTAGTTCTGCTGAAAACAACGTCAGTCCGGGGTTAGTTTCATTCAAATCATGCAAATTAGAGTCCAAAACAAGAGGAAAAGCGTTAGGAAAAGTAGATACATTGGAGACGTATCACTAGGCTGCTTGGTTGGGCGTCTATGTACGGTGTCCGATGGGGGATCTCGATCTGGCAGGTCTTCCTTGGGCTGGCGGGCTGGGGGGTCTGCCGATGGCTGGTGGTGCCCGATGGCGATTGGTGGAGCAGGAAGGCTTCGCCCATGGTTGGATGCGGGGTACAGGACCAGATCTAGTTTTCCTGCAGGCCCGTCGTTTAGGAGGCTCACTGGTGGCCCTGCACAGCGTTGGCGCGCTCGCTGTGCGGGGGGTGCATGGTCTAGTGGAGTTACTGGTCGGCCTTGGCTGGCTGCTTGGGAGTGGCTGCCCCGAGTGAATAGCCTGGTCGGTGCAAGCCGGCCAGCAATGACGATGCACGTGGGTGTCGCTATCCTCCTTGGGGGCATCATCGGGAATCTTCACAACCTTTACTCCCGGATCAAGTTCTTTGGGTGAAAACCTAGATCTCGCTGTAGGGTCAGGCGGTGGCGCCGTCTTCAACATCGTTCCCCTGTTTAGGGCACCATCTTGATCTTGATCCCATTGGTGCTTCTTGCGGCTGGACATGCACGGTGGCTTCTGTGGCAACGATGACGTCGGTGAGCAATGTCGGGGGCGTGGCGCTGGTCATGGTAGTCGGCTCTTCTCCGGCGTGTGATAAGTCTCCAACGTATCTATAATTTTTGATGTATTCATGCCATGTTTATAATATTTTTACATGATTTTGGTATGATTTGGTTGGAACTAACCCAGACTGACGTTGTTTTCAGCAGAACTACCGTGGTGTTGTTTTTGTGCAGAAATAAAAGTTCTCGGAATGCGCTGAAAATCAACGGAGATTTTTTCAGGAAAATATAAAAAATACTGGAACGAAGAGTTACTGGAGGGGAGTCCCGTGGGCCCCATCAGGGTGGAGGGCGCGCCCCTGTGCCTCGTGGACTTCCCGTGGGGCCCCGTGACTTGTTCTCGATGCCAACCTCTCCTATAAATCCCCAAACCTCCAGAAAATAACCTAGATCGGGAGTTCCGCCGTCGCAAGCCTATGTAGCCACCAAAAACCTATCGGGGCCCTATTCTGGCACCCTGCCAGAGGGGGGATCCATCACCGGTGGCCATCTTCATCATCCCGGCGCTCTCCATGACGAGGAGGGAGTAGTTCACCCTCAGGGCTGAGGGTATGTACCAGTAGCTATGTGTTTGATCTCTCTCCCGTGTTCTTGATTTGGCATGATCTTGATGTATCGCGAGCTTTGCTATTATAGTTGGATCTTACGATGTTTCTCCCCCTCTATCTCTTGTAATGGATTGAGTTTTCCCTTTGAAGTTATCTTATTAGATTGAATCTTTAAGGATTTGAGAACAGTTGATGTATGTCTTGTGTGGGATACCCGTGGTGACAATGGGGGTATTCTATTGATTTACTTGATGTATGTTTTGGTGATAAACTTGCGGGTTCCGCGACCTTGGGAATCTATGCATAGGGGTTGGCACATGTTTTTGTCTTGACTCTCCGGTAGAAACTTTGGGGCACTCTTTGAAGTTCTTTGTGTTGGTTGAGAAGATGAATCTGAGATTGTGTGATGCATATCGTATAATCATACCCGTGGATACTTGTGGTGACATTGGAGTATCTAGGTGACATTAGGGTTTTGGTTTATTTGTGTCTTAAGGTGTTATTTTACTACGAACTCTATGGCTGTTTGTGACACTTATAGAAATAGCCCAATGGATTGATCGGAAAGAATAACTTTGAGGTGGTTTCGTACCCTACAATAATCCCTTCATTTATTCTCCGCTATTAGTGACTTTGGAGTGACTCTTTGTTGCATGTTGAGGGATTGTTATATGATCTAATTAGGTTATTATTTTTGAGAGAACTTGCACTAGTGAAAGTATGAACCCTAGGCCTTGTTTCAACGCATTGCAATACTGTTTTCACTCACTTTTATCATTAGTTACCTTGCTGTTTTTATAATTTCAGATTATAAAAACCTATATCTACCATCCATATTTCACTTGTATCACCATCTCTTCGCCGAACTAGTGCACCTATACAATTTACCATTGTATTGGGTGTGTTGGGGACATAAGAGACTCTTTGTTATTTGGTTGCAGGGTTGTTTGAGAGAGACCATCTTCATCCTACACCTCCCACAGACTGATAAGCCTTAGGTCATCCACTTGAGGGAAATTTTCTACTTTCCTACAAACCTCTGCACTTGGAGGCCCAACAACGTCTACAATAAGAAGGTTGTGTAGTAGACATCAAGCTCTTTTCTGGCGCCGTTGCCATGGAGATAAGCGCTTGAAGGTATATCTTTAGATCTTGCAATCGAATCTTTTAGTTTCTTGTTTTATCACTAGTTTAGTCTATAAAAATACTACGAAAACATGGAATTGATGTTGCCTCTTATGCTTCATATTTATAATGTCTTTCGCGATAATAAGGATTCCTATAGTAGTGCCAAAGTGTTAGAAGAAGAATGCATTAAAATGTTTGGCACCAAATCTTTGAATGATGAGCATGATTGCAATGTTGTTGGTATGAATTCTTCGAATATCCATGATGCTAATGATATGCAAAGCACAAGCTTGGGGATGCTATGTTTGATGAATATGATCCCCCAAATTTTGATGAGATTATTTTTATGATGATAGCATGCCTCCTATTTATGATGATTATATTGATGAAAGTGGATTTGGAGAGGACATGACTTTATTTAGTGATGAATCCACTATTTCGGAAGAGGTTTCAATTGATTATGAAAACAAAGTTTCTATCTATGATGATTATTGTGATGACATCTATGCTATAAAGAATAATGATAACCATGAAACTTTTCATCATGATTTTAAGTTTCAGTTGTATTATGCCTCACATGATAGTTATTTTGTTGAGTTTGCTCCCACTATTCCAAATGAGAAGAATTTTGCGTATGTGGAGAGTAGTAAAATTTATATGCTTGTGCATCATGAAAATAATGCTTTATATGATGGTTATATTGTTGAATTAATTCATGATGCTACTGAAAATTATTATGAGGGAGAAATATATGCTTGTAGGAGTTACAATAATATCAAGTTTCCTCTCTATATGTTGAAAGTTTGAAGTTGCATTTATTTTGCCTTCCTATGCTAGATGATTCTTGCTCCCATGAATTGTTTGCTCAAAAAATCTCTATGCATAGGAAGTGGGTTAGACTTAATTGTGCTAGTCATATGCTTCATGATGCTCCCTTTATGTTTCAATTCTTATCTTTTATGTGAGCATCATTGCAATCATCATGCCTAGCTAAAAAGACATTAAAGAAAAGCGCTTGTTGGGAGGCAACCCAATATTTAGCCCTATTGTTTTTGCGTGTTTACATGATTAAGCTACTGTAGTGATCATGTTTTATATCTTTTGTTTCAATAAAGTGCCAAGTAAGACCTTTGGGATGATCTATGGTGGTAGTTGATTTGATCTTGCTGAAAAATAGAAACTTTTGCACCTAGGAGATTAGTTTTCATTTTTAACAGAAGCGCGATAAAATACCGATTTTTGGTGCAGAGGATTTATAAACAAATTTCCTAGTACTTCCTAATTTCTTAGGATTTTTGGAATTACGTAAGTATTCGAGAGTTATAGATTACTACAGATTGTTCTGTTTTTGTCAGATTCTGTTTTCGATGCATAGTTTGCTTGTTTTCTAGATTCTATGGCTTATATTGCTTAATATAAATTGTAGAAATGATATGGTACAGTAGGCATCATGTGAGAAAAATTATGAATCTTGTCTTGACAGTACCTAAGTGGTTGTAACGCCCACGATGCGGCTATATCTCCCACGTGTCGAAGCATGACTTAGAGGCATAACCGCATTGTAAGCAATGTCACAAGAGGGGTAATCTTTACACATCCCATGTACTGAATAAGGAAAGAGATACATAGTTGGCTTACAATCACCACTTCACACAATACATGAATAAAGCATTACAACATCCAGATACAATCAAGGTCCGACTACGGAACCAAAATAAAATAAGACTGCCCCTGATGCTACAGATCCCCGATCGTCCCAACTGGGCTCCACTACTGATCAACTGAAACGAAACAACACAATGAACAAGATCTTCATCGAGCTCCTCCTTGAGCTCAGTTGCGTCACCTGCACGGTATCATCGGCACCTGCAAACTGGTTTTGGAAGTATCTGTGAGTCACGGGGACTCAGCAATCTCACACCCTCGCGATCAAGACTATTTAAGCTTATGGGTAGGTAAAAGGTATGTGAGGTGGAGCTGCAACAAGCACTAGCATATATGGTGGCTAACATACGCAAATGAGAGCGAGAAGAGAAGGCAAAGCACAGTCGAGAATCTATGATCAAGAAATGATCCTAGACTACTTACGTTCAATCATAACTCCAACACCATGTTCACTTCCCGGACTCCGCCGAAAAGAGACCATCATGGCTACACACGCGGTTGATGCATTTTAATTAAGTTAAGTGTCAAGTTCTCTACAACCGGACATTAACAAATTCCCATCTGCCCATAACCGCGGGCACGACTTTCGAAAGTTCATAACCCTGCAGGGGTGTCCCAACTTAGCCCATCACAAGCTCTCACGGTCAACGAAGGATATTCCTTCTTCCAGGAAGACCCGGTCAGACACGGAATCCCGGTTACAAGACATTTCGACAATGGTAAAACAAGACCAGCAAAGCCACCCAGATGTGCTGACAAATCCCGACAGGAGCTGCACATATCTCATTCTCAGGGCACACCGGATGAGCAAGACATCGGGTTGGCATAAACCTGGTTGCCCAGGGGGCGCCGGACATCGCTTAGGTTGGACCAACACTTAGAGAATCACTGGCCCGGGGGGGGGGTTTAAATAAAGATGACCCTTGAGTCTGCAGAACCCAAGGAAAAAAGGCTAGGTGGCAAATGGTAAAACCAAGGTTGGGCCTTGCTGGAGGAGTTTTATTCAAGGCGAACTTTCAAGGGGTTCCCATTATGACCCAACCGGATAAGGAACGCAAAATCAAGGAACATAACACCGGTACGACGGAAACTAGGGCGGCAAGAGTGGAACAAAACACCAGGCATAAGGCTGAGCCTTCCACCCTTTACCAAGTATATAGATGCATTAATATAAATAAGAGATATTGTGATATCCCAATAAATATCCATGTTCCAACAAGGAACAAACTCCAATCTTCACCTGCAACTAGCAACGCTATAAGAGGGCCTGAGCAAAGCGGTAACATAGCCAAACAACGGTTTGCTAGGACAAGGTGGGTTAGAGGTTTGACATGGCAAAATGGGAGGCATGATATAGCAAGTGGTAGGTATCGCGGCATAAGCATAGCAATAGAGCGAGCAACTAGCAAGCAAAGATAGAAGTGATTTCGAGGGTATGGTCATCTTGCCTGAAATCCCGCAAGGAAGAAGAACGAGTCCATGAAGAAGTCAAACGGACGAAGTCGAACGGATCCTCACAAACACGACGTTATCGGAATTAACCCGAAGAGGCAACACCGGAAAGAAGCAAACAACATAGTAAACAACCATCACATAATTATGGCATGATGCACAACAAGTATGATGCATGTCCGGTTTAATGAGGCATGGCATGGCAAGGCAAAGTGTACAAACAAAACTACAAGTTAAGTGGCGCCCAATATGCAACGAGTTGCATATTGACGAAACACCACGACAATTATTTAGTTCTCTCTCGTTTAAGTACCCAACCATATTAAATGTTTATTAACATGGCAACAGGTGAAGCAAAAGCAAACTACCTAACTAGGCAAGATTAAATGAGGCCGGAACAACAAACAACAAGTCCGGAAACTCCTCATGTGCATATTTTTGTTTATGGTACTGTTCTGCCCTAAAATATATTTTAAAGTTGTTTAACATGCAAATCAAGTACACCATGTTAAACTAGGCATTTTTCTATCCCATTTACATATAAAGTTTGTTAAGTTTGGAGTTATGGTTAATTAGTTATGAATTATAGCATTTTAGCATGGCATTAAGCAAGAAATTACACAAACAGCATTTTAAACATTTTAAACATGGGTGAAAGTGGCATATTATGAAACTAGATAAAATTCTAAGCATATTTCATATATAAATTGTTTTAATCCGATGCACGGTTAATTAGTTATTAGATGTATGAAGTCTAGGGGGTTTTCTGCAAAAACTGCTGCCTCTGGAAAAACACTAAAGACGCAGATCTGAAAAATAGGAACTGGGCCAAAACAAGGGGCGGCTGGGCGCTCACCATGGGCCAGGCCTAGTCGGTGGAGCTGGCTGCGGGCTTGGCGGTTCGGGATGACGAAGTGGGCGGCTTGGGCCTTGGAGCCCTGGATTTGGAGACCGGCCACGCTGGCGCCGGACCAAGTCAATGAAGGGGCAGCGCTGGCTGTCTCGTTCGTGAAGCAGGGGACGGCAGCTGGCGATGCGGGATGCAGGGCATGGTGGCGAGGTGGAGACGGGGCGGATCAAGTTGGCCGGCGCCGGATCCGTGCAACGACGGCGCAAGTGGAGGTAAGGGCGGCATCAGTTCCCTGTGGAAGAGAAGACAGGGAGGGAGCATTAGAGGGAGAGAGAGAGCAGAGAAGGGGAAGGAAGCGAGGAGAGGGCAGGCGCGGCTTCGGTCGACCTGCTGGTCGCCGACGGCGAGGCCCCGACGAAGTACAACGGGGGCTCGTCGGAGCTCCGGTTGGTGGCGAGGAAGCGAGACATGGCGCGGCAGCGAATGCAGGAGATGGCGGCGTCGGGACCTCGTGGCCGAATTCAAACCATGGCGCTGGAGCTCCTGTGGCCTAGTCACTGCTGCTGCTTGCCGGACGCACGGGACAGGCGCGGGGAGGACGGGGCTCCGGTGGGACAAGCAGGAAGGCGCACGAGAGGAGCGACAGTGGCCTCGCTTCGGGCGAGATCGAGAGGTGCGGGAGGGTCCTGGTGCTCCGGCGACTTGGCTTGGTGACTGGCACAGCGGCGGCTTGACACGGGCGACGTGGGGGTTGAAGAAGAGTCCGGTGCACAGGGCACCGTGTGAGGAAACAGAAGAGCACGTGGTAGAGTCGTGGCTACCGGCGGCTCGCCGGAGTCATGGGGATGGCAGGGTCCAGCGGGGCTGGAGGCTAGGAGGCCGACGAGCATAGAGGAGTGCTGGCGGCCAGCGGGCAAGGCGACGGAGCAGTAGATGCAGAAGACGGCGGTGGCGGTCCATGGCGGCGGTGGCTGTTGCATCCCTGGTGCAGCACAAGAGAGAGAGACAGAGAGCGTGAGAGAGAGGAACAAAATGAGAAGATGGGGGGAGGCACGGTGGATCAGGAAGGACGAGGCTGCGGATGGACCGATGGATGGATGGATCGAAGGGACTGGGTTTGCTCGGCCGTGAAAACCAGGAAGGTGGTTGGTTACGGGTTTGGATCTGGGAGGATCCCGAGGGGCGAGGCGAGTGAGTGGTTGGCTGGCGGCGGCGTGGTGGGAAAGGGTGGATTGGATAGGGTAGGCTTGGGTTAGACTGTTATATTTATAGCAGATGAAATCAGTATAGGGCGGTTAGGTCCCTCCGATCGTAATCGGACGGACGGAAAAAATAGGTTAGGGAGCCCAATTAACAAAACGGAGATGTTTTGTAGACGTTTGGGGATGATCCGGATCCAATGGTGACGACTGTCCGGGTCGGGTTCGGGACAACTTCCGGACGCGCGCGCGAGGAGGTCCAATGCACTGTGCAAAGAGGGGTAGGCTGGCCTGGCGGTTGGCTGTGGAGAGCGGGTTGGTCTGCGAGAAGAGGGAAGAGGTGCAACCCGGCACGATTTCCGGAGACCGAAAACGTCCGACGAAAAGACCGGCTATACTGCCGTTATAGTTATCAGTTGGGGCATCAAACGAACTCCGAATGCGACGAAAATTGACAGGAGGACTATTGACAACATAACACCACATCCAACTTTCAACCCATTCCGAGAACATTTTTCGGCCACTTATAAAATAATATCTCGGGCATGCCGCGGGCGCGTGCAAGTGTGTCTGGGCTCAGAACGGACAACGGACGGAACTGGGGGAAACCCGGACGAATGCAAGTTTGGAAAACATGCAGATGCAATGCGGATGATGACATGACAAGATGCAACACACAAGAAAATGACATGGCACCGACAACGAATAACTAGAAGACACCTGGCACATCGGTCTCGGGGCGTTACAACACTCCACCACTACGAGAGGATCTTGTCCCGAGATCTAGGATGGCACCGGAGGGAAAACGGAAGAGAAAGAGAAGAGGTAAAACTAAGTTGCTTCTTTGACAAACGAGTGAAACCAAAGGACCTTGAAAAGTTGAACCACTTGAAATAAAGAATACAATGGAGATGAACAAAGTTGAAAGTACTCCGTTAGAAAAGAGGGACAAAGAACATTGCGAAAAAAACCTTGAGGTTGAAGGGCAAGATATATATTGAAACCACTCCGGTTAAGTCAAGATAGAGAAGGATTAAGAATGATATAATTTGGACAGCACTCCGACTGAAAATGGAAGGAATTAACAAGAACTTGACAAGACGAGAGGATACTTGATGAAATCAACAACACACTACCTCCGAAACTATTGAAAGAATGGCACAATGGGTAAGAACGATTTCAGACGGCACTCCGGTTGAGAAGGGAGGCAAAATTTGATAAGATGAGAGAGCTCGAAAGAAAATACGACACTCCGGTTGAATGGATAAGCAAAGGAAAGAACATGATCTTCACAATACGAGATGATGAGTGAAGAGAGCATCATCACAATGCCTCTGGAAGAAATGAAAGAATGCAAAGAAAAGAACGGAGAAGAAAACAACATGTTCTACCTCAAATGAATTTGAGAGAGCATCCTTAAAAAGAAGGATGGAACGGAGTTGTTGGGAAATCAACAAAGAAAAGAACAGGCTTGTTGAGGGCTTATGGAAAACATCCCAAAATTATGAGGTGAAATTCTGCCACTAACGGAAACAATAGATTGGATAGATATGAACAAGGAGACGAGAAACTTATTTCACCGGGAGGATAAAAGAAGAACTTGGGTCATTTATAAGCACCATAATTAGCAACAATCCTTAGGGAAGGCTTTAGGTGAAATATGACACGAGATAACTCCAACGAAGAGATTGGTGGATTACAAATATCTCAATCTTGACAACATGGGAATCATGAAACACAAACTCAAATTGTCAAGAGTGACATAAGACCATCTCAAAAGATAAGGTAGAAAGAATTGCACTTCGAAATGCAAGATGAAGAACACTTGAGCTCCTCTGAAAAGAATCTTGATGAACACTTCAAGAAGGAATTACGTCCTTGATGAACCAACATGTAGAGCCTTCATGAAGAACTCCGGTAACAAAAGGATGATCAAACGAAAGGAAGGAGAAATTGAAAACACAAGGTGAATCTTTGCGATGATTTAGAAGGAGCTTCGCGACGAGATAATCTTGAAGACCCAGAACTCCGGACAAGAAAGAAGAACGAAAGAAATCAAGAATTTGATGAACCTCCAGAATAAGGAATTGAATTCACTCGGATGGAACAAGAATAAGAATTACATTATGCTTATCCTTCACCAATTAAATTGATGACAAGCAATGGATTTGGCACACTACTTATTCTCGTAGAAAGGATTAAGAGAGATATAGCGCAAACTTGAGAAGGTCTTCAACAAACCACCGGTAGAATTTGAAAAGCACGAATGCATTGATATGATACACGAAGGAGAAGAATCTTGGGGGAACCATCGTAAGAATTGAAAAATGAACGAAGTAAAGGAATGAATCACCGGTAAGAATTAGAGAACGAATGAAGATACTTTAGTGAAAAATTTGATACATGAGAACAAAGAGATCACGAGCTGATTAGAGATCACTTGAACGATGCACCGGTAAGATTTGGAGAAACGGGAGCTGAAAGCTAGAATGAATGATATTTGAAAAGATGGCCTTCGGAGGAAAGAAATGGAAACAACTCATGAAATGCTCCGGGTGGGTGAAAAGAATTCTCACAATCGAAAACAATTATGAGAGGATGGCACGAAGCTAGAGCCATGAGTCTTGAAGAGAATGGATCAAGATAAGGAGGAAAAATTCTTATTCGGTCTTCAAATGTTGAGAATGATGATATAAATCACCATGAATTGTTGAGATACTCTGGGATGAATATTAGAAAGGTTGAACCAATGATGAAAAGAATTTGAACGATCTTGGGGAAAGACATTTGACTGATGAAAATTCATTCTTACATCAAACTTGGAAAAGAATTTGAGAGTAACACCGGGAAAATTAGAAGAGTCAGGTAAGATCCTGGGAAAAGACATGTGGGTTAGGGCCCACTGAAAGATACACCGTTGAAATGATTTAAAGGAAAGATTGCACCGGTTGAATTAAATGGCTTGAATGAGATGACAATCTCGAAATTGGTTGAACGAATTTTGAATGAAAAGACGAGCCTTCTGAGATATCTTCAGCACTCCGGAACAAATGAATATCGAGGAGTGGATGATTAAGAGGTGCACTGGCAAGAGAAAACATTTGGAATGAGGGAAAGATATGTTCGACAGTGCTTGACTTGAATCCACTGGAGAAGAAAGAGAACGAATAATGATGAACTTGAAGCTTCCTTAGCAACTGCACGATAAATCACCGAACCGAAACTTGAAAGAAAAGGATGAAGAGGCTTCACATGAATAAAATGGATAGTTGATTTAGAAATCTGAGTCCTTGAAGGAAAGGGTGGGAGGGTAGGAAAAACAAAGGCATCTTGGGACGGATGAAATGAGCACCATTGAGAAGAACTGATAATTGGCCTTGCGGATGTAGAAAAGATTGGATCCACTTGAAGAGAAACACGCCGGTTGAAAAAGGATTGACATGACAATCTCGATTATCAAGAAGGATTAGTATTCACATAGGAACATGAGAACACCACTTAGGAAAGGTATGGAATCAACACTTGACATTGAAGCAACTCGAATACCACAACTGAAAACAAAACAAAGGATTGGCTTGCAGAATAAGCCGGAACAAACATATGATAGAGATTTCTTCCGAAGTTTTCGTGGTGGGGCCTACACGGGCTCGATCGTACAGCACCATCATGTCCAAGGCAGTGCACATGACATACGAAGCGTCCCGAGTCAGCATAGCCAATGACTCTTTAAGACACAACGAGACCACTCTAAAACCAACCATGGATAGGCGGACCACTAGACGTCAAACCCCAATTTCATATCATACATCTGTCGAAAAGATATCCTAAGAGCTACTAGAATTCTCACTTATAAACTCCCGAAACTTTCCGGTTATGCAATCAGGTGTTGGGGATACAGGGGAAGCATAATATCTCACCCAAAACTAGCAAATCCTACATCCAGCTGTATCCATCCTTCAACACATAACCAAGAAACCTTCAGAAATCGTTTACCTCAACCTTCGAAAAGCATCCGTTATACGAGTTATGGCAATACTCCCAAACTCCCGCCCCAGTACTGGGTGGCATCGAGGTTATCTCACCAACAACTGCATAAAAGAGATTTTCGATGTAGGCGAAACTCGGTATTCCAGAACTGCAACGATAAAATTGTGACGACAACACCTTGGAGCTCAACTCCCCAGGACACTGGCACAACCCCTAAATGTCAGGAGGCACCAAGAACAATGTTCTCCTCACAAAACCATCGGAACGATTCCAAGATACCCGCGTGATCCTAATTTTTTTTAGTGAAATTTGAGAAGAGAAGAGTCAAAACTCTACGCCAGGATGCCTCACCAGAGCGACGAAGGGACTGAGGAGTAAAAAGAATCCTACTCTCCGATATATATAATCCTAAATGACTCAAAACATTTTTTCTAGACTCAACAACGCCAACGATTTGATCAAGCAGGGGGCTCCTAAGTCGGGGAAGGCTCTGATTACCAACTTGTAACGCCCACGATGCGGCTATATGTCCCACGTGTCGAAGCACGACTTAGAGGCATAACCGCATTGTAAGCAATGTCGCAAGAGGGGTAATCTTTACACATCCCATGTACAGAATAAGGAAAGAGATACATAGTTGGCTTACAATCGCCACTTCACACAATACATGAATAAAGCATTACAACATCCAGATACAATCAAGGTCCGACTACGGAACCAAAATAAAAGAAGACTACCCCTGATGCTAAAGATCCCCGATCATCCCAACTGGGCTCCACTACTGATCAACTGAAACGAAACAACATAATGAACAAGATCTTCATCGAGCTCCTCCTTGAGCTCAGTTGCGTCACCTGCAAGGTATCATCGGCACCTACAAACTGGTTTTGGAAGTATCTGTGAGTCACAGGGACTCAGCAATCTCACACCCTCGCGATCAAGACTATTTAAGCTTATGGGTAGGTAAAAGGTATGTGAGGTGGAGCTGCAGCAAGCACTAGCATATATGGTGGCTAACATACGCAAATGAGAGCGAGAAGAGAAGGCAAAGCACGGTCGAGAATCTATGATCAAGAAGTGATCCTAGACTACTTACGTTCAATCATAACTCTAACACCGTGTTCACTTCCAGGTCTCCGCCGGAAAGAGACCATCACGGCTACACACACGGTCGGTGCATTTTAATTAAGTTAAGTGTCAAGTTCTCTACAACCGGACATTAACAAATTCTCATCTGCCCATAACCACGGGCACGGCTTTCGAAAGTTCATAACCCTGCAAGGGTGTCCCATCTTAGCCCATCACAATCTCTCACAGTCAACGAAGGATATTCCTTCTCCCAGGAAGACCCGATCAGACTCGGAATCCCGCTTACAATACATTTCGAAAATAGTAAAACAAGACCAGCAAAGCCACCCAGATGTGCCGACAAATCCTGATAGGAGCTGCACATGTCTCGTTCTCAGGGCACACCGGATGAGCAAGACGTCGGGTTGGCATAAACCCTGGTTGCCCAGGGGGCGCCGGACATCGCTTAGGTTGGACCAACACTTAGAGAAGCACTGGCCCGGGGGGTTTAAATAAAGATGACCCTTGAGTCTGTAGAACCCAAGGGAAAAAGGCTAGGTGGCAAATGGTAAAACCAAGGTTGGGCCTTGCTGGAGGAGTTTTATTCAAGGCAAACTGTCAAGGGGTTCCCATTATGACCCAACCGCGTAAGGAACGCAAAATCAAGGAACATAACACCGGTATGACGGAAACTAGGGCGACAAGAGTGGAACAAAACACCAGGCATAAGGTCGAGCCTTCCACCCTTTACCAAGTATATAAATGCATTAATATAAATAAGAGATATTGTGATATCCCAACAAATATCCATGCTCCAACAAGGAACAAACTCCAATCTTCACCTGCAACTAGCAATGCTATAAGAGGGGCTGAGCAAAGCGGTAACATAGCCAAACAACAGTTTGCTAGGACAAGGTGGGTTAGAGGTTTGACATGGCAAAATGGGAGGCATGATATAGCAAGTGGTAGGTATCGTGGCATAGGCATAGCAATAGAGCGAGAAACTAGCAAGCAAAGATAGAAGTGATTTCGAGGGTATGGTCATCTTGCCTGAAATCCCGCAAGGAAGAAGAACAAGTCCATGAAGAAGTCAAACAGACGAAGTCGAACGGATCCTCAGAAACGCGACGTTATCGGAACTAACCCGAAGAGGCAACACCGGAAAGAAGCAAACAACATAGTAAACAACCATCACATGATCATGGCATGATGCGCAACAAGTATGATGCATGTCTGGTTTAATGAGGCATAGCATGGCAAGGCAAAGTGCACAAACAAAACTACAAGTTAAGTGGTGCCCAATATGCAACAAGTTGCATATTGACGAAACACCACGACAATTATTTAGTTTTCTCTCGTTTAAGTATCCAACCATATTAAATGTTGATTAACATGGCAACAGGTGAAGCAAAAGCAAACTACCTAACTAGGCAAGATTAAATGAGGCTGGAACAACAAACAAGTCCGGAAACTCCTCATGTGCATATTTTTGTTTATGGTACTGTTCTGCCCTAAAAAATATTTTAGAGTTGTTTAACATGCAAAGCAAGTACACCATGTTAAACTAGGCATTTTTCTACCCCATTTACATATAAAGTTTGTTATTTTTGGAGTTACAGTTAATTAGTTATGAATTAAAGCATTTTAGCATGGCATTAAGCAAGAAATTACACAAACAGCATTTTAAACATTTTAAACATGGGTGAAAGTGGCATATTATGAAACTAGATAAAATTCTAAGCATATTTCATATATAAATTGTTTTAATCCGATGCACGGTTAATTAGTTATTAGATGTATGAAGTCTAGGGAGTTTTCTGCAAAAACAGCTGTCTATGGAAAAATACTAAAAACGCAGATCTGAAAAAAAAAAATAGGAACTGGGCCGAAACAGGGGGCGGCTAGGCGCTCACCATGGGCCAGGCCCAGTCAGTGGAGCTGGCTGCAGGCTTGGCGGTTCGGGCGGACGAAGTGGGCGGCTTGGGCCTTGGAGCCTGGGATTTGGAGACCGGCCACGCTGGTGCCGGACCAAGTCAATGAAGGGGCAGCGCTGGCGGTCTCGTTCGTGAAGCAGGGGACGGCGGCTGGCGATGCGGGATGCAGGGCATGGTGGCGAGGTGGAGACGGGGCGGATCAAGCTGGCCGGCGCCGGATCCGTGCAACGACGGCGCAGGTGGAGCTAAGGACGGCGTCAGTTCCCTGTGGAAGAGAAGATAGGGAGGGAGCATTAGAGGGAGAGAGAGAGCAGAGAAGGGGAAGGAAGCGAGGAGAGGGCAGGCGCGGCTTCGGTCGACCTGCTGGTCGCCGACGGCGAGGCCCCGGCGAAGTACAACGAGGGCTCGTCGGAGCTCCGGTTGGTGGCGAGGAAGCGAGACATGGCGCGGCAGCGAATGCAGGAGATGGCAGCGTCGGGACCTCGAGGCCGAATTCAAACCATGGCGCTGGAGCTCCTGTGGCCTAGTCACTGCTGCTGCTTGCCGGACGCACGGGACAGGCGCGGGGAGGACGGGGCTCTGGTGGGACAAGCAGGAAGGCGCACGAGAGGAGCGACAATGGCCTCGCTTCGGGCGAGATCGAGAGGTGCGGGAGGGTCCTGGTGCTCCGGCGACTTGGCTTGGTGACTGGCACAGCGGCGGCTTGACACGGGCGACGTGGGGGTTGAAGAAGAGTCCGGTGCACAGGGCACCGTGTGAGGAAACAGAAGAGCGCGTGGTAGAGTCGTGGCTACCGGCGGCTCGCCGGAGTCATGGGGATGGCAGGGTCCAGCGGGGCTGGAGGCTGGGAGGCCGACGAGCAGAGAGGAGTGCCGGCGGCCAGCGGGCAAGGCGACGGAGCAGTAGATGCAGAAGACGGCGGTGGCGGTCCATGGCGGCGGTGGCTGTTGCATCCCTGGTGCAGCACAAGAGAGAGAGACAGAGAGCGTGAGAGAGAGGAACAAAATGAGAAGATGGGGGGAGGCATGGTGGATCAGGAAGGACGAGGCTGCGGATGGACCGATGGATGGATGGATCGAAGGGACTGGGTTTGCTCGGCCGTGAAAACCAGGAAGGTGGTTGGTTACGGGTTTGGATCTGGGAGGATCCCGAGGGGCGAGGCGAGTGAGTGGTTGGCTGGCGGCGGCGTGGTGGGAAAGGGTGGATTGGATAGGGTAGGCTTGGGTTAGACTGTTATATTTATAGCAGATGAAATCAGTATAGGGCGGTTAGGTCCCTCCGATCGTAATCGGACGGACGGAAAAAAATAGGTTAGGAAGCCCAATTAACAAAACGGAGATGTTTTGTAGACGTTTGGGGATGATCCGGATCCAATGGTGACGACTGTCCGGGTCAGGTTCGGGACAACTTCCGAACGCGCGCGCGAGGAGGTCCAATGCACTGTGCAAAGAGGGGTAGGCTGGCCTGGCGGTTGGCTGTGGAGAGCGGGTTGGTCTGCGAGAAGAGGGAAGAGGTGCAACCCGACACGATTTCCGGAGACCGAAAACGTCCGACGAAAAGACCGGCTATACTGCCGTTATAGTTATCAGATGGGGCATCAAACGAACTCCGAATGCGACGAAAATTGACAGGAGGACTATTGACAACATAACAACACCGCATGCCAACTTTCAACCCATTCCGAGAACATTTTCCGGCCACTTATAAAATAATATCTCGGGCATGCCGCGGGCGCGTGCAAGTGTGTCTGGGCTCAGAACGGACAACGGGCGGAACTGGGGGAAACCCGGACGAATGCAAGTTTCGAAAACATGCAGATGCACTGCGGATGATGACATGGCAAGATGCAACATGCAAGCAAATGACATGGCAACGACAACGAATAACTGGAAGACACCTGGCACATCGGTCTCGGGGCGTTACAGTGGTGATTTGCTTTCTTATACTAACGGAGCTTACGAGTTTTTTGTTGAGTTTTGTGTTGTGATGTTTTCATGTTTTGGGTAAAGATTCGATGGACTATGGAATAAGGAGTGGCAAGAGCCTAAGCTTGGGGATGCCCAAGGCACCCCAACGTAATATTCAAGGACAACCAATCATCTAAGCTTCCGGGGCATCCCCTCTTTCATCTTCGTTCATCG
The DNA here is from genome assembly GCF_002162155.2 of Triticum dicoccoides. NCBI lineage: Eukaryota > Viridiplantae > Streptophyta > Magnoliopsida > Poales > Poaceae > Triticum > Triticum dicoccoides. The sequence goes on from NC_041390.1 coordinate 229,542,066, forward strand.
GTAACTTTATTTGGGGCTATATTTTTATTCACCACATGATATGTCTTTTGCTTGGAGCGTCATTTTATTTTATTAGGATTTGCTTTCTGTTATTTAGAGTAATGTTTTGCATATTTTAGTTCAATAAAAAGGTCAAGTATAGCCTCTACCATGCTTATTTTTCAAGTCTATATGTTGCTGTTTTAAAAACAGAAAGTTTTTTGTTATTTTTGAATATTTGTGAATAGTCAGAACATGATAAAATCTTGAAATTTCTACACAATAAGTAACAACAAATTATCTACAGTGTGCTAATTTTTCAGAATTTTTGGAGTTAGGGAAGTATGATTCCTCTTGCATTCTTTACAGACTGTTCTGTTTAGACAGATTGTTGCTATGTTTGCATATGTTTGCTTGTTTAATGATTCTATTTGAGGATAGGAGTTTTAAATATGCAGAAGCATTTAGTATACAATGTCAAATAATAATTTTAGTGGTTTGCTACAGTAGAGAATGATAAGATTTATGCGTTGATTTATACTAATTTATCTCACGAGTTCTTGTTGAGTTTTGTGTGGATGAAGTTTTTAAGATTCCAGGAAACTATGATATGAGAGGAATTAAGAAGACACAAAAGCTAAAGCTTGGCGATGTCCAAGGCATCCCTAATTAATATTTCAAGAAGTATTAAGCATCTAAGCTTGGGGATGCCCCGGTAGGCATCCCACCTTTCTTCATCAACAATTATCGGTTAGCCTCGGTTGAGCCTAAGTTTTTGCTTCTTCACATGATATGTGTTATCCTTGCAATGCCATTTTATTTTGTTTTGCTTGCTATTTGAAGAAAGTACTTGGGATCTGAAATTTTATTTATGAGAAGGAGTCTTCACATAGTTACATAATTATTTGACTACTCGTTGATCTTCACTTATATCTTTTGGAGTAGTTTGTCATTTGCTCTAGTGCTTCACTTATATCTTTTTAGAGCATCGTGATGACCCACAAGTATAGGGGATCTATCATAGTCCTTTCGATAAGTAAGATTGTCGAACCCAACGAGGAGCAGAAGGAAATGATAAGCAGTTTTCAGTAAGGTATTCTCTGCAAGCACTGAAATTATCGGTAACAGATAGTTTTGTGATAAGGTCATGTGTAACGGGTAACAAGTAATAAAAGTAAATAAGGTGCAACAAGATGGCCCAATCCTTTTTGTACCAAAGGACAAGCTTGGACAAACTCTTATATAAAGGAAAGCGCTCCCGAGGACACATGGGAATTATCGTCAAGCTAGTTTTCATCACACTCATATGATTCACGTTCAGTACTTTGATAATTTGATATGTGGGTGGACCGGTGCTTGGGTACTGCCCTTACTTGGACAAGCATCCCACTTATGATTAACCCCTCTTGCAAGCATCCACAACTATAAAAGAAGTATTAAGGTAAACCTAACCATAGCATGAAACATATGGATCCAAATCAGCCCCTTACGAAGCAACGCATAAACTAGGGTTTAAGCTTCTGTCACTCTAGCAACCCATCATCTACTTATTACTTCCCAATGCATTCCCCTAGGCCCAAACAATGGTGAAGTGTCATGTAGTCAACGTTCACATGACACCACTAGAGGAGAGACAACATACATCTCATCAAAATATCGAACGAATACCAAATTCACATGACTACTTATAGCAAGACTTATCCCATGTCCTCAAGAAAGAATGTAACTACTCACAAATCATATTCATGTTCATAATCATAGGGGTATTAATATGCATAAAGTATCTGAACATATGATCTTCCACCAAGTAAACCAACCAGCATCAACTACAAGGAGTAATCAACACTACTAGCAACCCACAGGTACCGATCTGAGGTTTTGAGACAAAGATTGGATACAAGAGATGAACTAGGGTTTGAGAGGAGATGGTGCTGGTGAAGATGTTGATGGAGATTGACCCCCTCTCGATGAGAGGATCGATGGTGATGACGATGGTGATGATTTCCCCCTCCCGGAGGGATGTTTCCCCAGCAGAACAGCTCCGTCGGAGCCCTAGATTGGTTCCGCTAAGGTTCCGCCTCATGGCGGCGGTGTTTCATCCCGCAAGCATGCTTATGATATTTTCCAGGGCAAAATACTTCATATAGCCAAAGATGGGCACCGGAGGCCTGCCAGGGGGCCCACGAGACAAGGTTGCGCCCAGGGGGGTAGGGCGCGCCCCCACCCTCGTGGATGGTGGGTGGCCCCCCTCTGGTGCTTCCTTCGCCCAATATTTTTTATATAATCCAAAACCGACTTCCGTGGAGTTTCAGGACTTTTGGAGTTGTGCGGAATAGGTCTCTAATATTTGCTCCTTTTCCAGCCCAAAATTCCAGCTGCCGGCATTCTTCCTCTTCGTGCAAACCTTGTAAAATAAGGGAGAATAGGCATAAGTATTGTGCCATAATGTGTAATAACAACCTGTAATGCAATAAATATCGATATAAAAGCATGATGCAAAAGGGACGTATCAACTCCCCAAGCTAAGACCTCGCTTGTCCTCAAGCGGAAGCTGATATCGAAAAATATGTCCACATGTTTAGAGATAGAGGTGTCGATAAAATAAAATACGAACATGAGGGCATCATGATCATTCCTATAACAACATATATATATATATATATATATATATATATATATATATATATATATATTGTCATATGATTTCTTATGCTAAAGTAACAACTCATTCATAATTTCAAGTATGAATCAAAAAGTTCATTCAAAACTAGCAAACTATAATCTTAGTCATTTAAGCAATTGCAATTTATCATAAAATCGGAAAGATTCAATATAAGAGCTTTTCAGCAAGTCCACATAATCAACTATCATTTAGTCTTTCACAATTGCTAACACTCATGCAATATTTATGGTTATGAAGCTTTAATCGGACATAGAGAAAGATAGGGGCTTATAGTTTTGCCTCCCAACCTTTTACCTCAAGGGTAATGTCAACAATAATAGTTTATGAAAACCCACATCCAATTAGCTATATATATCAGGATCTTTCCAACACATAGTGCTTGCCAAAGGATAAAATGTAAAAAAGGAAAGGTGAAGATCACCATGACTCTTGTATAAAGTATAAGACAAAAAGAAATGATAGGCCCTTCGCAGAGGGAAGCAAAGGTTGTCATATGTTTTTATGGTTGGATGCACGAAATCTTAATGCAAAAGAACGACACTTTATATTGCCACTTGTGATATGGACCTTTATTATGCAGTCCGTCGCTTTTATTTCTTCCACATCACAAGATCGTATAAAGCTTATTTTCTCCACACTAATAAATCATACTATTTAGAGAGCAATTTTTATTGCTTGCAACAATGACAACTTACTTGAAGGATCTTACTCAATCCATAGGTAGATATGATGGACTCTCATGGCAAAATTGGGTTTAAGGATATTTGGAAGCACAAGTAGTATCTCTACTTGGTGCAAGGAATTTGGCTAGCATGAGAGGGAAAGGCAAGCTCAACATGTTGGATGATCCATGACAATATAATTTATTTTAGATAACCCATTACGTTGTCTTCCTTGTCCAACATCAACTTTTTAGCATGTCATATTTTAATGAGTGCTCACAATCATAAAAGATGTCCAAGATAGTATATTTATATGTGAAAACCTCTCTTTCTTTATTACTTCCTATTAATTGCAACGACGACCAAAACTATGTTTGTCAACTCCCAACAACTTTCATTCATCATACTCTTTATATGTGAAGTCATTACTCTCCATAAGATCAATATGATCTCTTTATTTCTTTTTATTCTTACTTTTATTCCCTCAAGATCATAGCAAGACAACCAAGCCCTTGACTCAAAACTAATCTTTATTATATATATATATATCACAGACTCGGTTACATAGAAGGATCATAAGGCATAACTCAAAACTGGATCATACTAAAGCTTTATTCTACTAGATCAAGATATTACCAAAAGGATCGAACTAAGAAAACAGTAAATATAAAAGTGTGATGGTGATACGATACCGGGGCTCTCCCCCAAGCTTGGCAATTGCCAAGGGGAGTGCCCAAACCCATGTATTTATGCCTCTTTCTTCGGAGGTGAAGGGGATGTTGATGATGATGACAATTGTGCCTTCATCCTTTTCATCTTCAGCGCACAGGACAAAACGAGCGAGTTTATTGAAAAATTACATCCATGGAACATTCATCCGCCACAAGGCGGGCACCCTTCAAAACGCCCTCATAATACATCTCGGGCTTGCAATGCTCCTTGCCCGGCGGTGGCCCGTCCTTCACAAGCTTCTCAGCATCCAGCTTGCCCCAGTGCACCTTCGCACGAGCAAGCGCCCTACGGGCACCCTCGATGCATACGGAGCGCTTGATGACTTCAAGCCTTGGACAGGCCTCCACCAGCCACCTCACCAGCCCGAAGTAGCTCCCAGGCATGGCCTCTCCAGGCCACAGCCGGACTATGAGGCCCTTCATGGCCTGTTCGGCCACCTTATGGAGCTCGACCAGTTATTTCAGCTGGTCGCTTAAGGGCACCGGGTGTTCGGCCTCAGCATACTGAGACCAGAACACCTTCTCCGTCGAGCTCCCCTCCTCGGCTCGGTAGAAGGCGGCGGCATCCGACACACTATGGGGCAAGTCTGCGAATGCTCCTGGAGAGCTCCGAATTCGGGTAAGTAACAAGTAATTCACTTTTATGTGCTTGCTTTGCATAAAGAATGCCTTACCTGCCGCTATCTTTTTTATTGCCTCAACCTCCTGGAGGGCCTTCTGGGCTTCGGCCTTGGCAGACTTGGCATCTTCAATTGCCGCCGCGAGCTCAGACTCTCGTGTCTTCGAGTCAAGCTCCAAACTCTCGTGTTTTTTCATGAGAGCCTGGAGCTCTTGCCGCACCTCGCCAACCTGCGTCTCATGCTTCTCCCACTCAGTGCGCTCCGTGGCCGCCCTCTTCTCGGCCTCGGACAACGCTTTCTTAATGGTCGCCACCTCAGTTGTGGCCCCTACAATAGGCGCGTTAATCCTGTCACTTTTTGCAATCGCACCTTTCACATATTTCAATAAGGTATTTCTTACCTTCCGTCTCCTCGAGTTGCCTCGTGGCATGGCCGAGCTTGTTCTCGGACCGCTCGAGGTTCTGCTTCAGCGTGCCCACCTCCGCAGTTGGTGCGGCGGATGCTAGCAGCGAAGCCTGCATACGCATATTGACTTACTTCTGTTAGACTCCTGCAAACGTTATTAGATCCTCTATTCATCTTTTCTTTCCGAACGCCGAACAGAGCATCAGGGGCTACTGTCTATGCGGTAATATTTTTACATATTCTTTACTTACCTCGAAGCCTCTTAGAAGGCTGGCACAGGCTTCAGTCAGTCTGCTTTTGGCGGACTGAACCTTCTGGATCACCGCACTCATAATAGTGCGGTGCTCCTCGTCGATGGAGGTGCCGTTAAGCACCTCCAGCAAATTGTCCGGTGCCTCCGGTTGGACGGAGGTCACCGGCTCGGTAGGCTTGCTCCTTTTGGAAGGAGGCTGCCTACCAGAGTCTGGAACCATTGAAGGTTCCGGCGCGGTGTCCGGCTCAAAGCTGGACTTGGAACCCTTGGGGTTTCTATCCCCTTCACGCTTGGAGTCCGGCAGGTTGCCTTGCGGCGCCTCCAGGACCACCTCCTCCTGGCTTGGAACCTGTTGGGACGCTGCCTCGGCGTCGTCCGTAGGATGGGGGGAGGTAGCCGTCGGAAGCGAATTCACATCCGACGAATCCAGGGAACCGCTCGACGACACGTCAAGCCGGTCTTTGGGTGGACTGCATAAACATGTTCGATGTAAGGAAAAGTTGTGCAATGGGGGAATACTATGAATCACTCTGGTATCTGGATACTTACGATCTCGCCAGGGGCTTGGCCCTGTGCGGCCACTCCTCTTCACCATCGTCGGCGTTGGTGGAGTAGTCCGGAGGAGGGGTCTTCCCCTTCTTGGACCCTTCGGCCTCCCCAGTTGGGGCGGCCTTCCTTTTCTTCCCTCCCCCCGCTGGAGGGGGAGAGGTCTCTTCTTCCTCCTCCCCGTCTTCATGGGAGGAGTGTGCCTTGGAGTCGTCGGATGATGAATCCGACACCTCCTAGCGCCGGGCACTCTTTCGAGTCCCCGTGGCCTTCTTCTTGGCCTTCTTCTCCGGCACCACATAGGGTGCCGGAACCAGCAGCTTCGCCAAACGAGCGTCCGCTGGGCCATCGGCCAAAGGAGCTGGACAGTTGATATGTCCGGATGTCTCCTGCCAATCCTGTCAAAGGTAAGAGAGCTTAGATCCCGCATGGAGTCAAACTATGAAAAACTAAATACCCTGTAAAAGGTAAAAACAGCTTACCACGCGAGCGTGACGCTGCGTGCTGAATCCACGATCCTCGATAGTGGATGCGGGGGCCTCGGCACCCTTGAAAAGCACCTTCCAGGCATCTTCGTATGTCGTGTCGAAGAGCCTGCTCAGAGTTCGGTGCCGCGCCGGGTCGAACTCCCATAGGTTGAAGGCCCGTTGTTGACACGGGAGGATCCGGCGGATGAGCATAACCTGGACTACGTTGACGAGTTTGAGCTTCTTGTCCACCAGGGTTTGGACGCATGTTTGGAGTCCGGTCAGCTCTCCTTTTTTACCCCACGACAGGCCCCTCTCTTTCCAGGAGGCGATCCGCGTAGGGGGTCCGGATCGAAACTCAGGGGCTGCGACCCATTCAGGGTCGCGCGGGTCGGTGATGTAAAACCACCCCGATTGCCACCCCTTTAGGGACTCCACGAAGGAGCCCTCGAGCCATAGGACGTTGGGCATCTTGCCCACTATGGCGCCTCCGCACTTCGCCTGGGTGCTGCGCACCACCTTCGGCTTGACATTGAAAGTCTTGAGCCATAGGCCGAAATGGGGGCGGATGCGGAAGAAAGCCTCGCACACGACGATGAACGCCGAGATGTTGAGGACAAAGTTCGGGGCCAGATCGTGGAAATCCAGGCCATAATAGAACATGAGCCCCCGGACAAATGGGTGGAGAGGGAAGCCCAGTCCACGGAGGAAATGAGGGAGGAACACCACCCTCTCATGGGGCCTAGGGGTGGGGATGAGCTGCCCCTCTTCGGGAAGCCGGTGCGCAATGTCGTTAGACAAGTATCCGGCCTTCCTTAGTCTTTTGATGTGTCCCTCCGTGATGGAGGAGACCATCCACTTGCCTCCCGCTCCGGACATGGCTGGAGAAGGTTGAGGTGGGGTGTGCGGACTTGGGCGCTGGAGCTCGAGTGCGCGGAAATGGATAGGTAAAGGAGGAAGAAGGCGTGGATGAAAAGGTGGATCCTTATCCCCTTATATGGGTGGGTGCAACTATGCGTCCCCACCAGCCTGGTAAAACTCGCTTATCTCCCAAGCGCCGTAATCAATGGCGCAGTTGGGTTACCCACGCCCGTATTGATGAGAATCCCAGAATAAGGGGACACGATCTCTACTTTGACAAGACGTGCCAAGGAAACCGCCTCGCTAAACGCGCTAAGGTAGAACAGTAAAACGATTCGAATAAAGACTTGGTCGTGGTGTGATGTCACGCTACAGAATACGTCAGCAGATTAGATTTGTGTAAATATTATTCTCTCTATGGCAATATGTGGAAACTTATTTTGCAGAGCCGGACACTACCTTTGTGTTTAAAATCTTTTACGAAGTACTTGGAGGAGGAACCCGCCTTGCAATGCTGAAGACAATCTGCGCGCCGGACTCGGCGTCATTGAAGCCTGGTTCAGGGGCTAATGAGGGAGTCCTGGATTAGGGGGTGTTCGGATAGCCGGACTATACCTTCGACCGGACTCCTGGACTATGAAGATACAAGATCGAAGACTTCGTCCCGTGTCCGGAAGGGACTTTCCTTGGCGTGGAAGGCAAGCTTGGCGATACGGATATGTAGAGCTCCTACCATTGTAACCGACTCTGTGTAACCCTAGCCCTCTCCGGTGTCTATATAAACTGGAGGGTTTTAGTCCGTAGGACGAACAACAATGATACCATAGGCTAGCTTCTAGGGTTTAGCCTCTCTGATCTCGTGGTAGATCTACTCTTGTACTACCCATATCATCAATATTAATCAAGCAGGACGTAGGGTTTTACCTCCATCAAGAGGGCCCGAACCTGGGTAAAACATCGTGTCCCCTGCCTCCTGTTACCATCCGCCTAGACGCACAGTTCGGGACCCCCTACCCGAGATCCGCCGGTTTGACACCGACACCCTTGAAGAGGAAAGGGTGATGCAGAAAAGTAGCATAAGTATTTCCCTCAGTTTTTGAGAACCAAGGTATCAATCCAGTAGGAGGCTACGCGCGAGTCCCTCGCACCTACACAAAACAAATAAATCCTCACAACCAACGCTATAAGGGGTTGTCAATCCCTACACGGTCACTTACGAGAGTGAGATCTGATAGATATGGTAAGATAATATTTTTGGTATTTTTATGATAAAGATGCAAAGTAAAATAAAAGGCAATGATAATAACTAAGTGTTGGAAGATTAATATGATGGAAGATAGACCTGGGGGCCATAGGTTTCACTAGTGGATTCTCTCAAGAGCATACTTATTTTATGGTGGGTGAACAAATTACTGTTAAGCATAGTTATGGGAATATCTAGGTATGATCATGTATATAGGCATCACATCCGAGACAAGTAGACCGACTCCTTCCTGCATCTACTACTATTACTCCACACATCGCCCGCTATCTAGCATGCATCTAGAGTATTAAGTTCATAAGAACAGAGTAACGCTTTAAGCAAGATGACATGATGTAGAGGGATAAATTCGTGCAATATGATAAAAAAACCATCTTGTTATCCTCGATGGAAATAATACAATACGTGCCTTGCTGCACCTACTGTCGTTGGGAAAGGACACCGCAAGATTGAACCCAAAGCTAAGCACTTCTCCCAATGCAAGAAAGATTAATCTAGTAGGCCAAACCAAACTGATAATTCGAAGAGACTTGCAAAGATAACCAATCATACATAAAAGAATTCAGAAGATCCAAATATTGTTCATAGATAAACTTGATCATAAACCCACAATTCATCAGTCTCAACAAACACACTGCAATAGAAGATTACATCAAATATATCTCCACGAGAGAGGGGGAGAACATTGTATTGAGATCCAAAAAGAGAGAACAAGCCATCTAGCTAATAACTATGGACCCGAAGGTCTGAGGTAAACTACTCACACATCATCGGAGAGGCTATGGTGTTGATGTAGATGCCCTCCGTGATCGATGCCCCCTCCGGCGGAGCTCCGGAACAGGCCCCAAGATGGGATCTCGTGGATACAGAAAGTTACGGTGGTGGAATTAGGGTTTTGGCTCCATCTCTGATCGATTGGGGGTACGTAGGTATATATAGGAGGAAGGAGTACGTCGATGGAGCAACAGGGGGCCCACGAGGGTGGAGGGCGCGCCTGGGGGGTGGGGTAGGCGCACCCCCCTACCTCGTGGCTTCCCTGTTGGTTGCTTGACTTAGGGTCCAAGTCTCCTGGATCATGTTCGTTCCGAAAATCACGTTCCCGAAGGTTTCATTCCGTTTGGACTCCGTTTGATAGTCTTTTTCTGCGAAACTCTGAAATAGGCAAAAAAACAGCAATTCTGGGCTGGGCCTCCGGTTAATAGGTTAGTCCCAAAAATAATATAAAAGTGAATAATAAAGCCTAATAATGTCCAAAACATAAGATAATATAGCATGGAGCAATCAAAAATTATAGATACGTTGGAGACGTATCAGATGTATCTACGGACCCAGCCCTCTGGTGTATAGACACAGGAGGGATCTAGGGTTACACAAGGTCGGTTACAAAGAAAGGAATCTTCATAGTTGATCGCCAAGCTTGCCTTCCACGCCAAGGAGACTCCTACCCGGACACGAGCAGAGTCTTCGGTCTTTGTATCCTTATGGCCCATCAGTCCGGCCCATATCCAATAGATCAAACACCCGAGGACCCCTTAGTCTAGGACTCCCGAAGTATCCCCTGAACCAAGCTTCAATGACGATGTGTCCAGCGCAGATTGTCTTCAGCATTGCAAGGCGGGTTCCACTTTCCGAATACTCCAAGATAGTCTTTGGATAAAACAAAGGTGTCCGGATCTGCAACACAAGTACCACACACGACCGCAAGGAATATAATATTTCATGAGTCCCATCTGCTGACAACTTTTTGCAAGATGACATCATGTCTGTCCGGTCACTATATCGAACCGTTTTTGTCTGTCGTTCCACATTTCGAGATGCGGTTTTCACTGACATGTCTTATCAAAGAAGAGATCGTGTCCCCTTATTGCGGGATTCTCATTAATACGGGTATGGGTAACCCAACCATGCCGTTTAAACAGCCGTTGGGAATAGGCGAGTTTTAGGGCGAGTGGGGAAGCGTTCGATATTCACTCCCCTTATAAGGGGATAAGGATTCCCCCTTCTTCTCCCACGCCTTCTCTCTTCCTCTGCCCGTCCACTTTCGAGCTCTAGCGCCCAAGTTCTCATCTTTTCCCCACTCGAGCTAGCACTCAACCATGTCCAGATCCGGAGGTCAAGGCAAGTGGATGGCCTCCTCCGTCAAGGAGAAGGACATTACTGAGCTTCGGGCGGCCGGGTATCTGGCGAAGGAAATCGCCCACCGTCTTTCAGCCCAGGGGCAAGTCATCCCCACACCGAAGCCCAACGAGAGGGTGGTATTCATCCCTCATTTCCTCCGCGGGCTACGGTTTCCACTCCACCCTTTCGTCCGCGGGCTGATGATCTATTACGGGCTAGACTTCTATGATTTATCCCGAAACTCTTTCCTCAACATCTCGGCATTCATCATCGTGTGTGAGGCCTTCCTCCACATACAACCCCACTTAGGGTTGTGGCTCAAGGTCTTCAACATGAAGCCGAAGGTGGTGGAAGACCAGCACGCGGAGTGCGGAGGCGGCATGGTGAGCAAGTTGACCAATGTCTCCTGGCCAAAAGGCACTTTCGTGGAGACTGTCAAGGAATGGCAGAAACAGTGGTTCTACATCACAGAACCCCGCGGCGCCACCTGGGCCGCAACTGCCGAATTCAATTCCGGTGCTCCCATGCGATTCACCTCCTGGGTTGAGAAGAGTCCGAATTGGTCTTCGTCAGATGAGCTAATAGTGCTACAGACGCGCGTTCAAAGCATGGTAGACAAAGATATCGAGCTCGTCGATGTAATCCAGGTGATGCTAGTTCGCCAGATTCTCCCGTGCCAAAGCTGAAGTCGCCCTTTATGGGAGTTCAATCCAATGATGCACCATACCCTGAAGAGACTCTTCGAAACCACTCACGAAGATGTCTGGAAGTTGCTCTTCAAGGGCAACGAGACACCGCCAGCCACAGACTCGGACCGCAGGCATGACATTAACCACCTTGTCAACGAGGTATGTTTTTTAACGCATCCTCTACTAGCTTGTTTCAAGGATGATATATGAGCTTTTATTATCATTGCTTCTTTAGGAATGGAGGGAGAGGGCGAAGCGGATCCAGTGTCCGACTCTGCTGCCTAAAGAACCATTCTCCCGCGTCTAGCGAAGATGCTGGTGCCGGCGCCCTATAAGGCACCGGAGAAGAAGGCCAAGGGGGTCCAGAGTGGCCCCCGCCGCAAGGGCGCTTCGGACGTGACGTCCGAAGACAAGACCCTCTCCTCCGCCGCCGAAGACGACGACAATGAGGAGGAGAAGGAGGGCGACTCTCCCCCTGATGGGGGGAGGAAGAAGAGGGAGACCTCCACAAATTTCGAGGCGGAGGCGCCCAAGAAGGGGAAAGGCCCTCTCATGGGCAGCTCCGCATGGGACGTCGACAGCAGTCTGGAGCGACGCCCCCGGAACAAGCCCCTGGCCGCATCGTGAGTACTAAGAACCCATACACGTCCATTTATCCGACCTCTCCACCTTACGATATTTTATATGGTTTATAATGTCATTGCAGTCCAGCCCACGACAGCTCCCAGCGATCCTCATCAAGAGGCTCGTTGGACTCAAAGGAGATGGCTAGTGAGACACCGCCGGCCGCTTACTCTCCCAAGGCCCAGGGAGACGACGAGGTGCTGTCCCAAAGGACCTTCCCAGGCCAGGAAGAGGTTTAGGAGGCCGTCAAGGCGGCACCGGAGGGCGACACCTCGGCCGATGGACACATGGGGGAACAGGCCCCCATGGAGACTGACGATGGGGGCCGTGCTCAATTCGGCCCCCCTCTGAACACGGATCCAGAGACCCATACGACCCCGGAGTCCAACAAGTAGGCTCCTTCAAGAGAAGGAGGCCTGCCCGTCTTGCCGGCGACCTCTGTCCAACCAGAGGTGCCGGATAATCTATTGGAAGCGCTACGTGATGCTTCCATTGTGGAAGAACACTGTATCCTTATGGGTACGGTGATTGAGAAGGTTCAGTCCGTTAAGAGCGGACTAACTGAAGCCTTCAGCGGTCTGCTAACAAGGTTTGAGGTAAGTAGCATTTAACCGAGAAAATCCCAATATAGACAGTAGCCCCTGAGACACTGTCCGGTGTTCGGAAAGAAAATCCGGACAGAGGATCAATTAAATTTTACAGGAAACTAACCAAACTGTGTCTGATGTGAATAAGCAGGCGTCGCTGCTGGCCGCGACCTCTCACACTGCCAAAGTCTCCGGACTAAAGTAGAAACTGGAGCGGGCCGAAGAGGAGCTCGGCCAGGCGAGGAAGCAGCTGGAAGACCAGCAAGGTATGTAGTGACTTGCTATGTATTCAGAAAGAATAAATGATGTATACTGACCGTAGTGTCATGATATGTGTAGGCGCAATGACCGAGGTCGAGGCCCTCAAAAAGGCCCTGGCCGAAGCCAAGGGGAAAGCTGTCAAGGAGCAGGTCGCTCGTAAGAAGCTTAAGGCCAGGCTGAACGAGGTCCAGCAAGAGCTCCAAGATGCTGTAAAGTAGTATAAGGCCTTGGAGGGAGATGTTCGGCTCGAGAGGCCGAACTCTCAAAGGCTCGCCAAAGTGCAGAAGCAGCCCGGGTTGAAGCCCAGGGTGCCCTCCAGGAGATCCAGGAGGCCAAGAAGATCGCAGCGGGTAAGGCATTTAGTATGTGAAGAAGAAATATTTCCTACTAACCCGGATTCAGAGTTCTCCAGGGGCATTTGCAGATCTGCAGCGCAGTGTATCCGACGCCGCGGAGTTCTTCCGGGCCGAAGAAGGGAGCTCAACAGAGAAACTGTTCTGGTTGCAATACCTTGCGCCAGAGCATCCCGTGCCCTTCATCGATCAGCTAAAATAGCTGGTTGAGCTGCATAGGGTGGCCGAACTGGCCATGAAGGATTTGATCCGGCTATGGCCTGCCGAAGCTATGCCCGGTAGCTACTTCGGGCTTGTGAAGCGGCTGGTGAACGCCTTTCCTCGGCTGGACGTCATCAAGAGATCAGCCTGTATTGAAGGTGCGCTCATGGCCTTCGCCCGCGTCAAGGTGTGGTGGGCGAAGATGGACGCCGTCAAACTGACGACCGAGGGGCCGCCAGAGGGCAAGGAGCACCGCACGCCCGTGCGGTATTTTGCGGATGTACTGGAGGGGTCTCGCATTGTAGCAACGCAATGTTCGCAAGACATTATTCTTGAATGAATACATTCATGGTGTCTTTGCCTTGTATGATGAAACAAAATCACTATGTAATGTAATGTTTTGTTAAAAAAATTCTCCTCCTGTGCGGCCGTGGTATGTGAAATCTGAGAGTTGGCCAGTCGTCAGCTTCTGCCCCCATGTAGAAAATACGGGGGTGTTCATGATGTAATCTAAACACTCTTGATCCAATTGTTTGGTCCTTTAAGGAGGTGTTTAGCGCGACGAACCAGGCAATCGGACTATACGACTTTAGCACCCTCACTTAGCCATAGGAGTTTGACAAATAGAAATATAGGCCAGCCCCTAGTATTCGAACTAGGATGCTGTAAACACATGATCGGGTAAGTACCAATCCTTCGTGTAATGCGGAAAAAATCTCTAAGGATTTGAGACCTCCGAAGAGCTGACCGGCTCGCGCCGTATCATGACAGTCAGTTTTCGGCTTTCTCTACTGAGGTGCTCACTTGGGTGAACCAGAGCACAATCGCAGTACTTCTCCCTTTACTACCCTAGCCGATACAGCAGAACATAAGGTAGTACGCACAGGAGCCGGGCAACCCAACTATTGACCAAAGACATGATTCGGAGCCAATGCATATAGTGCTAAATTCGGGGTGCCGAACTATACTGTAAAAGTGTTCGGACTTTTGTTGCCATGTTGTGGGGCGCTATGAAGCCCCTAGCAAATTGAAATGCACCAGAGTGTATGGGTGTTATCGAATAAAGTTACCAGAAAGGAAAAAACAAAAAAGGAAAAAAAGAAGAACAAGTGGTAAGCTAGGGCTGTAAAATTTGGGCCGCAAACTGTTTATATGATAATTTCATTGGTGCGTTAAAGCGCGTTTATACAAATAATGCAATAAGAAGAAGGCTATTTACTATGCCTTAACCAAGGGAGAGCTGCGTGGGGGTCCTGAAAACAGGTAAAAGGGATCGTTAAAGAAACCACCTAAAGATTCCCTAGTACGTCCATGCTTCTTGTCGCCATGGTGTTTTTATCCTTCAAAAAGAATCAATGGTCAAGCTACCAGAAAAGGCCTGTAAAAAGGAAAAAATAAATAGTGAAATTATGTGTGTCCGGGGCGGTCGAGCCGTATTCCGGATCACAAGCTGATTATGCCTCCATCCGTGCCCATGGTATTTTTAGTGTGTAATTATGTATGCGCGGTACAATTGCCGCTACTTGGTCAGGACTGGGACGGAGGCCAAATTGCTAGTCGAGCTCGTGACGAGCCGAGCTGTCCTTCTATAGAATGGTTCGGACTCTCTTGACAGTGTCCGGAGATCCGAAGACAACCTCTAGTGTGATTGAGCCCGTGCACTGGGCCTCTACGCCTGGTATGACTCCTTTAAAGGTAGTCTTTCTGGGCTTGATCCGCGATGGGTTAATTCCCATTTTGCGCATTGTATCCTGATAGAGCAAGTTGAGGCTGCTGCCACCGTCCACCAGGACTCGCGTCAGGTGGAACCCATCAATTATTGGGTCCAGGACCAATGCGGCTGAACTGCTGTGACGGATACTGGTCGAATGATCCCGACGATCAAAAGTGATCGGGCATGACGACCATGGATTAAATTTTGGGGCGACTGGCTCTATCACGTAGACGTCCCTGAGCGCGCGCTTGCGCTCCCTCTTGAGGATGTGGGTAGCGTATATCATGTTCACCATTTTGACCTGAGGGGGGAACTTCTTCTGTCCCCCTGTGTTCGGCTGCCGGGGCTCCTCGTCGTTGTCTTCGCTTTGCGATCCCTTATCCTTGTTTTTGGCATTTAACTTGCCGGCCTATTTCAAAACCCAACAATCTCTATTGGTATGATTGGGTGGTTTGTCTGGGGTGCCGTAAATCTGGCACGGACGATCAAGTATGCGGTCCAAGCTAGATGGGCCTAAATTGTTCTTTTGGAACAGCTTCTTCCGCTAACCGGACTTAGAGCCACTGAATCCGGCATTGGCCACTGTATCCTTGGTGTTTTCATTGTTATTTCGACGCTTGTATCTGTTGCGTCGAGACTTGTCATTGCTACTTTTAGCTTCAGGGGTTCCGGCGTCGCTTGCATTGCTTTTGCTACGGGCCAACCAACTATCCTCGCCCGCACAAAATCGGGTCATGAGTGCTGTGAGGGCCGCCATGAACTTAGTCTTCTCTTGGCCAAGGTGGCAGGCGAGCCATTTGTTGCGGATGCTGTGTTTAAAGGCCACTAGGGCTTCGGCATCTGGACAGTCGATGATCTGGTTCTTTTTAGTTAAGAACCTAGTCCAGAATTTCTTGGCGGACTCTCCGGGCTATTGGACTATATGGCTTAAGTCGTCAGCGTCTGGAGGTCGGACATATGTACCTTGGAAGTTATCATGGAAGGCTTCTTCCAAGTCCTCCTAGCTGCCGATGGAATTTTCGGGCGGGATGTTCAACTAGTGCTGAGCTGGTCCTTTGAGTTTGAGGGGGAGGTATTTAATGGCATGGAGATCATCGCTGTGGGCCATATGAATATGGAGAATGAAGTCTTCGATCCATACCGCGGGTTATGTGGTTCCATCGTATGATTCTATATTCACGGGTTTGAACCCTTCTGGGAATTCATGTTCCATGACTTCATCGGTGAAGCAATGAGGGTGTGTGGCACCTCTATATTGGGTCGTATCGCGACGTAGCTCTGATGGGGTCCGTCTGCAGCTTTCAGCCCATGCATGACTAGGTTTGTCATGTCCGAATAGATGGCCGTCGTTGTGTGTCGGGGCACGTCCTCGTGATCCGTAGATCGATCTGGTATGTCCTGCTTTATTGTTCAGGTCCTGTCGAAGGTCATATGTATGACCATGAGCTAATTTACCTCTGCCTTTGCGATGAGGTGGGGCGGGCTGGTATTCGGCTTGAGTTGCCACTTTATCTCGACCACGTGGTGGTCGGTCAGCCGCATTGCACGATGGTGGTATGTGTTCCGACGCCTCATCGTCGAACTGAGGTAGCGATTTGCGCTTCGGGTAGCTTTTGGCTGGGCGCTTGAGGCTGTATTCTTCAGCTGCTAGGACATCGGTCCATTTATCATTGAGCAGATCTTGATCAGCTTGAAGCTGTTGCTTCTTCTTCTTCAGGCTCCTTGAAGTGGCTATTAGCTGGCGCTGGAAGCGCTCCTGCTCAAGAGGTTCCTTAGGCACGATGAAATCCTCAGTGCCGAGGCTCGCCTCATCCTCGGATAGAGAAAGATAACTACCGTCCTCCAAGTCTTCGTGTGTGGCCTGTTTACCAGGGCTAACCTGCCCATCTTCCTGTTCATCCTGTTCAGTAGCTGCGTCAATGGGGTCTTCGTTGTCCTCGGCACCTTCCGGAGTGTTATATTCTCCTGTGCCGGTGTTGCTGTCCTTACTACAGCGTGACTTAGAGTGGCGCCGCTGACGCCGGCGCTTTGATTGTATCTCGGAAGGTTTATCCTCAGCTGGATCTTCCTTGTCATCGTCGCTACTCTCCTTTGGTGCATCCACCATGTATACATCATACGAGGAAGTGGCCGTCCAGCGTCCGGTGAACGACGGGTTCTGGGCCTCTTCTTCTCCGGCATCGTCGTCCATACCGTCGATGTCGTCAGAGTCGTAATCAAGCATGCCAGTTAAGTCTTCGACAGTGGCTATGAAGTGGGCGGTGGGTGGGAAGTGAAATTCTCCATCATCAGCCTCCGGTTCGAGTCGGACATAATTCGGCTGTGAACCTCCCGCTAAAGATAGTGCTCTTAACGAGTTTAGCACTTCGCCCAGAGGCGAGTGCCGGAAGATGCCCGCGGCACTGAATTCGGCGATCGATGACCGATCATGTTCGACATGCGCCAACGCACATAGTTCAGAACTTATAACCAGAAACGAGTCCGTAGCTCCGGTGACACAGATGTTACTTGAAGTTAAGTCTGTGTGCGGCTCCAACGCCGTGGGGTATGCGGCTTCCGTGATGGGGTGGAGCAACCTGGTCCTCGGATGGCGCAACCTGGTCCGGATCTAAGGCCAGAGTGGTTCAGGTGCAATTTCCTGGGTATGGCCCGATGACAGATCTAAGTTATGTTCATCATGGTGGCTGGGATCAGCTGCCGTGGTCTCGAATCCGTCGAAGATCAAGTCTCCACGAATATCTGTGACGTATTTTAAGCTTCCAAATCTGACCTGGTGGCCAGGGGCGTAGCTTTTGATCTGCTCTAGATGGCCAAGCGAGTTGGTCCACAGTGCGAAGCCGCCGAACACGAAGATCTGTCCGGGGAGGAAGACTTCCCCTTGGACACCATTGTTGTAGATGATTGAAGGAGCCATCAAACCTTTTGAGGACGGCACAGTGGAACTCTCAATGAAAGCACCAATTTCGGTGTCAAAACCGGCGGATCTCGGGTAGGGGGTCCCGAACTGTGCGTCTAGGATCGATGGTAACAGGAGACGGGGGACACAATGTTTACCCAGGTTCAAGCCCTCTCTATGGAGGTAATACCCTACTTCCTGCTTGATTGATCTTGATGAATATGAGTATTACAAGAGTTGATCTACCACGAGATCGTAATGACTAAAACCCTAAAAGTATAGTATGGCTATGATTATGAGGATGTTGCTACCTCTTGAGCACTGCGTTGGTTTTCCCTTTGAGGGAGTCCTGGATTAGGGGGTGTCCGGATAGCCGGACTATACCTTCGGCCGGACTCCTGGACTATGAAGATACAAGATCGAAGACTTCGTCCCGTGTCCGGAAGGGACTTTCCTTGGCGTGGAAGGCAAGCTTGGCGATACGGATATGTAGATCTCCTACCATTGTAACCGACTTTGTGTAACCCTAGCCCTCTTCGGTGTCTATATAAACCGGAGGGTTTTAGTCCGTACGACGAACAACAATGATACCATAGGCTAGTTTCTAGGGTTTAGCCTCTCTGATCTCGTGGTAGATCTACTCTTGTACTACCCATATCATCAATATTAATCAAGCAGGACATAGGGTTTTACCTCCATCAAGAGGGCCCGAACCTGGGTAAAACATCGTGTCCCCTGCCTCCTATTACCATCCGCCTAGACGCACAGTTCGGGACCCCCTACCCAAGATCCGCCGGTTTTGACACCGACATTGGTGCTTTCATTGAGAGTTCCTCTGTGTCGTCACTCTTAGGCCCGTTGGCTTCTCCGATCATTAACAGCGATGCGATCTAGGGTGAGACCTTTCTCCCTGGACAGATCTTCGTATTCGACGGCTTTGCACTGCAGGCCAATTCGCTTGGTCATCTGGAGCAGATCGAAAGCTACGCCCATGGCCCTCAGGTCAGATTTGGAAGTTTAAACTACATAGCGGACCTCCGTGAAGACTTGATCTTCGACGGCTTCGAGCCGCAGCCGAGTGCACCGCACTGTCACGATGGGCATGATCTAGCTCTGCCGCCGAACAGTGCCCTGGAGGCCGCACCCGCATCAGCTCCGACCCTTAATTCGGAGCCAACTACGCCAATCGAGGATGGGTGGTTGGACACCGCCTCGGGGGCTACAATCTCTACGGCGATCGAGCCGAACACCTGCTCTATTCTCTGCGAAGCCCGTGACTCCAAGGAGCCGGACTCCTCTCCAGACTCTGAGCCCTCCGCGCCCCCACCGATCAAACCCGATGGACGCCGATCATGGAGTTCACCGCCGCGGACATCTTTCAGCACTCGCCCTTCGGCGATATTTTGGATTCACTAAAGTCTCTCTCTTTAGGAGAGCCCTGGCCGGGCTATGGTCAGCAAGGTTGGGATGCGGATGATGAAGAAATTCAAAGCCCACCCACCACCCTCTTCGTAGCCACTGTCGATGATTTAACCGACATGCTCGACTTCGACTCCGAAGACATCGACGGTATGGACGCTGATGCAGGAGACGATCAAGAACCAGCGCCTATAGGGCACTGGAAAGCCACCTCGTCGTATGATATATACAAGGTGGACACCCCAAAAGAAGGCAACTGCGATGGAACAGTGGAGGATGACCCCTCCAAGAAGCAGCCTAAGCGCCAGCGTCAGCGGCGCCGCTCTAAATCCCGCCAAAGTAAAAACGGTGATTCCGGCACGGGAGATAATAACACCCCGGACAGTGCCGAAGACAACCACCTCGAGCAAGATTCAGCACAGGAGGATGGAGAAGCCAGCCCTCATGAGAGAGCGGCAGACAGAGAGGTTGAGGACGATAATTATATGCCTCCCTCCGAAGACGAGCAAGCCTCGACGACGACGAATTTGTCGTGCCAGAGGATCCCGTCGAACAAGAGCGTTTCAAACGCAGGCTTATGGCCACGGCGAGCAGCCTCAAGAAAAAACAGCAACAGCTTAGAGCCGATAAAGATTTGCTAGCCGAGAGATGGACTGAAGTCCTTGCGGCCGAAGAGTATGAACTCGAACGCCCCTCCAAGAGCTACCCAAAGCGCAGGTTGCTACCCCGACTAGAGGAGGAAGCGCCTAAACCTACATCACCAGCGCATGATGCGGCCGATCGGCCGCCCCGTGGCCGCGACAGAGAAGCCTCTCGGCCCTCCACTCAAGCCGCACCCCGGCGCCGCTCAAAAAATACCAAGGCATGGGAAATGCGCCAGACCTGCGAGATATATTGGAGGACAAGGCAAGGCAAACAAGATCGATCTACGAATCGCGTGGGCGCCCCACAGCACGAGACAGTAATCGTCACTCCGGATACAGTCAATCCGGCCGGGCCGAACATAGCAGACAAAGCTCATTTGAGCTGCGTCGTGATATAGCCCAATACAGAGGCGCCGCACACCCACTATGCTTCACAGATGAAGTAATGGATCATCAAATCCCTGAGGGTTTCAAACCTGTGAACATCGAATCATATGATGGCACAATAGATCTCGCGGTATGGATCAAGGACTATCTCCTTCATATCCACATGGCCCGCGGTGATGACCTACACGCCATCAAATACCTCCCACTCAAGCTTAAAGGACCAGCTCGGCATTGGCTTAACAGCTTGCCAGCAGAATCAATTGGTTGTTGGGAGGACTTGGAAACCGCATTCCTCGACAATTTCTAGGGCACTTATGTGCAACCACCAGACGCCGATGACCTTAGCCACATAATTCAGCAGCCAGAGGAATCGACCACACAATTCTGGACACGGTTCCTAACCAAGAAAAATCAAATCGTCGACTGTCCGGACGCAGAGGCCCTAGCAGCCTTCAAGCATAACATCCGGGACGAGTGCCTTGCACGACATCTAGGACAGGAAAAGCCGAAATCTATGGCAGCCCTCACGACACTTATGACCCGCTTTTGCGCGGGAGAAGACATCTGGCTAGCTCGCAGCAATAACATGACCAAGAGCCCTTGTAATTCAGATACCAAGGACAGCAGTGGCAGGTCGCGTCGCAACAAGCAAAAGCACCGCATTAACATCGACAATGCTGAGGATACGACAGTTAATGCCGGATTCAGAGGCTCTAAACCCGGTCAGCGGAAAAAGCCATTCAAAAGAAATACTCGGGGCCCGTCCAGTTTGGACCGAATACTCGACCGCTCATGCCAGATACATGGCACCCCCGAAAAACCAGCCAATCACACCAACAGGGATTGTTGGGTGTTCAAGCAGGCGGGAAAGTTAAATGCCGAAAGCAGAGACAAGGGGCTGCATAGCGATGACGAGGAGGAGCCCCGGCCGCCGAACAACAGTGGACAGAAAGGTTTTCCCCCACAAGTGCGGACGGTGAACATGATATACGCAACCCACGTCCCCAAGAGGGAGCGGAAGCGTGCGCTAAGGGACGTATACGCGATGGAGCCAGTCGCCCCAAAGTTCAACCCATGGTCTTCCTGCCCGATCACTTTGGATCGAAGGGACCACCCCACTAGCACCCGTCATGGCGGATTCGCCGCATTGGTTCTAGACCCAATTATTGACTGATTTCACCTCACTAGAGTCCTTATGGACGGCGACAGCAGCCTGAACCTGCTTTACCAGGATACAGTGCGAAAAATGGGCATCAATCCCTCGAGGATTAAACCCACTAAAATGACTTTTGAAGGCGTCATACCAGGTGTAGAGGCCAACTGTACAGGCTCAGTTACACTTGAAGTGGTCTTCGGATCTCCGGATAATTTCCGAAGCAAGGAGTTAATCTTCGACATAGTCCCGTTCCGTAGTGGCTATCACGCACTGCTCGGGCAAACCACATTTGCCAAGTTCAATGCGGTGCCGCACTATTCATACCTCAAGCTCAAGATGCCAGGCCCTCGAGGAGTCATCATGGTCAATGGAAACACCGAATGCTCTCTCCGAACGGAGGAGCAGGCGGCTATCACAGCGGAAGTACAAAGCAGCCTCTCAAGGAAATTCTCCAGTCCGGCCATTAAACGTCTGGACACCGTCAAGCGCGCCTAGAGTAACCTACAACAAGACTGTCGGGCACGTTCCGAGCAAGCATAGCAATGCGGCCCCAACCCCAGCCCTCGTGAACTTGCGAAACCAGTGTTGCGCGTACATAACTACGCTCTGGAAATACCATGAGCAAAAGGGGAGGGGCACCATCACAGCACGCCTGAAACGCGGCTTAAACTGCACTAGGGGCTGCCGATTTCTTAATTTTCTCTTATTTTCAGGACTCCATTCTTCGGAAGGCTTGTCCAGCAGTACAATTGCCGCACAAACGATACAACCAGGGAAGCAGAAAACTACGCCACACTATGGAACTCTAAGGTGGTCTCTATAACGAGCAGTATACCTGTTTCACATAACATTCCGCAGCTTGCCCCTGGAAAGGACATGTTAAATAGTCCCATCTTTTGCTTATTGCAATATTTGTATCGTTCTGCTTTGATCACAACTTTTTTAAATAAACAATGCATAGCTTCCGTCTATTATTGCATTACTCTTTTTTTACGAATATATGTTCATTAATGACATGTTGCACCCGTACACTTTGGTACGACCAATACGCCAGGGGCTTAAGTACCCCACAATAAGGTGTGAGAAGTCCGAACACTTTCACAAGTGCGGCACCCCGAACTTATAGCATTATATGCATCGGCTCCGAATCATGTCTTGGGTCAATAGTTGGGTTTGCTAGGCTCCTATGTTTTGGTACCTTACGTTCCGTTATATCGGCTAAGGTAGCACTAGGAGAACTGCTGCGATTGTGCCCAGTTGAGCTGGGCTAAGCACCTCGGTAGAGAAAGCTAAAACTGACCGTCATGATGAGGCAAGAGCTGGTCGCTGTTCGAGAGGTTTTCGAGTCCCTAAAGACTTATGCCGCTTAGAGCGAGGAGTCAGCTTTGTCCGGCCTAGGCGTGGATAGCGCCCCGAACTCGGTCTTCCGAACACTAGGGGCTTCCCCGAAATTTAAAATTATAGAATTCTATGGCTAAGTGGGAGTGTTCAAGCATTATAGTCCGATTGCCTTCTTCGTTGTGTTGAGCGCCTCCCTCAAAGGACCCAAGAATGGGAAAAAGAGCGCTCATGTTTATCCCGAACACCCCAGCACTCGTGCCATGGGGGCAGAAGCCGACGACTCGCCATCTCTCAAATTTGATAAACGGCCGCACAGAAGGTAATATTTTAAATTCAAAAAGCATTGCTTAGCGCACATGAACAAGTTTTCAGCGCACAGGACAAAACGAGCGAGTTTATTGAAAAATTACATCCATGGAACATTCATCCGCCACAAGGCGGGCACCCTTCAAAACGCCCTCATAATACATCTCGGGCTTGCAATGCTCCTTGCCCGGCGGTGGCCCGTCCTTCACAAGCTTCTCAGCATCCAGCTTGCCCCAGTGCACCTTCGCACGAGCAAGCGCCCTACGGGCACCCTCGATGCATACGGAGCGCTTGATGACTTCAAGCCTTGGACAGGCCTCCACCAGCCACCTCACCAGCCCGAAGTAGCTCCCAGGCATGGCCTCTCCAGGCCACAGCCGGACTATGAGGCCCTTCATGGCCTGTTCGGCCACCTTATGGAGCTCGACCAGTTATTTCAGCTGGTCGCTTAAGGGCACCGGGTGTTCGGCCTCAGCATACTGAGACCAGAACACCTTCTCCGTCGAGCTCCCCTCCTCGGCTCGGTAGAAGGCGGCGGCATCCGACACACTACGGGGCAAGTCTGCGAATGCTCCTGGAGAGCTCCGAATTCGGGTAAGTAACAAGTAATTCACTTTTATGTGCTTGCTTTGCATAAAGAATGCCTTACCTGCCGCTATCTTTTTTATTGCCTCAACCTCCTGGAGGGCCTTCTGGGCTTCGGCCTTGGCAGACTTGGCATCTTCAATTGCCGCCGCGAGCTCAGACTCTCGTGTCTTCGAGTCAAGCTCCAAACTCTCGTGTTTTTTCATGAGAGCCTGGAGCTCTTGCCGCACCTCGCCAACCTGCGTCTCATGCTTCTCCCACTCAGTGCGCTCCGTGGCCGCCCTCTTCTCGGCCTCGGACAACGCTTTCTTAATGGTCGCCACCTCAGTTGTGGCCCCTACAATAGGCGCGTTAATCCTGTCACTTTTTGCAATCGCACCTTTCACATATTTCAATAAGGTATTTCTTACCTTCCGTCTCCTCGAGTTGCCTCGTGGCATGGCCGAGCTTGTTCTCGGACCGCTCGAGGTTCTGCTTCAGCGTGCCCACCTCCGCAGTTGGTGCGGCGGATGCTAGCAGCGAAGCCTGCATACGCATATTGACTTACTTCTGTTAGACTCCTGCAAACGTTATTAGATCCTCTATTCATCTTTTCTTTCCGAACGCCGAACAGAGCATCAGGGGCTACTGTCTATGCGGTAATATTTTTACATATTCTTTACTTACCTCGAAGCCTCTTAGAAGGCTGGCACAGGCTTCAGTCAGTCTGCTTTTGGCGGACTGAACCTTCTGGATCACCGCACTCATAATAGTGCGGTGCTCCTCGTCGATGGAGGTGCCGTTAAGCACCTCCAGCAAATTGTCCGGTGCCTCCGGTTGGACGGAGGTCACCGGCTCGGTAGGCTTGCTCCTTTTGGAAGGAGGCTGCCTACCAGAGTCTGGAACCATTGAAGGTTCCGGCGCGGTGTCCGGCTCAAAGCTGGACTTGGAACCCTTGGGGTTTCTATCCCCTTCACGCTTGGAGTCCGGCAGGTTGCCTTGCGGCGCCTCCAGGACCACCTCCTCCTGGCTTGGAACCTGTTGGGACGCTGCCTCGGCGTCGTCCGTAGGATGGGGGGAGGTAGCCGTCGGAAGCGAATTCACATCCGACGAATCCAGGGAACCGCTCGACGACACGTCAAGCCGGTCTTTGGGTGGACTGCATAAACATGTTCGATGTAAGGAAAAGTTGTGCAATGGGGGAATACTATGAATCACTCTGGTATCTGGATACTTACGATCTCGCCAGGGGCTTGGCCCTGTGCGGCCACTCCTCTTCACCATCGTCGGCGTTGGTGGAGTAGTCCGGAGGAGGGGTCTTCCCCTTCTTGGACCCTTCGGCCTCCCCAGTTGGGGCGGCCTTCCTTTTCTTCCCTCCCCCCGCTGGAGGGGGAGAGGTCTCTTCTTCCTCCTCCCCGTCTTCATGGGAGGAGTGTGCCTTGGAGTCGTCGGATGATGAATCCGACACCTCCTAGCGCCGGGCACTCTTTCGAGTCCCCGTGGCCTTCTTCTTGGCCTTCTTCTCCGGCACCACATAGGGTGCCGGAACCAGCAGCTTCGCCAAACGAGCGTCCGCTGGGCCATCGGCCAAAGGAGCTGGACAGTTGATATGTCCGGATGTCTCCTGCCAATCCTGTCAAAGGTAAGAGAGCTTAGATCCCGCATGGAGTCAAACTATGAAAAACTAAATACCCTGTAAAAGGTAAAAACAGCTTACCACGCGAGCGTGACGCTGCGTGCTGAATCCACGATCCTCGATAGTGGATGCGGGGGCCTCGGCACCCTTGAAAAGCACCTTCCAGGCATCTTCGTATGTCGTGTCGAAGAGCCTGCTCAGAGTTCGGTGCCGCGCCGGGTCGAACTCCCATAGGTTGAAGGCCCGTTGTTGACACGGGAGGATCCGGCGGATGAGCATAACCTGGACTACGTTGACGAGTTTGAGCTTCTTGTCCACCAGGGTTTGGACGCATGTTTGGAGTCCGGTCAGCTCTCCTTTTTTACCCCACGACAGGCCCCTCTCTTTCCAGGAGGCGATCCGCGTAGGGGGTCCGGATCGAAACTCAGGGGCTGCGACCCATTCAGGGTCGCGCGGGTCGGTGATGTAAAACCACCCCGATTGCCACCCCTTTAGGGACTCCACGAAGGAGCCCTCGAGCCATAGGACGTTGGGCATCTTGCCCACTATGGCGCCTCCGCACTTCGCCTGGGTGCTGCGCACCACCTTCGGCTTGACATTGAAAGTCTTGAGCCATAGGCCGAAATGGGGGCGGATGCGGAAGAAAGCCTCGCACACGACGATGAACGCCGAGATGTTGAGGACAAAGTTCGGGGCCAGATCGTGGAAATCCAGGCCATAATAGAACATGAGCCCCCGGACAAATGGGTGGAGAGGGAAGCCCAGTCCACGGAGGAAATGAGGGAGGAACACCACCCTCTCATGGGGCCTAGGGGTGGGGATGAGCTGCCCCTCTTCGGGAAGCCGGTGCGCAATGTCGTTAGACAAGTATCCGGCCTTCCTTAGTCTTTTGATGTGTCCCTCCGTGATGGAGGAGACCATCCACTTGCCTCCCGCTCCGGACATGGCTGGAGAAGGTTGAGGTGGGGTGTGCGGACTTGGGCGCTGGAGCTCGAGTGCGCGGAAATGGATAGGTAAAGGAGGAAGAAGGCGTGGATGAAAAGGTGGATCCTTATCCCCTTATATGGGTGGGTGCAACTATGCGTCCCCACCAGCCTGGTAAAACTCGCTTATCTCCCAAGCGCCGTAATCAATGGCGCAGTTGGGTTACCCACGCCCGTATTGATGAGAATCCCAGAATAAGGGGACACGATCTCTACTTTGACAAGACGTGCCAAGGAAACCGCCTCGCTAAACGCGCTAAGGTAGAACAGTAAAACGATTCGAATAAAGACTTGGTCGTGGTGTGATGTCACGCTACAGAATACGTCAGCAGATTAGATTTGTGTAAATATTATTCTCTCTATGGCAATATGTGGAAACTTATTTTGCAGAGCCGGACACTACCTTTGTGTTTAAAATCTTTTACGAAGTACTTGGAGGAGGAACCCGCCTTGCAATGCTGAAGACAATCTGCGCGCCGGACTCGGCGTCATTGAAGCCTGGTTCAGGGGCTAATGAGGGAGTCCTGGATTAGGGGGTGTTCGGATAGCCGGACTATACCTTCGACCGGACTCCTGGACTATGAAGATACAAGATCGAAGACTTCGTCCCGTGTCCGGAAGGGACTTTCCTTGGCGTGGAAGGCAAGCTTGGCGATACGGATATGTAGAGCTCCTACCATTGTAACCGACTCTGTGTAACCCTAGCCCTCTCCGGTGTCTATATAAACTGGAGGGTTTTAGTCCGTAGGACGAACAACAATGATACCATAGGCTAGCTTCTAGGGTTTAGCCTCTCTGATCTCGTGGTAGATCTACTCTTGTACTACCCATATCATCAATATTAATCAAGCAGGACGTAGGGTTTTACCTCCATCAAGAGGGCCCGAACCTGGGTAAAACATCGTGTCCCCTGCCTCCTGTTACCATCCGCCTAGACGCACAGTTCGGGACCCCCTACCCGAGATCCGCCGGTTTGACACCGACACCCTTGAAGAGGAAAGGGTGATGCAGAAAAGTAGCATAAGTATTTCCCTCAGTTTTTGAGAACCAAGGTATCAATCCAGTAGGAGGCTACGCGCGAGTCCCTCGCACCTACACAAAACAAATAAATCCTCACAACCAACGCTATAAGGGGTTGTCAATCCCTACACGGTCACTTACGAGAGTGAGATCTGATAGATATGGTAAGATAATATTTTTGGTATTTTTATGATAAAGATGCAAAGTAAAATAAAAGGCAATGATAATAACTAAGTGTTGGAAGATTAATATGATGGAAGATAGACCTGGGGGCCATAGGTTTCACTAGTGGATTCTCTCAAGAGCATACTTATTTTATGGTGGGTGAACAAATTACTGTTAAGCATAGTTATGGGAATATCTAGGTATGATCATGTATATAGGCATCACATCCGAGACAAGTAGACCGACTCCTTCCTGCATCTACTACTATTACTCCACACATCGCCCGCTATCTAGCATGCATCTAGAGTATTAAGTTCATAAGAAGAGAGTAACGCTTTAAGCAAGATGACATGATGTAGAGGGATAAATTCGTGCAATATGATAAAAAAACCATCTTGTTATCCTCGATGGAAATAATACAATACGTGCCTTGCTGCACCTACTGTCGTTGGGAAAGGACACCGCAAGATTGAACCCAAAGCTAAGCACTTCTCCCAATGCAAGAAAGATTAATCTAGTAGGCCAAACCAAACTGATAATTCGAAGAGACTTGCAAAGATAACCAATCATACATAAAAGAATTCAGAAGATCCAAATATTGTTCATAGATAAACTTGATCATAAACCCACAATTCATCAGTCTCAACAAACACACTGCAATAGAAGATTACATCAAATATATCTCCACGAGAGAGGGGGAGAACATTGTATTGAGATCCAAAAAGAGAGAACAAGCCATCTAGCTAATAACTATGGACCCGAAGGTCTGAGGTAAACTACTCACACATCATCGGAGAGGCTATGGTGTTGATGTAGATGCCCTCCGTGATCGATGCCCCCTCCGGCGGAGCTCCGGAACAGGCCCCAAGATGGGATCTCGTGGATACAGAAAGTTACGGTGGTGGAATTAGGGTTTTGGCTCCATCTCTGATCGATTGGGGGTACGTAGGTATATATAGGAGGAAGGAGTACGTCGATGGAGCAACAGGGGGCCCACGAGGGTGGAGGGCGCGCCTGGGGGGTGGGGTAGGCGCACCCCCCTACCTCGTGGCTTCCCTGTTGGTTGCTTGACTTAGGGTCCAAGTCTCCTGGATCATGTTCGTTCCGAAAATCACGTTCCCGAAGGTTTCATTCCGTTTGGACTCCGTTTGATAGTCTTTTTCTGCGAAACTCTGAAATAGGCAAAAAAACAGCAATTCTGGGCTGGGCCTCCGGTTAATAGGTTAGTCCCAAAAATAATATAAAAGTGAATAATAAAGCCTAATAATGTCCAAAACATAAGATAATATAGCATGGAGCAATCAAAAATTATAGATACGTTGGAGACGTATCAGATGTATCTACGGACCCAGCCCTCTGGTGTATAGACACAGGAGGGATCTAGGGTTACACAAGGTCGGTTACAAAGAAAGGAATCTTCATAGTTGATCGCCAAGCTTGCCTTCCACGCCAAGGAGAGTCCTAACCGGACACGAGCAGAGTCTTCGGTCTTTGTACCCTTACGGCCCATCAGTCCGGCCCATATCCAATAGATCGGACACCCGAGGACCCCTTAGTCCAAGACTCCCTCAACAGTCCCATATAATCAAAGACCCAAACATCAAATGGTTCAATAACAAGTGAATAATTCATAGGCATTTCTTGACGTCTACTAATATTACCAATTCTTTGACATTCATCACAAGACAAGACAAACTTACAGGCATCCTTGAAGAGAGTAGGCCAATAAAAACCGGATTGCAATACCTTATGTGCAGTTCTATCTCCAGCATGGTGTCCTCCATAAACTTCGGAGTGGAACTTGCGTAGGATTTGTTCCTGTTCATGCTCAGGTACACAACGTCTAATAACACCATCAACTCCTTCTTTATAAAGGTGTGGGTGATCCCAAAAGTACTGTCTTAAATCATAGAAAAACTTTTTCTTTTGTTGGTATGTGAAACTAGGTGGTATAAATTTGGCAACAATATAATTGGCATAATCAGTATACCATGGAGCAGTACGAGAAGCATTCATGACAGCTAATTGTTCATCAGGAAAGCTATCATCTATAGGTAGTGGGTCATCAAGAACATTCACTAACCTAGACAAGTTGTCTGCAACGGGGTTCTCAGCTCCCTTTCTATCAATAATATGCAAATAAAATTCTTGTAGTAGGAGAACCCATCTAATAAGTCTAGGTTTAGCATCTTTCTTGTCCATAAGATATTTAATAGCAGCATGATCAGTGTGACCAGTTACTTTAGAATCAACAATATAAGGTATGAACTTATCGCAAGCAAACACAACTGCTAAAAATTCGTTTTCGGTAGTAGCATAATTTCTTTGGGCACTGTCTAGAGTTTTACTAGCATATTGGATAACATTTAATTTCTTATCAACTCTTTGTCCTAGAACATCACCTACAGCATAATCACTAGCATCACACATAATTTCAAAGGGTAAATTCCAATCAGGAGGCTGAACAATAGGTGCAGAAATTAAAGCTTTCTTAAGTATTTCAAATGCTTCTACACAATCATCATCAAACAAAAAAGGACACATCTTTGTGTAAGAGATTAGTCAGAGGCTTGGAAATTTTTGAGAAGTCTTTAATGAACCTCCTATATAAACCGGCATGACCAATGAAACTTCTTATACCTTTAATGTCCTTAGGACACGACATCTTTTCAATAGCATCAACTTTAGCTTTATCAACTTCAATACCTCTTTCAAAAAATTTATACCCCAAGACAATACCTTCATTAACCATAAAGTGGCACTTCTCCCAATTCAAGACAAGATTAGTTTCTTCACATCTCTGCAAACCTCGATCAAGGTTGCTTAAGCAATCATCAAAATAAGTTCCATATACAGAAAAATCATCCATGAATACCTCAACAATATTTTCACAAAAGTTAGAGAATATCGCAGTCATACATCTTTGGAAGGTAGCAGGTGCATTACATAAACCAAAAGGCATACGTCTATAGGCAAAGGTACCGAAAGGACAAGTAAAGGTGGTCTTTTCTTTATCCTCTTTTGACATAGGTATTTGAGAGAAACCAGAATAACCATCTAGAAAGCAAAAATGCATATGTTTGGATGATCTTTCTAGCATTTGATCAATAAAAGGTAAAGGGTAATGATCCTTTTTAGTAGCTTTATTTAGTTTGCGGAAATCAGTTACCATTCTATAACCTGTAACAATTCTTTGTGGGATCAATTCATCTTTATCATTAGGAACAACACTAATACCTCCCTTCTTCGGGACACAATGGACATGACTTACCCACTGACTGTCAGCAATGGGATAAATTATACCTGCCTCAAGAAGCTTTAGTATTTCTTTTCTTACCACTTCTTTCATCTTAGGATTTAACCGTCATTGGTGATCAACAACTGGTTTAGCATCTTTTTTCAATTTTATTTTGTGTTGGCATAGAGTGGGACTAATGCCCTTATGATCATCAAGAGTATATCCAATAGCAGCACGGTGCTTCTTCAGAGTTTTCAATAATTTCTCTTCTTCTTGCTCTGAAAGGTTAGCACTAATAATAACATGATGTATCTTCTTTTCATCAAGATAAGCATATTTGAGAGTATCAGTCAATTGTTTAAGCTCAAACACGGGATCACCCTTGGGTGGAGGGGGATCCCCTAGAATTTCAACAGGCAAGTTGTGTTTCAAATAGGTCCCGGTTTAAAGAATACTTCATCTATTTCCCTTCTTTCATTCATAAACATATCATTTTCATGGTCTAGCAAATATTGTTCTAAAGGATCATTTGGAGGCACGGCAATAAAAGCAAGACCAATAATTTTATCTTTACTAGGCAATTCTTTATCATGGGGTTGTCTATGAAATTTAGCAAAATTAGAATCATGAGACATATCCCCTAAACCAACAGAAACAATATCCTTTTTGCAGTCTATCTTAGCATTAACAGTATTCAAGAAGGTTCTACCAAATATAATGGGACAAAATTCATCTTGTGGGGAACCAAGAACAAGAAAATCAACAGGATAATTAACTTTCCCACACAAGACTTCAACATCTCTAACAATCCCAATCGGTGAAATATTATTCTATTGGCAAGCTTAATTGTAACATCAATACCTTCTATCTCAGCAGGTGCAATATCATGCATAATTTCTTCATATAAAGAATGAGGTATTGCACTCGCACTAGCACCCATATCACATAAGCCATGATAGCAATGATCTTCTATTTTAACAGCAATAACAGGCATGCCTACAACAGGTCTATGTTTATGTTTAGTATCGGGTCTAGCAATTCTAGCAGCTTCATCACAAAAGTAAATAACATGCCCATCAATATTATCGAACAAGAGATCTTTAACCACAGCAATACTAGGTTCAACTTTAATTTGCTCAGAGGGTGTAGGTGTTCTAATGTTACTTTTGTTGACCACAGTTGAAGCTTTAGCATGATCCTTTATTCTAGTAGGGAAAGGTGGTTTCTCAATATAAGCAGTAGGAACAATAGGATCGACATTATAAATGATAGTATTTTCTTCAACTTTAATAGGTTCAACTAATTTTACTTCAATGGGAGGATGATATTTAAGCCACTTCTCCTTAGGGATATCAACATGAGTAGCAAATGATTCACAAAAAGAAGCTACTATTTGAGAGTGAAGTCCATATTTAGTGCTAAATTCATGAAAAGCATCGGCATCCATAAAAGATTTAACACAATCAAACTTAGGTGTTACACCTGACTCCTTACCTTCGTCGATTCCCAATCCTCAGAGTTGCGTTTAATTTTTTTTCAATAAACCCCATTTGAATTCAATAGTATTCATCATAAAAGAACCAATACAAGAAGTATCGAGCATGGAGCGATTATTGAGAGAAAGCCGAGCATAAAATTTTGAATAATAATTTCTCTTGAGAGCTCATGATTGGGGCATGAATATAACATTTACTTAAGCTTCCCCCAACCTTGAGCGATGCTTTCTCCTTCGCGAGGCCAAAAATTATATATATATAATTATGATCACGATGAACCATATGCATAGGATAAAACTTCTGATGAAATTCCAATTTCAACCGGTTGTAGTTCCATGATCCAATATCATCACATAGCCTAAACCATGTCAATTCCTTTCCCTTCAAAGATAAAGGGAAGACCTTCTTCTTGATAACATCCTCGGGCATACCTGCAAGCTTAAATAATCCACAAACTTCATCCACATAGATTAAGTGCAAATCGGGATGTAATGTTCCATCTCCTCTAAAAGGGTTAGCCAGCAGTTTCTCTATCATACCCGAAGGAATTTCAAAGTAAACATTTTTCAGTAGGTTCAGTAGGTTGAGGAGCAACTCTTTGCTCTACTGGTCGGGGTGAAGATACCCCGAACAAGCCTCTCAAAGGATTATGTTCCATACTAACAAGTGACAGTAAATTTCAGCACACTACATAAATTTTTCCTTACCAAATTCCACCTACCAAAGGCGCTTCACTCCCCTGCAACGGTGCCAGAAAAGAGTCTTGATGACCCACAAGTATAGGGGATCTAGTGTAGTCCTTTCGATAAGTAAGAGTGTCGAACCCAACGAGGAGCAGAAGGAAATGATAAGCAATTTTCAGTAAGGTATTCTCTGCAAGCACTGAAATTATCGGTAACAGATAGTTTTGTAATAAGGTAATGTGTAACGGGTAACAAGTAATAAAATTAAATAAGGTGCAACAAGATGGCCCAATCCTTTTTGTAGCAAATGACAAGCCAGGACAAACTCTTATATAAAGGAAAGCGCTCCCGAGGACACATGGCAATTATCGTCAAGCTAGTTTTATCACGCTCATATGATTCACGTTCGGTACTTTGATAATTTGATATGTGGGTGGACCGGTGCTTGGGTACTGCCCTTACCCACTTATGATTAACCCCTCTTGCAAGCATCCGCAACTACAAAAGAAGTATTAAGGTAAACCTAACCATAGCATGAAACATATGGATCCAAATCAGCCCCTTACGAAGCAACACATAAACTAGGGTTTAAGCTTCTGTCACTCTAGCAACCCATCATCTACTTATTACTTCCCAATTCCTTCCCCTAGGCCCAAAAAATGGTGAAGTGTCATGTAGTCGACGTTCATATGACACCACTAGGGAAAGACAACATACATCTCATCAAAATATCGAACGAACACCAAATTCACATGACTACTTATAGCAAGACTTCTCCCATGTCCTCAGGAACGAACGTAAATACTCACAAATCATATTCATGTTCATAATCAGAGGGGTATTAATATGCATAAAGGATCTGAACATATGATCTTCCACCAAGTAAACCAACTAGCATCAACTACAATGAGTAATCAACACTACTAGCAACCCACAGGTACCAATCTGAGGTTTGGATACAAAGATTGGATACAAGAGATGAACTAGGGTTTGAGAAGAGATGGTGCTGGTGAAGATGTTGATGGAGATTAACCCTGTCTCGATGAGAGGATCGATGGTGATGACGATGGTGATGGTTTCCCCCTCCCGGAGGGATGTTTCCCCGGCAGAACAGCTCCCCGAAGCCCTAGATTGGTTCCGCCTCGTGGCGGCGGTGTTTCGTCCTGCAAGCTTGCTTATGATTTTTTCCAGGGCAAAAAACTTCATATAGCCAAAGATGGGCACCGGAGGCTTGCCAGGGGGCCCACGAGATAGGAGGGCGCGCCCAGGGGGGTAGGGCGTGCCCCCCACACTAGTGGATGGTGGGTGGGCCCCCTCCGGTGCTTCCTTCGCCCAATATTTTTTATATAATAGGTCTCTAATATTTGCTCCTTTTCCAGCCTAGAATTCCAGCTGCCGACATTCTCCCTCTTCGTTCAAACCTTGTAAAATAAGAGAGAATTGGCATAAGTATTGTGACATAATGTGTAATAACAACCCATAATGCAATAAATATCGATATAAAAGCATGATGCAAAATGGACGTATCACACGGCGATAGTTTTATTTTGAAGAAATTGTTGAACTCTCATGCTTCACTTATATCATTTTGAGAGTCTTTAAACATCATGATAATTTGCTTTGGTTATGAATTTAGTCCTAATATGATAGGCATCCAAGAGGGAGATAATAAAAACTTTAATATAAAGTGCATTGAATACCATGAGAAGTTTGATTCCTTATGATTGTTCTAAGATATGAAGATGGTTATATTAGAGTCATGCTAGTGAGTAGTTGTGAATTTGAGAAATACTTGTGTTAAGGTTTGTGAGTCTCGTAGCATGCACGTATGGTGAACCGTTATGTAATGAAGTTGGAGCATGAGATATTTTTTGATTGTCTTCCTTATGAGTGGTAGTCGAGGTGATGTGGGGCGAACCTCGAGGCAAGGGTCGATCCGTTGTTGGCCCGATCTTTCACGGCACAAACATCCATCGCAGCAAGAACAAGTCGCGGGTTTACGAAGATGTTCGCAAATCCCACGAAAACAACACGCGAACCCCTCGATATGAAGGAATAACATGGACGAACCGTATAGGTTCAGCTTGTAATCTCCTACGCGTCGCGTCGCAGGAACTCACACGCCAATAGAGACTTTTGACAAGATTTCTCAAAACTCGATAATGGCCGACGGCCGAAAAAACACACACGTGTCTAATTCATCTCAAAATAACCTACCTATTACATGGCCGTACCTAGGCTTTTATACCAGCCGGACCATCTAAAGAAACTTGACAGCCAAGGAACATCCTATCTCTACTCTCACGGCTAAAAACTAAATAAAACAACTCCACAACTTTGCTTAAACATAACTATAGGACTCTTAAGAAAATTGTCTTTTACATCTCGGCTGTTTTTATTTCCTAAGCAAACCATGACACGGTACATGTGTGTAATCTTCACAAAATAAGCTGATGGTGGGACCCATCCGGTTTCCTTCAACGTGAGCTGTTTGATCCCTCGAAACATCGACGAATATGCTTCTTTCTCGGGTGGCCGTGCCTGATGAAAGTAGTAGTCGACCGGGACTCTTCTCTGGCTGTTAGCAGCGACCAAAACTCCTGCCTCATGGATACATGTATTCCTTCTAATCTCTGTCTTCTCAAATTGATCAAAAATGCTAGTGTATGAGCATTTTCTTGCATGCACGTACATGCACATCTCCCAAGGTAATGCATGCACGATCAACTTTCTCTTTTCCTCTTTGTTACGAG
This sequence comes from Triticum dicoccoides, assembly GCF_002162155.2. Classification (NCBI taxonomy): domain Eukaryota; kingdom Viridiplantae; phylum Streptophyta; class Magnoliopsida; order Poales; family Poaceae; genus Triticum; species Triticum dicoccoides. The sequence goes on from NC_041390.1 coordinate 229,577,768, forward strand.
AGTGCATCTCTATCATATGCATGCATGTAACTTTCATAGGGGAAACATTCTGAGCGACCTGAATAACTACTGGATTAATATTGCTGGTTATATCATCCTCCCTCTCTTCAAGCGAAACCGACCTCGGTTTCAAGTCAGTCTCTATAGCAACAACATATTCTGTGGACTAAACTTGTGCCAAAAAATTTCTGCACGTTTGACTTCCTCCTTTGCTTCTTCTTGTTCCTTTATCTTCTGAAGTCGTTCTTTCCTCCAAGTCTTGAAAAACTTCTCATTGGACACAAGAACATATTTTGTATCATGTTTGATAGTGTACATGTTAACGAGATAGTCATATGTAGCATTGTTTTTCTGGTACCATGGCTCTCCCAACAGCATATGACACGAAACCATCGGTACAGGAATTATGTCGCACAAAACTTCACAAAAAAAATTGCCGACGGAAAATAGTACCGTAGTTTGATGCGTAATGTCGATCTTGTCGTAGCACCCCCTCAGTGAGTACGGTCGTGCATGTGGTGTCATTGATAGCACCAGCTTTTCCACCATATCGATGCCGACCGCGTTGATCAAACTGCCATGGTCGATCGTTGTGGCGCAAACTTTCTCTCCCACTTTACAGTAGGTGTGAAAAAGTTCAGCACCATAACCCTTCTCCTCTAGCAAAAAATCGCCGGAGAGCCTCTAGTAGCTCCTTGGTGACGGCGCGCCGGCCGTCTCCTCTGAAGTGTCGTGAGAAACACCGGTCTCTGATACCACTTGATGTGGGGCGAACCTCGAGGCGAGGGTCGATCCATTGTTGGCCCAATCTTTCATGGCACAAACATCCATCGCAGCAAGAACAAGTCACGGGTTTACGAAGATGTTCACAAATCCCACGAAAACAACACGCCAACCCCTCGATATGAAGGAATAACATGGACGAACCGTATAGGTTCAGCTTGTAATCTCCTACGCGTCGCATCGCAGGAACTCACACGCCAGTAAAGACTTTTGACAAGATTTCTCAAAACTCGATAATGGCCGACGGCCGAAAAAACACACACGTGTCTAATTCATCTCAAAATAACCTACCTATTACATGGCCGTACCTAGGCTTTTATACCAGCCGGACCATCTAAAGAAACTTGACAGCCAAGGAAAATCCTATCTCTACTCTCACGGCTAAAAACTAAATAAAACAACTTCACGACTTTGCTTAAACATAACTATAGGACTCTTAAGAAAAATGCCTTTTACATCTCGGCTGTTTTTATTTCCTAAGCAAACCATGACATGATACATGTGTGTCATCTTCACAAAATAAGCTGATGGTGGGCCCCATCCGGTTTCCTTTAACGTGAGCTGTTTGAACCCTCGAAACATCGACAAATATGCTTCTTTCTCGGGTGGCCGTGCCTGATGAAAGTAGTAGTCGACCGGGACTCTTCTCTAGCTGTTAGCAGCGACCAAAACTCCTGCCTCATGGATACACGTACTCCTTCTAATCTCTGTCTTCTCAAACTGATCAAAAATGCTAGCGTATGAGCATTTTCTTGCATGCACATACATGCACATCTCCCAAGGTAATGCATGCACGATCAAATTTCTCTTTTCCTCTTTGTTACGTGAGTGCATCTCTATCATATGCATGCATGTAACTTTCATAGGGGAAACATTCTGAGCGACTTGAATAACTACTGGATTAATATTGTTGGTTATATCACGAGGACGAGCGATGGTCTCTTCCTACCAATCTATCCCCCTAGGAGCATGCGTGTAGTACTTTGTTTTGATAGCTAATAGACTTTTGCAATAAGTATGTGAGTTATTTATGACTAATGTTGAGTCCATGGATTATACGCACTCTCATCCTTCCACCATTGCTAGCCTCTCTAGTATCGCGCAACTTTTGCCGGTACCATAAACCCGCCATATACCTTCCTCAAAATAGCCACCATACCTACCTATTATGGCATTTCCATAGCCATTCCGAGATATATTGTCATGCAACTTTCCACCGTTTCGTTATTATGACACGCTTCATCATTGTCATATTGCTTTGCATGATCATGTAGTTGACATCGTATTTGTGGCAAAGCCACCTTTCATAATTCTTTCATACATGTCACTCTTGAGTCATTGCACATTCCGGTACACTGCCGGAGGCATTCATATAGAGTCATATTTTGTTCTAAGTATCGAGTTGTAATTCTTGAGTTGTAAGTAAATAAAAGTGTGATGATCTTCATTATTAGAGCATTGTCCCATGTGAGGAAAAAAAAGAGAAATGCCAAAAAAAAGAAGGCCCAAAAAATGAGAGAAAAAGAGAGAAGGGACAATGCTACTATCCTTTTTCCACGCTTGTGCTTCAAAGTAGCACCATGATCTTCTTGATAGAGAGTCTCTTATTTTGTCACTTTCATATACTAGTGGGAATTTTCATTATAGAACTTGGCTTGTATATTCCAATAATGGGCTTTCTCAAAACGCCCTAGGTCTTCGTGAGCAAGCAAGTTGGATGCACACCCACTTAGTTTCTTTTGTTGGGCTTTCATACATTTATAGCTCTAGTGCATCCGTTGTGTGGCAATCCCTACTCACTCACATTCATATCTATTGATGGGCATCTCCATAGCCCATTAATACGCCTAATTAATGTGAGACCATCTTCCTCCTTTTGTTTTCTCCGCAGCCACCATTCTATTCCACCTCTAGTGCTATGTCCATGGCTCATACTCATGTATTGCGTGAAAGTTGAAAAAGTTTGAGAATACTAAAGTATGAAAAAATTGCTTGGCTTATCATCGGGGTTGTGCATGATCTGAATATTTTGTGTGACGAAGATGGGTATAGCCAAACTATATGATTTTGTAGGGATGAACTTTCTTTGGCCATGTTATTTTGAGAAGACATGATTACTTTGTTAGTATGCTTGAAGTATTATTATTTTTATGTCAATATTAAACTTTTCTCTTAAATCTTTCATATATGAACATCATGCCACAATAAATAAAATTACATTGATAATTATATTAGGTAGCATTCCACATCAAAAATTCTGTTTTTATCATTTACCTACTCGGGGACGAGCAGGAATTAAGCTTGGGGATGCTGATATGTCTCCAACGTATCTATAATTTTTGATGTATTCATGCCATGTTTATAATATTTTTACATGATTTTGGTATGATTTGGTTAGAACTAACACGGACTGACGTTTTTTCGAGCAGAACTACCGTGGTATTGTTTTTGTGCAGAAATAAAAGTTCTCGGAATGCACTGAAAATCAACGGGGATTTTTCTGGAAAATATAAAAATACTAGAACGAAGAGTTATCAGAGGGGAGTCCCGTGGGCCCCACGAGGGTGGAGGGCGCGCCCACCCCCTAGGGCGTGCCCCTGTGCCTCATGGACTTCCCGTGGGGCCCCGGGCTTGTTCTCGATGCCAACCTCTCCTATAAATCCCCAAAGCTCCAGAAAATAACCGAGATCGGGAGTTCCACCGCCGCAAGCCTCTATAGCCACCAAAAACCAATCGGGGCCCTGTTCCAGCACCCTGCCGGAGGGGGGATCCATCACAGGTGGCCATCTTCATCATCCCGACGCTCTCCATGACAAGGAGGGAGTAGTTCACCCTCAGGGTTGAGGGTATGTACCAGTAGCTATGTGTTTGATCTCTCTCTCTCTCTCTCTCTCTCTCCCTCTCTCTCTCTCTCGTGTTCTTGATTTGGCACAATCTTGATGTATCGCGAGCTTTGCTATTATAGTTGGATCTTATGATGTTTCTCCCCCTCTATGTCTTGTAATGGATTGAGTTTTTCCTTTGAAGTTATCTTATCGGATTGAGTCTTTAAGGATTTGAGAACACTTGATGTATGTCTTGTGTGGGATACCCGTGGTGACAATGGGGTATTCTATTGATTCACTTGATGTATATTTTGGTGATCAACTTGCGGGTTCCGTGACCTTGGGAATCTATGCATAGGGGTTGGCACACGTTTTCTTCATGACTCTCCGCTAGAAACTTTGGGGCACTCTTTGAAGTTCTTTGTGTTGGTTGAATAGATGAATCTGAGATTGTGTGATGCATATCATATAACCATACCCGTGGATACTTGTGGTGACATTGGAGTATCTAGGTGACATGAGGGTTTTGGTTGATTTGTGTCTTAAGGTGTTATTTTGCAACAAACTCTAGGGCTGTTTGTGTCACTTATAGGAATAGCCCAATGGATTGATCGGAAATAATAACTTTGAGGTGGTTTTGTACCCTACAATAATCTCTTCGTTTGTTCTTCGCTATTAGTGACTTTGGAGTGACTTTTTGTTGCATGTTGAGGGATTGTTATATGATCTAATTATGTTATTACTGTTGAGAGAACTTGCACTAGTGAAATTATGAACCCTAGGCCTTGTTTCAACACATTGCAATACCGTTTTCGCTCACTTTTATCATTAGTTACATTGCTATTTTTATAATTTCAAATTATAAAAACCTATATCTACCATCCATATTGCACTTGTATCACCATCTCTTCGCCGAACTAGTGCACCCATACAATTTACCATTGTATTGGGTGTGTTGGGGACACAAGAGACTCTTTGTTATTTGGTTGCAGGGTTGTTTGAGAGAGACCATCTTCATCCTATGCCTCCCACAAATTGATAAACCTTTGGTCATCCACTTGAGGGAAATTTGCTACTTTCCTACAAACCTCTGCACCTGGAGGCCCAACAACGTCTACAAGAAGAAGGTTGTGTTGTGGACATCAACGTGTCCGTGGGGCCGCCTCGACTGTTTGTTGTTGTGAAGTTGAAGCCGCGGTGGAGGGGCACCGGTGGTATACGATGACGCATGACAGGTGGTTTGTTCGGTGACCTTCCGTGATGCCAACTTTGCCTAGTTTCTTCATAGTTCTCTGTCGGAGTCGAAGCTGCGTTGTCTTGTTGTGGATTGTATGGAGTGTTCTGCTGCAGCTAATAGGGCTGCTGTTTTTATTTTTCTTTGATCTTCGGATCTTCACCATGTTGTTCTTCCATTGCTTTCTGCTAAATCGAATCAAGCCAGCATTTTGCTGGATCTTTCAAAAAAACTCAAGAGGGAGATGTTCTAACTATTGGTTTAACTATATCTTAAAGGGTGTTCACCGTGCAAATTTGTAGGGGCACGCACCTGCCCGGCCGCACGATTGCTTCGTGATCCGTAAAGTCATTGGATTCTACACTATGGCGCACCATGTTTTAAGGTTTAGTTTCTAAAACTTGTGGATTTTGTCATTTGTTCATATCAAGTTCTAGTAAATGAAACTTGGTGAAGTTTTAAAAACTAATCAAAATGTATTCAAAAGTGATCTTATTTCAAATGCCTCATCATAAGGGATACGAATATGCAAATGAAACTTAATATGAACTTTTGGTTCAAAAGATATAAAAGATTCAAAATGAAAAGATAGAAGGAGATTTGGGTCGGTGCTCCCACACCCGTGTGCCATAATTCCTCTTCGGTATTCACTATACCACAAAGATGATAATTAAAGTATTTATTGTATGGATACAACTACCGAAATGGTTCCTCCATGGACACTTGAAGTCTGAATAGGAAGTGCCTTGCTCAATGTTGGATAGCAAGAACATGTGAAAAAATTAAGTCAAAAATTTGTGAATATGAAGAGCCTTGCTCCGCTCGCCCAAAATATGTTTGTCGCCATTAGATGTTTGGTTCACATGATTTTGAAAGCGTGAATGCGGGTATAAGACGGAAGATTCAAAAGAATAGGAATTCTATAAACTTGCATGCTTGGTCAACAGGTGTAGGAATAACATAACAATCCTTTAAACAATGACAAATCATGTCAAACCACATGAA
>NC_041390.1:229584173-229588813 GCF_002162155.2 Triticum dicoccoides
ATGAAGATTAAATTCAAAAAATACTTGGAAAATTAAAAAAGGAATCTTACGATATCCAACCTGGGTGCCCAATCTACCCGAGTGTGAAGTTTCGTTAAAAAATACTAGAAATTTATCCGTGCCGAAGAAAATACAGTCCGATCTACGATCCATCCAAACAGTTTTTCTCTATAGATATGAACTTTTTGTGTTTTTACTGAGAATACATTTCCTGGTATTGTTTCACGAAACTTCACAGGGAAGAGATTGGGCAACCAGGTTTGATATCCCAAAATTCTAGTTTTTTTAATTTGGTTTATTTCTGGAATTTTATACTCATATAGGGGGTGGAGCACCTCGAGTGCTCCAAATCCTCTTCCCTCGTGTCTCATACTTCATATGTACAAATTCTAAAAGAGGTCCAAGCATGTTTCCTTTGAAAGATTCCAGCGTGTTTCCTTTGAAAGTGAGATCAAAACAAAATTCGTCAGCTTTCTCATTGCTATATTTATGTTAACCAAAATAATGAAGTGTTTCTAAAGAAAAATGTTACATTCCTATACTTTTCCCTACTTTTCTATGAACCAAATAGACGTTATTCTCAATACTCTTCCACCTCGCTCTTGAGCAACGTCATTATGTTGTTGTGGGGCACCCAATGCAAATACGTCACTCCCATTAGCGTACATTTTGCGATCTTGTGGATGCATGATTATTAAAGAAAAACAATTAGAGGGTGTTGTTTGATTGTTCATTTCAAAGGACCCCGGTGTGGAAAATCCACTTTCTATGTTTCATATAACAAGATGAAACACTGTGCATTGTTGTGGGAATTTGTCGCAGCATAGTTCTTTTAGATTTTGTTGTACAAAATGAATATTTGTATTATAAATTTATAATTTAAAATAAAAATACTTATGATCTATTATATTTGATTATTGTATTATGATGGTAAAAATATTTATTGAATATAAGTAGCATAATAGAATGGGTGTGATTGAATTTTGATGTGGACCTTTCCCATGCAAGTCATGTTGAGATGACATTTTTTATGCATGAATGGATGTTAGAGCATCTCCGATGGTTTCCATAAAAACTCCCCGTAAAAGTGGTTTTACATAATGTTCATATACACTACTAGGGAAAAGCCTAGCAGTAGCATGGGTTTTTAGCCTATCAGTAGCGCGGGTAACCGCGCTACTACTATGGCGCTACAGCTAAAGGTTAGCAGTAGTGTTTGTTAACACACGCTACTGCTATATCTACTTAGTAGTAGCGCGTCCTACAACATGCGCTACTAGTAATTACTATTAGCGCGTCTCACTGTCCGCGCTACTACTATTATTCCGTATACTATTTCTTTTTTATTTTATGTCGTATTCATACACCTTTATACAAGTTTGCATACAGTAGCAATTTAGAGATTGTTTTTACATTATAATGAGTTATTAAATCACTAGGTGAAAAAATCGCGAATTAGTTTCAAATGGATGGATCCTAAGTGACCAAGTCATGGATTATCATGACAATTCATGACTTCATCACTTAGGATTCATCCACTTGAAACTAATCCACGGTTCTTTCACCCAATGATATAATAACTCATCATCATCATATTAATATAAAAACTCTTGCATCATATCATCACCAACAACACTAGCTAATAATCATCATAGTCATTATCACCAACAATATTTAATCATCATAGTCATAGTGGAGCTATCTAATCACCACCAACACTAGCTAATAATAATCATCATAGTCATTATCACCAAAACTAGCTGATAATAATCATCATAGTCATTACCACGAACACTAGCTATTTAATCATCATAGTCATAGTGTAGCACATCATCATCTTTAAACTCATTCTAGGTAGCTAATCACTCCTGCTCTCTCTCTCTCTCTCTCAGGTAAAATAGCATAGAACATGTGTAGCACTCCTGATTCATCATATTGGAGCATGCAGATGAACCTGTCTCCTAATTGTGGGTTGTGCTTCTGATTGCTGCCCCTAGTACTTCTCCGCGATCCTTCACAATTTTTCTCCAGTCTTTGACTATTAAGACTTGCTCGCTTTTAGAAATCCTGAATGCCCTCATGTACAATGTAGGATGTTTTGGCCGTAAACTAACCACTTTCATGGGACCTTTAGCCTCGATCCAATGAGTCACAACTATCATCGGGAGTCCCTGTTGAAGAACATCATAGTAACATACTTAGCAATGAAGTTTAGCTTAAAAAATAATGTACGCAAAAGATGCACTGAGGACAAATAGTAAAAATCTTACCATCTTTCCTAAATAGATGTGACCGTAGTTCAATACGCACGCTAGTGGTCGCACGTTTTGAGTACTAAGATTTTGAAGTCCAGGAAAATAATTTGTCTTGACAGTATCAAGATCCTCAAGCCATGAAACATAATGACTTATCTCCTCGTAGTTTAGTTCAGCCCCGGGACAGTAGTAGGTCATGTCTACCAAGCGTCGGACATGTTTGCTTGAATGGAAATAAGCTGTCAATAGAAATTAGTTGTCAACTATTTTTAAATTAACAATATCCAAGACATAAATATGATTGAGAAACTCACATAATGGTAGAACTGGAGGCGTCTGCACATCGACCAGATGTCGATATTACCTTCAATATCATTTTCCGGACGAATATCAAAGGTGATAAGCATATCAGGCTCAAATGCATAAGCCTTGCATAGTGCTCTCCAATTTTTGCATTCAAAATAGGTGTAGGTGTCTGCATTGTATAATTTTGCAACAAAAGTATAACCATGCTCAATCCTCAAGTGAACTCTCTTTACCTTCATAGTTTCCATAGGACTAAAACCAATCTTATCCAAGACAAAAATTCTTGCATGGCAGGGGATACACTAGTAGAATAGTAAATAAAATAAAATTATAAGTTGAAGCAAAAGAAGCAGAAGTCATGCTTAATTACGAAAAAAGACTTGCCGTTGTGACTTACTGTATCCACTTTGAAGGTCTCATCCAGCTTGAGGCTGAAGCGCCTACCATCAACTAGGAAATTTCTGTCGCACAGGCCGCGCTCGTCTTCGCAGTATTCGCACATACCAAAATCCTTTTCGTCGTGAGACATTTCCTATGTTCATAGTTGAAAATTAATTGAAAATCGATCAAAGACAACTACCAGGAAACTCAATACATATATCCCTATTACTCAATATGCAACGGGTTGACTTTAGGTCTGTCGAGTCTTCCTTCCTAAACTCTCATCTCACGTGTATGGTTGGCACTCCCTCTCTGATATTGCGACCATCGGTGATGGTCGCTACTCCTTCTTTCCCTAGTGCATTACAAATATCTATCACAAGGAAAAGAAAGAGCAGCGACCCCCATGACAACAGTCGGCATTCTTCTTCTCTCATATATGGTGGACACTCCCTCACCGATTTTTCGACTGTCGATAATGGTCGCTACTCCTTCTTCCCCTAGTGCATAACAAAGGTCTAGCACAAAGAGAAGAAGGAGAAGCGACCCCCACAACAACAGTCGTCATTCTTCTTCTCTCATATATGGTGGAGACTCTCCTCACCGATTTTTTGACTGTCATGCATGGAGCCCCGACAGACTTAAAGTCAACTCGAAATGTCGTTTAATTCTCTTTAGAGCAAATCCGGGGCACTCGATATTTCCTACATATTCTAGCACAAGTCATGCTTAAATTCACGAAAAAAATCCGGCATGACCTTTGCTAAAATAGGACATATCGAGCGCCTGAAATTTGCCTGAACAGAAATGAATCAATACTCCAGCAAAACATAGGCCACTCTGAGGTGTTCCCTGCAAACATAGGCCACTTGAGCAAGCACTAGTAGTACACAACACTACATATGGCATGTCTAAATTTCCATCCTATATATTTGAAAGACCTACACTGAAAATGTTCTATTCCATGGAAATTGTCACAGCTACTCATCTACTACTCTACTACATCTATCAAAACATCTAAACCATCATCAACATGGGGATTTGGCTGGTCTGACCTCGAGGTCGGAGGGGGTCGGTGATGAGGAGGACGGCGGGGATGATGCAGGGCTCCTTGATTTCTGCAAAAAACAATATAAAGAAAAATATTATTATCCTCATTTTAGGACTTAGTGAAACCCTATAAGCTATCAAGTAAATATCCAATTTGAATATAACTTACTGTCTACTTCTTAAACCTTAGGAAAATGCCCTAATTTCACAATATAACTTAGATTTTGATTGTTCAAATTCCTATTACTAAATTTGATACCTAAAATGTGTCATATAGCATTCCAATACATTTCTATAATTCAAAAATTTCTATACCCAACAATTTATATTACTAATTTTTCTACTAAAATTTTGTATTACTAAAAATTTTATCTACCTTCTACAACAAAATTCTACCTACCTATACTATTAAAAAAACTACATTCTACAATCAGAGTGTTACATATCAACTAAATATATTAACCATGTTTGAATTTTTACTAGTTCACTCTAAACACTATAAGCTATCAACTAAACCCTAGAAGCATACTAAATCAAAGTGTTACATATCAACTAAATCTAAACACGGTAAGCTATCAACTACACCCTAACCATGTGGATGGAGGAGGGGAGGGAGGATGGTATGTGGATGGAGGAGGGGGAGGGAGG
>NC_041390.1:229589221-229616345 GCF_002162155.2 Triticum dicoccoides
GGAGGAGGAGAGGCGGCTGGAGGAGGGAGTAGCAGGTGGAGGGATGAGGGGAGGAGAGGCGGCTAGAGGAGGGAGGAGTGGGGAGGAGGAGGGAGGCGAAGGAGGGAGGAGGGAGGAGGGATGAGGAAGAGGAGAAGGAGGAGGCTTACCGAGGCCGGGGGATGGCGGCGACGCAGGCAGCAATGCAGCGACGGCGGCGGCAATGCGGCGACGACAGCAATGGTAGGAGCAGGACGGCCCCGCGCAATGGTGACAATGAGGCAGGGGAGAGTGAGGAAACGGGCGGGCCGGGACGGGGATAAGGCCGGGTTAGCAGCAGCACGGGCCAAGGCCCAACGCTACTACTATCTAGTAAGCAGTAGCGTGGTTCCCACACAGGCGCTACTACTAAACGTAGCATGTTGGCAACCGCGTGGCATGTATAGTGGTAGCGCGTTTTGTTCCTACCGCGCTACTGCTACATACATAGCAGTAGCGTGTTTTGTATACATGCGCTACTGATAATTAGCCGTAGCGCCTTCTTTTAGCCCGCGCTACTGGTAAGCTTCTATGTATAAGGTTTTTCCTAGTAGTGATAGTTTAGGGGAGGTTCATGGGTGAGGTGCTTTAGTAATCCCATAACAACTTCCTCTAAAAGTGTTTTTTTGTGACAAAGGCGAGGCGGTGGCGGCGGGTAAGTGAGAGGCAGCGGTGGCGGCTGCGCAATGGTACTGGCACCGATGCGCCGACTTGTCACTACTATGGAAAGGTTTACAAGAAGGGTCATCTTCCCTTTACAAGAGGTTGTACAGATTATATGAGACCATGTAAGAAATCACGTTTACAGAATCAATTGAAACACTTTTTTGCACAACTTCCCCTAAATTAGAGATTTTTGTGGGATACAGAAACTGTTGAAGATGCTCTTAAGGTGTATTGATGTAGATCATTTGGGCTGGTGTATACCCGGTGCGCTTTTAGACAAACCACAACAAAAATAAATTTGTTTTTTAATCCTTTTTTTAGGGATATTGTTTTCTATCTCAATATATAGACACGCGTGTCTCTTGTATGCTCTCAATATGAAAGGGCGCTACTACGATCTTTTAAAAAGATCCGCCGCCTCGCGAGACATCGGATCTGGCGAATTGAGTGGCCTAGCGTCATTCATTGCAACAAAGATTGTGTTGCGGTAATTTTCTGCAACACGGGTCATGCTGGAGAAATTTTTATAAAATATAGGTAAAGTTGCAGATTTCTTTTTGCAACAGAGGGGTTGTTATAATTTATTTTTTTCCAACGGAGGTCATGTTGCATTTTTTTGCAATAAAGATCTTGTTACAGTTTTTTTTTTCTTCAGCAAATGCCTTGTTGCAATTAATTATTTTTGTAATAGAATTTTTTTTGCAACTGAGGCTTTGTTGCAGAAAGAAGAGAAGGTGGGGAGTCAGGTCCATCACGTTACGTGGGACGCGTGGCGTCAAAGCAAGACGGCGGGCTCGAGTGTGATAATCCGCCACTTGAACCATATTGTTTCCCACAATGAGAAGATATTTACGTGGCATTTTTTCTATGTTAAGAGATAGTAAATATTAGTATGATTACCTTATATATAGGATATGTAGAAAGATTTAGCAAAATAGAGGAAATCTCCGTTTGGAAACAAGAAGAGAGGAGCTTGTACAGTCCTTTTATTTTGTGCGGGGAAGAGCTTCTACGAGTCAACACATAAAATAAGAGGGTATTGGCTGGAAGACTAGCAATAATGTCATAGATTAACTAAACAAGCGGTCAACTAACATACTTACCAACGGAAGCACGTCATAAGATTGAGAAACATAAGTTTTTAATGTACATAAAGGTTTCCTACCTGTATGTACGTCCGTATAAGTTTCTTGCGGATTCAGCCGCACCAAGGGTCACATTTCACCCGCAAGTGTACGTCCGTTGAATCCAGAAGAATTAAAGAAGGAACATGATAGACACTTGACCCGTGCCGCGTCAGAAGCGCTAACACTTTTTGCCAACCAGGAGTAATATCTTGGCGTCGTTGTCATGTTACCGTCGAGTTACCATAAGGATAATACTTGTTTACTGGGCAATAATGGAGTTGCTCGGTCTCTGCTCAAGGGCTCAACCAGCAATCTTGCAATAGGTTTTGGCAAGTTGGCATGGCTGGCGTCGCCCATGGGAAGTCGACCTGTGCCAAAATGACGTGTCTAAAGATGGGAGTTTTTGTTGATCCGGCCGTGTATGCATGACTAGATATTACTAGGAGATTATGAGAAGATAATTCCTTGGTGCACCTGTGAATGAATGGCCGAGGGAGAATTTCGCGTGCCGTCAGCCGGCTATCAGCCAACCATCCAACCCGCGGGTCCTATGAGGAAGGAAAACGTTTGTTTTTATCCGGATAAAAATAAACAAACGTAAGCCGCGCGCTGTGCTGGACACATGTCTTGTGAGCCCATTTATCGCTCCCAGCCGGCCTTATCTCTTCGAACCCAATCTTTTCCACACGTTCTCCTGCATTGCTTTTCCCCTTTCCCCCATCTCTGTGTCGTCACACACGAGAAAGGAGATAGGCTCCCATGGCGGACGCCGGCAACCCCGCCCAGGTGCGGCGAACCAGGAGGCGGCTGGCGACGCTCCCCCCCCCCTCCCGCGCGCATCTCCGCCACGCGCCACCGCCGCGGTGACTGCAACCCCGAGGGGGCGACGCAACACACAGGGGCAGGCGGCCGCTCTCGACGACCCATCGGTGCTGCGACACAGCAACTCGTCCATGGCCATAGTGTTGCGGCGCAACGTCGGGACGGTGCGGCTGGTTGCTGCAAGTCGCCGGCGGCAGAGCTGCAATGGAGCGCTCTCCGGGTCGTCGAAGCTCCGCCGGGGCTGCAATGAAGCGCCGCCGGAGCTGCAACGAAGCATGACAGAGCTGCAATGAAGCGCGCCGGAGCTGCAGTGAAGCACCAAGGAGATCGTTGAAGCTTCATCGGAGCTGCAATGGAGTTCGACCGGAGTTGCAATGGAGCTTCGCCGGAGCCTTTGTGCTGCGTTCGAGCTCGCCGGAGTTGCAATGGAGCTCCGCCGGAGCGTTGGTGCTGCATTGGAGCTCCGTCGGGTTGCAATGGAGCTCACCGGAAGTTGTCGATGCTTGGTTGGAGCTCCGCGGGGGCTGCGCTGAAGCTGTCACGCTCACTGCTGCCTGTTTTGATCCAACGGCCCCTTGCACGCTTATCGGACGGTTGTACAGGCGGATGATTTCTCTAAGAAATCATCCGGCTGATTTGTAGCAGCCGCCATGGAGGAAAGGTCCGGAAAAACGCCGAGTAGACTGCTTGCTACGCTACGAGCCTCATCTGGTCACCTGGAAATTTTAACACCTGCAAATTCTCGCACACGACATGAAGCTCATCTAATATCTTGGGCTCGTTTGAATTTGCTCTTGGGCCTCAGTGGCTCCGATCAGGCAACGGCTGACTTGGACCGGCCTACTGATGGGTATGTGGCCCATAGCGAGGCAGCTCCTCTTGGACTGTTAGCTGGGTATGTGGCCCAGCCTAACGTGGACTCCGTTCGGGCGACTAAATACGTGGGGGCTGTTCCCTGCATGCGTGCGATCGATCACGAAGGTGCGTGCGATAAGCCGCCGTCGTTGTGCCCTAGCTGGATACGTAGGAGAGGGACGCCGGGGTTTCGTCCTTGTGGCCCGGGGAGAGCGGCGCGCATTCCTCCTCTCGGGTCCATGGCTGGACGTGGAGCTGCGGCGCCGCCCGCCAAGAAGCCGGCCAATGCTGCAGTTGGTCGGGGTGGGGCTATCGCGCCGTCGGGCGGGGTGGCACAGCCGCCGACTGCGAGTGCGGGGCGCGGGGCCCTGGGGCCGCTTGGCCAGAGGCCGCCGGCGAGCAGTGTTGTGCCTACGGGTACCCAGGGTCGCGGCGTCGGCCACGCGGGCGTTCGGCCGCCGGGGCATGTGCCCATGCATGCTACGGCCGGAAGGGGAAGGCCCAGGCCTCCGGCACCGACTGCGGCGTCCGTGGCTCAGCCAGCTGTGGGTCACGGTGGGCCTCGGCCTCAGGCGCCGGGTGTGGCCGGCGTAGCTGCCGCTGGCGGGGGTGGTGGTGTGGCCCTTGGGGTTGTGCTGGCGCCTACGGGCGGCCAACCTCGGGCCGCACCTCCGCCGCACTATGTCGCAAGGCCACCTCAGAATCGGTCGCATGTTCCGCCCTGAGGCCAGCGGGGAGACGATGGACATGATGCGTATGGAGATGGACAACATCGTGGTTCCTCTTCCGCGGGAGGAGGTCGTGGTTACGCCTGGCAGAGTGACGGGTCTACTGAGAGACTGTTCCTCGGTCCTCCCGGTGGATTTGTCGAAGGAGCCTCAGGTCCGGACAACCGCCAGAGAGGAGGCTACCGCGGACATCGTGGGGGTCGGGGTGGCCGTGGGAGGTATCGCCGACAACCTCCACCCCCGGCTGGTGGTGACCACGCGGCGGCGACCGTGGAGACCGATCACGCTCAGTCTACGGACCTCACTACCCAGGCGATGGAGGTGGTTGCGGCCCTGGCTAGTATGGAGGTACCTGCTTCCGGGACGGTGGTTGAGGTTACTGACAGGTCTGACTCTGAGAGGGTGGCCAAATGGGCGCGTAAGAAAGAAAGGATGCTTTGCTACCATTGTGGTGAGAAGGGCCACTTCATTGCTGAGTGTGTGGCGGAGCTATGTGAGTCGTGCGGCAAGCTAACACATACATCTGGGGATTGCCCGTTTTTGCGTGACCAGGCTCCGGCTCTGACAATGTATGGAGTATATTGTGCGGAGCTGATGTTCTTTGAGTCCCCGGCAGCGAGAGAGATTCCGGAGAAGACTCAGAGTATGACCACCGGGATTGTGAAAGCGACCCAGGGTGAGGTGACTGAGGCTCAGATTGTGCGGAGGCTTCAGGAACTGGCACCGGGTGAGTTCCACTGGGAGTTGGTTGCTCTCGAGGATAATGTCTTTAGGGTGGATTTCCCCTCTGTGGATGATTTGCAGAGACAGCTGAGCTTCGGTCTGTGTAGGGTTCCTGGCACAAAGTGCATCCTGGAGTTTCACGAGTGGAAGAAGGTGGAGCCTAAGGGCAAAACACTTACGTAGGTCTGGTTGAGGTTTTTGGGGCCCCGTCCAAACCGTTGCAGGATGTTCGTGTTGTGGCCAGCATGGGTATTATGGTTGGGAAGACGAAAAGAGTAGATATGGATTTTACTCGAGCTCATGGAGTAGCCTGGCTTCTAGTGAGTGTTCTGGATATTGAGTTTGTACTGGATAAGGTCAACTGGACTTATAGGGGAGAGGTTTTCCTGCTCGAGATTGGGTTTGAGGACTCTAATCTGTTTGCTGAGGCCATTAATGGGAATGACGTGGATATGCACGAGGGTGACGACAGTGCGGGTGCTAGGGGGGCACCGACTGAGGAGTCTTCGAGGGAGGGGACTAACGGTTCTGGCACCAGTGCTCAGTTTCCCGGGGTTGGGTCCGGGGTTGAGCCGGCACCTTCACCATCGGTGCCTATGACTTCGCTGAGGTTTGGGTCCTTCGAGCCAGCCTCTGCCCCTCCCAGACTTTGGAGCGACAGGGTGGATTCTGATGATGTGTTCGAGCGTATGCTCCCTTTGTTGGAGTTTGGGGGAGCTGGCGGGTCTTTGCCTGGACCTATGGATATGGCTTCGTTGCCGAGGACTTTGGTTGGAGCTGGGGACGTTGAGCCCTTGGTTGCTTCACCTCCCCCTGTCTCACCTGTGGTCGAGGTTCCGGAGATGCTCTCTACGCCCGAGTTGGGGCTTGGGGGAGGGGAGTCGGGACAGGTGGCCTCGACAACTCCCATCTCCCTACCGTCACCGGTGATCCAGGTCTTGGAGGCGTCAGCGGGTGTTGCGACAGCTCGCCCGAGGCAGGTGGCCTCCGCTATTTCGTCACCGGTGGCGGCGACGGTGCCCACGACCTCTGTGGCGCTGGGGGGGGAGGGTTCAGGGCAGGTGGCCCTGACTCCTCCTTCTTCTGCGGCAGTCAAGAGGACCGTCTCGCCGACGATGCCGGCGCGCCACTTGGCGCCGAGGGATGGGGCAGGAGGAGGGAGCGGGCAGGTGGCCCCAGCTGTCCCGTCTCTTGCCCTACCCATGGGGCACTTGTCCGAGGGGCTTGGGAGCCCGCAGCCGCCTCCTCTGTTTACTAGAGAGGAGGTAGTGGCCTTTGGCGGGATCCCACACCCGGTCTCGACGGGGAGACGGATGAGTGCTCGCGTTCAGGAGCTTCCGGAGGTGGATGATATGCAGCAGCGGTGCGCTATGAGGGCGGCCAAGCTTCACGATGCTACGATATCTTCTGGTATGTCCATCAACATATCTAATTCTTTATTGCATTTTTCTCATAAGGAGATTATTAATAATGCAAACCAATTAGGAGTTTCACTAGGTGTTACTGATAGTGAGATCTCCAATTCGGTGAATGATATGTTAGATTTGGAGGCGGAGCGTGTCTTAGAGACTATTTGTAATCTTGCAGCGGTTAAACCCATGAACGATGAGGAGATTGATGCGTTAGGGGTTAGAGTGCTAGATAATCTGTGTGTGGATCTAGCACCTTCTAATCATGAGTCGGAGGACGATGATGTGCCCCTAGATGTTGCAGCTGTTAGTTCCGTTGAGCCCGGTTATGAGGACCGGGCGACAGAGCCCACTAAGCCAAAGCGTAAGTGGAAACGGAAGATTTATCCTGATTCTGCAGTTCGTAGGAGTGCTAGGATTCGGACTACTAAAAAATTCCATGATGAAATATGAAAGGAATCTTTTGGAATAGCAGAGGTCTGAAGGACTTGGCTAAAAGAAGGTTTCTTACTTAGGCTTCTCTGGAACATCGGTTAGATTTTATTGCTCTATCGGAAACCGGTAGAGATAATTTTGCGCCGCAGTTTCTATCCTCTCTTGTGGGTGGTATTGATTTTGATTGGCATTGCCTCCCTCCATGAGGAAGATCAGGAGGTATCTTACTGGGTGTGAGATGCGATTCCCTTGAAGTCTGGAGTGTAGTAATGGGTGATTTCGCGGTAAAGTTTCGAGTTGGGTCTAAAGTTGATTGGTTCAACTGGGCTTTGGTGGCGGTTTATGGTGCCGCACAGCCCGAGGTTAAACCGGAGTTTCTGGCGGACCTTGTTCGAATCTGTGGGTCCGAGCAGCTTCCGATTTTGGTCGGGGGTGATTTCAATATCATTAGGAGGAGAGAGGAGAAAAATAATGATAACTTTGACGGCAGGTGGTCGTTTATGTTCAATACCATTATTGAAAGCTTGGATCTGAGGGAAATAGAGCTTTCTGGTAGAAAGTTTACCTGGGCTAATACTCTGCCAAACCCGACATATGAAAAGCTTGATCGAGTTCTCGCGAGCGTGGAGTGGGAACAGAAGTTCCCTCTTGTTACGGTGCAAGCTCTCACGCAGGGAATTTCCGATCACACACCATTGTTCGTCGACTCAGGGGAGCCGAACCATATGGGAAACAAAAACACCTTCTCATTTGAGATGGCCTGGTTCCAATGCGAGGGGTTCTTAGACCTCATAGCCAGGGAATGGGCTAAGGGTGTAGGAGGTAGGACGGCGGTCGAGCGTTGGCAGAATAAAATTAGGCATTTGAGAAGTTTCTTGCGGGGTTGGGCTAAGCACCTCAGTGGGGTGTATAAGATCGAGAAGGATAGGCTCCTTTCTCTTGTACAGGCCCTGGACACAAAAGCTGAATCCGCGATTTTGCTGCCTCCTGAGCTCCAGGTTAAAAATGAGGCGGAGAAGAGGTTGAAAGAACTTCTCCATGAAGAAGAATTGAAGTGGGCTTTGCGAGCTAAGGTCCGCAAAGTGGTCCAAGGGGACGCGAATACTCAATTCTTTCACCTCATTGCTAATGGTAAGCACAGAAAGAAGCGGATCTTTCAACTTGAACAGGATGAGGGTACTATTTTAGGTCAGGATAATCTCAAAACCTATATTACCAAATATTATAGACAGTTATTTGGACCCCCGGAGGATAATTGTGTGTCCCTCGATGAGTCCAGGACTGAGGATGTGCCTCAATTATCTGATGCCGATAATGATATCCTGGTTGCCCCATTCTCAGAGAAGGAGGTGTTTGATGCTATTGCACAAATGAAAAACAATAAGGCTCCCGGACCGAATGGGTTCCCGGCTGAGTTCTATAAAAAGTGTTGGCACATTATTAAGGGGGATTTACTACCTATGTTTCATGATCTATTCTCTGGACGGCTTCAATTATTTCATTTGAATTTTGGAACTATCACATTGCTCCCTAAGAAAACGGATGCTGTGAGAATTGAGCAGTTCAGGCCGATCTGCCTCCTCAATGTTAGTTTCAAAATCTTTGTAAGTGCATCTAGTGCCACCCCTAGTTGGTTTTGGAGTATTGACGACAAACCTAGTTGAGGGACTAATGTGTTTGTGAGAATTGCAGGATAACACAGGTAGAAGTCCCTCATTGATTCGGTTTTACTACCAGAGATGACCCCTAAAAATGTATGAAGACATTGAAGCCAAAGGTGGTATATGAAGATATTCACATTGAAGACTATGACAAAAGAAGACACGTTATGAAGCCTATGGAGCTCGAAGAGTTAGATATTTCGTAGTTCTTTTTCTTTTGTGTTGAGTCATAGGAACCACCGTACTGTTAAGTGGGATCCAGGAGAACCAGTCAGAATGACTGAAGTAATGCCTAAACCAAAAACCTATGTCTTCGAGTGAAGACAATGAGAGCGAATCTTGTCCAGAGCCGGACAAGTCAGCTTTGCTTGTAGCCCAAGTAAAGTTGCCATGAGAGTTTGAAATCTGACCGTTGAGACACGTGTCAGTTCCTTAGTGACCCAGGGTCATTTCGGACAAATCAGGTCGGGTTGCCAAGTGGCTATAAATAGCCCACCCCCTACAACCATAAACGGTTGGCTGCTCAGATTTCAGTGCACGGCTTTTGTCGTTTGAGAGCAACCCACCTCGAAGCCGTTGAGAGAAAATTCCTAGCGAGGAGAAAAGCCCTAACCACCCAGAGCCAGAGAACATTGGGCATCACTTAAGTCTTCTTGTCTGTGTGATCTGAAGACTTATTACACTTGAGGACTGTGAATCCTCCAGACAGTTAGGCGTCGCGTTCAGAGCATCCAAGAGACATTGTGGATTGCCAGTGAACGAAGTCTGTGAAGGTTTGGGAGTCTACCTTGAAGACTTACCAGAGTGATTGGGTGAGGACTATGTGACCTTAGCTCAAGGAGAATACGGTGAGGACTTGGTGTCCTGAGCTGCGTGTTCAGGACTGGGTGTCCGGGACTGTGTGTCCTAAGGTTTAAATACCTAGCCGCTCAAACCAGACGTACAGTTGTCACAGCAACTGGAACTGGTCCAACACATCATTGTCTTCAATGAGTCACCGGTTTCATCTTCACTTCCTTTTTCTTACTGTTACTCATTGTGAAGCCATTGCACGCTTGCTCTATCTTTTGTCTTCACAACGTGAATGTATGATCTGTTTGGCTTCATTACTTCTTCCTACCTGATCCTTATTACACTGCAGCTGTTTGTCTTTGTGCTTTCACTCTATTGAATACTTGACCATGGCTTGCCTAGTGTAATCTAACTTCCGCTGCACAGTAATAGGCAAAATCTTCGCTGTTTGTCTTCATAACTCCCACGTTGTGAAGACTTTCATAAAAATCGCCTATTCACCCCCCCTCTAGTCGATATAACGCACTTTTAATTGGTATCAGAGCAAGGTGCTCTCTTGTTCTGTGTGATTCGGTTTAACCACCTGGAGTTTTAGCTATGTCGACTGCAGGGATAATCAAAGTCTCCGCTGCGTGCCCCGTCTTCGATGGAACTGAATATCCCTACTGGAAGAATAAGATGCGCATGCATCTTGAAGCCATTGACGTCGACCTATGGTATGTCGTCGAGAACGGTGTTCCCAAGGTTGGAGAAGGTGTCACTGCTGATGATTTCAAGAAGTTCACTCAACTGGACTCTACTGCCAAAAATATCATCTGTGGTCATCTGACAAAAGGACAGTATGGCCATGTGAGTGCCTTGAAGACATCCAAGCTGGTCTGGGACTGGCTCTCCAAGGTCAATGAAGGCATCTCAACCCAGAGAGATCAGAGAATCAGTGTTCTTCGCAACCTCTTCAACCGCTTCAAGCGAAATGACAATGAGAATGTCTAGCACACATTTGACCGACTCACTGACATCACAAATGAGCTTCAAGCCCTCGGCGCCACTGAGATCACCAAACATGAAATCGTCAAGACGCTGCTGAGATCACTTGATAGTTCGTTTGACATCCTAGCCCTGATGATTCAAGAACGTCCCGATTTCAGGACACTCGATCCGTCTGACATACTTGAGAGGCTCAACACACATGAGTTTCAGCTTTCTGAGAAAAGAGATATCTACGGTCCAAACTATGGGCGAACTCGTGCCTTGAAGACAAAAGCTGTTTCCTCATCTGAAGAAGAATCTGACAGCAGTTCTAATGATCCTGAAGACATTGGAAGGGAACTTGCAATGCTAGTGAAGAAGTTCCAAAAATTCACCAAGAAGAAAGGCTTCAGAAAATCTTCACGATCAAGCTCAAGGAATGATGAAGCTTCTGCTCATGACTACAAGAAGAAAACATGTCACAAGTGCAAGAAAACTGGACACTTCATCTCTGAGTGTCCACAGTGGGACAATGAGAACAGAAGGAAGAAGAAGGGCAAGGAATATGATTCTGACGACAAAAAGAAGAAAAAATACTCAAAGTCTTCTTCCAAGTCTTCCTCAAAGTCTTCATCACACAAGAAGAGCTCATCTGGCAAGGCACGTGCGTTTGTTGGCAAGGAAATGGATTCAGAGGAGGAGTCCGCTTCTGAGGAGGCAGAGGTGGAGTCTGAGGAGGAGTCTGATTCTGGCATTGCGAGTCTGGCTACAGCATACGTCGCCAAGTCCATCTTCAACACTGAAGACAATGACTTCATCACCGACACCGATGCAAATGACAAGAACGACTCCACTCCTACCTACTGCTTCATGGCACGCGGTGCCAAGGTAAACACACGCACTACTCGCTATCAAACATCTAGTGACGATGACTCTGACTGTGATTCAAAACCCAGATACAAAACACTTGCTAAAATTGCAACTGAACAACAGAAAGCTATGGAACATATTCAAAAACTGTTAGACAGAAGCGATGATCTGTTGGGTGCTGAAATGACTCGATCTGAATCCTGAATTGAAGACATAAAAAATCTTCACGTTAAGTATCAGGAACTTGAAGATCGTCTTGATACTCTCTCAACAACTCATGAAAAGCTTTCCTATGATTATCTTCAAAGGAAGCAAGAACTTGAGAAATTGAGAGCGGCTCATGAAGATCTTCAAAAGGAAAACGAGTCACTTCGCGCCGAAGAGATCAGTTCCGCTCAGGAAGGATTTGAACCACCATGTCTTAAATGCATTGAGCGTGATAATGCTACTTCTGTTGCTGAATGTTCCACTGCTACTGCTGTTGCAATATCTTCAACTGTTGATGTGGTAACTAACCCCTCTGCTGAGGATACCACTGCTATTGCTGATGAGAATGCTAGGTTGAAGACATTGCTTGAAACAGGGATGTACAAAAGTCTTAAAGGACATCAGATATTATGTGATGTCCTCAAGAAGCAGATTCTGAACCGAAACCCTAGGAAAGAGGGTGTTGGGTTCGTAAGAAAAATAAATGCAGATGGCTCTTACTGGAAACCTGAGCAGTACCCCAAAACCACATGGGTTGCTGCAAAGGAACCTTCAGCAGATCCATCCAATTTATCTGGCTTCACTTGTGTTAGCCCCATTATTATTGATGAATCCTTTGATGCAAACTATAAACTGTTTAAGAATCAGAATGGTGAAGTGTTTGCCAGGTACATTGGTACTAACTGCAGGAATGGACCGCCTATGAAGAAGATCTGGGTTTCGAAAACGTGTATGGAAAATCTTCCTGTGAATGTCTTCATGACACCTCACATGAAGAAGACAAACCTCAGACCAAAGGCATCATACGGTCCAAAGGCTTCATACAGACAAAGGACTCACCTGAGTCACACTAACGCAAATGTTTTGCAGGGGAACCATACTCAGGCATATGAATATGAGAGCGGTTCATCAAACTGTCATGTTCATATGACCAAAAATTATTCTGCTTATTCTTATGAGTACTATTGTCCACCTGCAAGACTGTTTGCTAAGGCTTCAAAGCCAAAATTCTCAGATGCTGCACTTAGACTTATTGCTTCTAAGCCACCCTTGAAGATGTGGGTGGTTAAGAAGGCTTAACTTTCTTTTGCAGGGAAAGGTCTCCAGCAGAAAAACAAAATCTTCTGACGCTATTGCTGGGTTGATACCACCAGAAAGACAAAAAAAGATTCTAAGGAATCAAAAAAAAGGAAAAATTGGGTCTATGTTCAACGGAAAAAAATTCTCAAGAGCAAGGAAAAGTATTTTGTTTCCGTTCGCCCTCTTGTAGGGCGCAAGATAAAATGCCCGAATGGCATCATTATGTACTTCGTTCCTGAATCGCATGCTACTCTCCCTATTAGTCCTAATCTGGATCTAAGTTTTCATAACCCACTGGTTCGTCAAATGTTTTTGCTTCACAATTCTCTTCGTGAAGCCTATCCCCCTAACTGCACTGTAGGGTACGAAACCAGCGTCTTCAAAGTCTTCAGAATGGATTATTGACAGTGGGTGTACAAATCACATGACTGGCAAAAGAAGCCTTCTTATGGACTCAACCTTACGTCCATCCGACAAGAGCCACATCACATTTGCTGACACTGGTAAAAGTAAGGTATTGGGTCTAGGTAGAGTTGCAATCTCAAAGGATCAACACATGGATAAAGTCATGCTTGTTGAATCCCTTGGCTTCAACTTAATGTCTGTCTCAATGCTTTGCGATTTGAACATGATCGTAATGTTTGGAAAATATTGTTGCCTAGTACTAATGGAATCTGACAAGTCTCTAGTGTTTGAAGGGTATAGAAAAGATGATCTGTACGTGGTAGATTTCTCAGCAGGGCCATAACTTGCAGTATGTCTTCTTGCAAAAGCTTCAGAATGCTGGCTTTGGCAACGGAGGCTTGGGCATGCTTGCATGAGGAACCTCCACACCCTTGCGAAGAAGAAGCATGTCATAGGCATCGAGGGCGTCAAGTTCAAGAAAGATCACTTATCGGTGCCTGTGAAGCAGGGAAGATGACAAGGGCAAAACATCCTTCAAAGACAATCATGACTACTACTCAACCCTTCGAACTGCTCCACATGGATCTTTTCGGCCCCACTCACTACTCAACTTTTAATACTACTGCTTGCCTCTATGGCTTCGTCATTGTTGATGATTACTCTAAATATACTTGGGTGCACATAATCCTTTACAAGACTGAAGTGCAGGATGTCTTTAGACGCTTCGCCAATCGTGCTATGAACAATTTTGGCGCCAAGATAAAACACATCAGAAGTGACAATGGCACTGAATTCAAGAACACTGGCCTTGATACATACCTTGATACCTTGGGCATCACACATGAATTCTCAGCTCCGTACATGCCATAGCAGAATGGCGTCGTCGAACGCAAGAACAGAACACTCATTGAGATGGCCAGAACAATGCTAGATGAATACAAGACTCCAAGAAAATTCTGGACTGAAGCCATTGACACTGCATGCCATACAATCAATCGTGTTTATCTTCACAAGCTTCTGAACAAGACATCTTATGAACTCCTAACTGGCAAGAAGCCAAATGTCAGTTACTTCAAAGTATTTGGCGCAAGGTGCTGGATCAAGGACCCACACCACACCTCAAAGTTTGCACCAAAAGCACATGAGGGCTTTATGCTTGGATATGGAAAGGATTCGCACTCCTACAGAGTCTTCAATCTCTTTCATTACAAAGTGGTTGAAACAGTGGATGTGCGGTTCGATGAGACAAATGGTTCACAAAGAGAGCAACTGCCAAATGTGCTAGATGAGATTCCAGCTAGTGAATCAATCAAGCTAATGGGAACTGGAGAGATTATACCTTCTGAAGCTCATCCTGAAGAAGAACTTATCATCTCAGCACCTGATCAACATGAAGACAATGCTCAGCCTGAAGACATTCCTCCCAACAACAACACAGATCAGCAAGAGCAAAGTCTTCGCCCTGTACATCCTCGTGTTGCCAATGAAGTGCAGATTGACAGAATAATTGACAGCATCAATGCACCTGGTCCACTCACTCGTTCAAGGGCAACTCAACTAGCAAATTTCTGTGGGCACTTCGCATTCGTCTCAATATCAGAACCCAAGAAAGTTGAAGAAGCCTTCATGGAACCTGAATGGATTCAAGCTATGCAAGAAGAGCTTCAACAGTTTGAGCTGAATAATGTATGGGAACTGGTTAAGCATCCTGATCCACGGAAGCACAACATAATAGGCACCAAATGGATATACTGCAACAAACAAGATGAGCATGGTCAAGTTGTCAGAAACAAAGCTCGTCTCGTTGCTCAAGGATATACTCAAGTGGAAGGCATTGACTTTGATGAAACATTTGCTCCCGTGGCTAGGCTTGAAGCCATACGCATTCTGCTGGCCTATGCAAATCATCATAACATACTTCTATATCAAATGGATGTGAAAAGTGCCTTTCTCAATGGCAAGATTGAAGAAGAAGTGTATGTTGCACAACCGCCTGGCTTTGAAAATCCAAAACATCCTGACATGGTATACAAGCTCAACAAGGCACTGTATGGCCTCAAACAAGCCCCTAGGGCCTGGTATGACACACTCAAATACTTCCTGAAGAGCAAAGGCTTCATACCTGGTTCCCTGGATCCCACTCTTTTCACGAAGACATATGATGGTGAACTGTTTGTGTGCCAAATATATGTGGATGACATTATCCTCGGCTGCACCAATCAGAAGTATAGTGAAGAGTTTGGATATATGATGCAAGAGCAATATCAGATGTCCATGATGGGGGAGCTGAAGTTCTTCCTTGGTCTTCAAATACGACAACAACGCAATGGCATCTTCATATCTCAAGAGAAGTATCTCAAAGATTGCCTGAAGAAGTTCGGTATGCAAGACTGCAAAGGCTTCACAACACCAATGCCAGCCAAACATCATCTAGGTCCTGACGACAATGGTAAAGAGTTCGATCAAAAGGTATACCACTCCATGATTGGTTCTTTGCTTTATTTATGTGCATCTAGGCCAGATATTATGCTTAGTGTTTGCATGTGTGCTCGATTTCAACCGACACCAAAGGAGTCGCATCACTTAGCTGTGAAGCGAATTCTTCGATATTTGGCTCACACCCCAACTCTAGGATTATGGTATCCAAAGGGCTCAGAGTTTGATTTGGTTGGATTTTCGGATGCTGATTATGCTGGTGACAAAGTTGATCGCAAGTCTACATCAGGCACATGTCACTTTCTGGGACGATCACTTGTATGTTGGTCTTCAAAGAAGCAGAACTGTGTATCTCTCTCCACTGCTGAATCTGAATACATTGTTGCTGGATCTTGCTGCGCTCAGCTTCTGTGGATGAAGCAAACACTCAAGGATTATGGCATTCATCTGAAGCAAGTACCACTTTACTGCGACAACGAAAGTGCCATCAAGATTGCCAACAACCTAGTTCAGCACTCAAAGACAAAGCACATTGAAATTCGTCATCACTTTCTCAGAGATCATGTTGTGAAGGAAGACATTGATATCATACACGTCAACACTGAAGAACAATTGGCAGATATCTTCACTAAGCCCTTGGATGAGAAGAGATTTTGCAAGTTACGGTGTGAGCTAAATATCCTGGAATCCTCAAATGTCCTGTGATCTGGCACACATCCTAACACTTATGCATATGATTACTTAGATGTGCAACGCACAAAGTAAAGTATATCTTCAATCAATGAAGACATACATTCGAAGTGTGAATACATTAATGTGGAATTTGACTTCGGAGCGCCACGATAATTGTGCGCCGTGTCTGGGTCTAATACTTCCTATACGGTGGGTAACGCCACCACCAAACGTTCTATTTTGAAGTGTTTCACTCATGGCGTTACCTTGCAATATCTTCACATTTGGTTTGGCTTCGAACTCAACATGTCTTCATGATTATCTTCACTATGTTGATTATATAGATGTATACATACTAGTGTTCTGTCCTCTACAGCATTCACTTATAGCTATGTCTTCTTGGTTGAATTTTTTGAACTAAGTGAATGTGATCGGACCCTAATCTCTCTATGCTTTCTATCTCAAATTCTATCTCTCCAAGTCATATGCATTCTATTGAAACTGTCGAATGTCTTCACTGTGTCCTTGTCAGCAGAAGATATAGAGACAACCATAAAGTCCGTTTTCAATGCTCATTCCTCCATATAAAATCTGGAGAAGCAGGAACGACCGCCCGACAATGCAGGCATGCGAGGGACGTGGAACAAACCCCAAACTTCCGCAAACAGGACACGCGTTCCTTAGATGCGAATCGCCAGGGGCACCTGTGTAATAGCACAGTGCCGCCCCTGTGCCTATAAATTCACACTTACCGCAGTCATTATCTCCTTCTTCCACCCTCGCACGAACCCTAGTGCCACCGCTAGCACTCGACGACGCGGACGACGAAGCGCTTCGCTGCCGCAACTTCTCCGACGCTGTCTTCACGCTGATCGCGGACATCGTCCTCTCCGCCGTCGCCGTAGGTGTCTTCCGTCGCCAAGTTAGGGCACGGAGGATTGAACTGCTCGCCATCATCTCCCACTCCGTCTAGCAGTTCCAAGTGTGGTAAATAAAACTTCTTTTTACAGCCCCTTTTGATCTCATGGTTCTGTCACTTTCTACCATAAGAAGTTTCTCTTCACACAAGTTAGATCTCTCTATCTGCATCTCATAACATGCCTAGTATATTCACTTGTGCTTCATGAAGTAGTTAGATTCCTCACTTGTACTGATCTGTGGGTTCGTACAAATCTGGAACCAACTTCTTATCTATGAGTGAATGTCTTTGCACGATGAGGTCAATGTCTTCTAAACTGATTAATCTTCAAAACCTTCTGAGAATGCATATGACCTCTTCCCCTTCCCTCGCACCTTAATGCTGTCACAGGTACATGTCCGTGGGAGAATCCTTCGGTTCTCATAGTCTGCATTCATTTGCAGAATTCCTACAACAACACATAAATT
Source organism: Triticum dicoccoides (assembly GCF_002162155.2). Classification (NCBI taxonomy): domain Eukaryota; kingdom Viridiplantae; phylum Streptophyta; class Magnoliopsida; order Poales; family Poaceae; genus Triticum; species Triticum dicoccoides. The sequence continues at coordinate 229,606,483 of NC_041390.1, forward strand.
CTCCTGAAGCCAGTTCCTGTTGGTCCAGTAAAAGAAAGCCTTCGAAGCCTTTGAAAGTTTTGAAGCCTTTCAAGTTAAAGTTTATGGCTTCAGAAGTAGCAGCAAGGAAAGGGGGCAGACAGCGACGTGAAGGAACTTCCAAAGATCTGCCTGAAGACCTGGCAGAAATGTATAAAACAGATCCAGAAGAGAATTATGGACAGCGCAAGACCCGAATCCAATGGATTCGACGCTATTGGGCAGAACAATGGTTCAAATACCGCTTCGTCACCCAGGAGTATGCTGAGAAAAGTGCCATCAAGAGACCATGGGGGGACATCCTTTACAAGAATCTCATACCCAGGACCAGAGATGAAGCCATTGCTCAAGGCTTCTACCCATGCATGGTCCAAGGACCACAGCCTGATGATGCGCATCTGTCGTCACTCCTCTAGTGTCGTGACGACAATCTGTTCAAGCGCAACTTCCAGTTTGCCCAACAATCAACGAAGCAGAACAAGAAGAAATTTGGGTTAGACTTCAACCCTGGTCCCTCAGCTCCAAGGGCAGATGGCACACGCAACGCAGAACCCAATATCATCGGTCCGTATGCAAACCTTGAGGGCCTCATCACCCGCATCTTAGTCCAAGGGACTGCCGTGAATGACCCTCCAGCTGACTCTAAGTCTGATGAAGCTCCTGTTGTACCGAAGCCAAAGCAGTCAAAGAAGCCGAAAGCTTCAAAGCCGGCCCCTTCATCAAAAATCTCAAGGGCGAAGCCATTGGCAACTGCACCTCCTGAAGACAGTGTGCAGTCTGAAGACGTATCCCGCGTCTCCAAGCCCCAGAAGGCCAAGGTGCCTCAGCCACACACCGGCAAAGAGGTCACAGCTGCTGCCATTCTGCGTAGCGAAGCCATTGATCTGTCAAGTGATGAAGATCTTGGAGATGACGCTCTAGAGCAGCTCATCAAGAGCAAAGAAGAAGCTGAGATCTTCAACAATTTGCCTCTCTTTGATGTCGCCATCATCCACAACTTCATCGACGAATGGTTTGCCACACCGAACATAAGCTTCGAAGATCTGCAGTTGCCTGTTGGCCTCAGCGTCGCCTTCCAAGACGCAATTGCTTCAGAACTTGCCATTGCCCAGCGCATTGTTGAACTGAAGCAGAAAATTGATCATGAAAAGGCTCAGTTCAAGAAGAATATGGCCAAGCTCAGCGTGCAAGAAGTGAAGAGCTTCAAGACCATGTTGCATGAGCTAAAGGAAAATTTTCTGAAGAAGCATGCAAAAGCTCAAGGTTCACGTAAGCGGATGAAGTCTCTGGCAGAATGATGTGTGCAAGCCTACAATGAGGCCGAGAAGCGCAAGGCACTTGGGCGTCCTGGCATCGACCCCAAGATGGCTGCAAAGAAGAAGAAGAAGCCTGCTATGGCTGAACCAGAGGCATCAAGGCAAGAAGCAGTTCCAATTGTCTTCCCAACTGCAACGACTGGCTCGAAGCCAAAGAGCCGGTCAACAGCTTCAGAGCTCAAGAAGACAAGAACTGCTGAGGCTGAAGCCAGGAAGAGGAAAAGCTCTGAAGCCTCTCCTACTGCCCCCAGCAAGAAGAAGCGAAAGATCAAGAAATCTCGGGCTGCTCCCACAGAGCCCTTGATAGTTGAACCTATTTCTATGGTTCACCCCAACGCAGAACGACAACTGACAGTTCATGAGCCTGCTTCCACAGAGGCTCCTGAAGCTGAAGACATACCAGCAGCCGACCCCATTGCTGTTGAAGACATTGGTCATCAGGACAATGTACAAGATGATGCAGCCCTTCCTCAGTATGAACAAAGCGAACTCATCAGCATTGGTCGTCCTTTGACGCCAATTGCACAAGATGCGTCATGGGCGGATCGCCCTCAAGAGGAAGAAGACAATGAGGACCAGCCCACTCCAACACCACAGGCGTCGTCTGCATTCCGCAGGCTTCGCAAAGGTTCAAGGCCTCAAGTCTATGCTGAAGACATTCCGGCTGCATCAGCCGAAGAAGAAGCACCACAAGAGCCCACTCCAATGCTCCACCAAGAAGCAGTTCTTCAGGAGAACGTGCTTGTGACTGACCCTCCAGCTAGTCAAGCGGAGGCTGAAAATATTGAGGCTGCCACAACCAACACTGAAGCCAATGTGGAGCCCTTCCCACCAAAAGCTTTAGCAGACAGCGAAGCTACTGATCCAGACACTTCTGTTCCTGAGTCTGCTGCTGGTTCTCAATTTGATTATCATGTTGAGCACAGGCCTCATGTCCAGAAGCCAGTCCCAAGGCTGCCAAGGTTCCCAGGTCCTGCATCAGCACCTGGCTCCTTCGACATCAATAGCTTCAAGGCAGACAATACGTTCTTCAACAGCTCCAAGAACCCCTATTCAAGGGAAAGGATTTCATCAGATAGGTTCTGGAGCTATCCTCGGCGCAGCTACTATTCATGCATCCTATAAAACCAAGGTCGCATCTTCCCGCACAAGCGCCTTGATGTTGAAGCCATTGCTGGTCTGCCCTGCTTAGAGGAAGCGCTCGATTGCTTCAAGCAAGTGGGTCTGCTGCAGTTTATAACTGATGAAGAGCACTGGAATGAAGAGTTTCTGTTGCAATTCTATGCCACCCTACACATCAAGGGATACAACAGAGATCCGAAGACTTGGGCCCTGGAGTGGATGACCGGCAATGTCCATCACGAAGCCAATGCATTCGATATCATTGAGCTCACCGGCCTGCCCACTCCTGGCGAACTCTTCGAGGAAGGCTGTCCACTACACACTGAAGCTCTTGAGAGCATATTCCAGAGGCCTGAACCAAATATGAGTCAGATGCTCTCCATGATGAAGCCATTGCCCCACGATGCTCCTTATCCAACAGAGTTCTTCATTGAAGACTTTGAGTACCTGCCCAGAACCATCTATCACATTATCCGGCGGACACTCTGGCCTATTAAAGGGCACTCTCCAAATGCCAAGATCGAGGGTGCAATGAAGACTCTGATATTCTGTATCCTTCATGGCAAATGCTTCAACGCACAGGATTTCTTCATACGCCAACTCGCTGCATCAGGCTCAGATCTGTTTGGTTTAAAGTTCTATGCTCCTTGGGTAATGAGACTGATCAAGCTTCACTCTGCAATCTCATATTAGCCCTCAGCCCGCAACCATCGGATCTTCTTGCCAGATGTGGATACCTCTGCTGAAGCTATATATCCTGAGCCTGCCAAGCAACCTTTGAGTCTTCAGAATGCAGAACACCAGAGCTTCACTCAAAACGATGAAGGTGTTGAAGCCATCTCCAGGGTGTATCCTTTGGCTGGCACTACACGTGCGCCACACCCTGCTTCAACTGAAGCCACTGATAGTGCAACTGCTTCCAGACCCAAGAAGCGCGCTCGTGTTCTCAATAACCGAGAGCTTCTTGTGGCCCTTCATCAAAAACAAGATATGCATCACGACTGGCTAAAGCGTCAGATGAAAAGCCTCTTGGTGGATGTTAATCGTCTTCGAAATCTTGCCACCAAGAATGCTTTCGTCACTCATGAAACCTGTCGTCGTACATGGAAAGGGCTATCAATGATGTGTACTGAAGCTGAACTTGAAGAGGATGGCTTCACTGAGCGATTCAAGTTTGATACCACACCTCCTAGAAGGGATGTGATGCGCAACACACCATCACTTGAAGACTCTGAGTTTTCTTCATCTGCTGCCACAGTCACTGCCAGAATCATTGATGAAGAAGACGATGCTACATCACCACCACCTGCTTCAGCACCTCCAAGCTCTTCTACACCGCCAAACACCTCCAACTACCCTGCTGCTCCTGGGAACGAGTAGACACTCTATGTCTTCAAACCTTTTTGGTCCTTGCTGACAAAAGGGGGAGAAGCATATGGGTTGATAGTCTTCAAGCGGGTCCATATGGGTGGGTGCTTTATGTTTTGCTATATTTTGCTTCGTGCTTACAACTCTCGTTTTTGCCTCATTTGGTTCTTTGAGTTGTAACACTAAAATTCGATGGTCGTCTGCTACTTGTTTGTCACCCTGTTTGCGAAGATAAATTCCGCATGTGCGAGATAAATTCCGCACTTATCTCATTCTGCAGACGTCCATTTTCCATTATGCATGTCATTATCTTCATATACTTTCACATGCATAGTGGATTGTCATCATAAGCTGAATTGGATCTCCACAAGTACAACCTGCCATGTGCATTTGCATTCCAAAAGCAAATTAACTTATATGCACATCTTCAGAGGGAGCCCTTGAAACTTATGAAGACAACTCCTTATCCTTTACAATTTCACAGACTATATTCCCCGTTGAAAACTTCAACTAGTTTGTCATCAATCACCAAAAAGGGGGAGATTGTAAGTGCATCTAGTGCCACCCCTAGTTGGTTTTGGAGTATTGACGACAAACCTAGTTGAGGGACTAATGTGTTTGTGAGAATTGCAAGATAACACAGGTAGAAGTCCCTCATTGATTCGGTTTTACTACCAGAGATGACCCCTAAAAATGTATGAAGACATTGAAGCCAAAGGTGGTATATGAAGATATTCACATTGAAGACTATGACAAAAGAAGACACGTTATGAAGCCTATGGAGCTCGAAGAGTTAGATATTTCGTAGTTCTTTTTCTTTTGTGTTGAGTCATAGGAACCACCGTACTGTTAAGTGGGGTCCAGGAGAACCAGTCAGAATGACTGAAGTAATGCCTAAACCAAAAACCTATGTCTTCGAGTGAAGACAATGAGAGCGAATCTTGTCCAGAGCCGGACAAGTCAGCTTTGCTTGTAGCCCAAGTAAAGTTGCCATGAGAGTTTGAAATCTGACCGTTGAGACACGTGTCAGTTCCTTAGTGACCCAGGGTCATTTCGGACAAATCAGGTCGGGTTGCCAAGTGGCTATAAATAGCCCACCCCCTACAACCATAAACGGTTGGCTGCTCAGATTTCAGTGCACGGCTTTTGTCGTTTGAGAGCAACCCACCTCGAAGCCGTTGAGAGAAAATTCCTAGCGAGGAGAAAAGCCCTAACCACCCAGAGCCAGAGAACATTGGGCATCACTTAAGTCTTCTTGTCTGTGTGATCCGAAGACTTATTACACTTGAGGACTGTGAATCGTCCAGACGGTTAGGCGTCGCGTTCAGAGCATCCAAGAGACATTGTGGATTGCCAGTGAACGAAGTTTGTGAAGGTTTGGGAGTCTACCTTGAAGACTTACCAGAGTGATTGGGTGAGGACTATGTGACCTTAGCTCAAGGAGAATACGGTGAGGACTTGGTGTCCTGAGCTGCGTGTTCAGGACTTGGTGTCCGGGACTGTGTGTCCTAAGGTTTAAATACCTAGCCGCTCAAACCAGACGTACAGTTGTCACAGCAACTGGAACTGGTCCAACACATCATTGTCTTCAATGAGTCACCGGTTTCATTTTCACTTCCTTTTTCTTACTGTTACTCATTGTGAAGCCATTGCATGCTTGCTCTATCTTTTGTCTTCACAACGTGAATGTATGATCTGTTTGGCTTCATTACTTCTTCCTACCTGATCCTTATTACACTGCAGCTGTTTGTCTTTGTGCTTTCACTCTATTGAATACTTGACCATGGCTTGCCTAGTGTAATCTAACTTCCGCTGCACAGTAATAGGCAAAATCTTCGCTGTTTGTCTTCATAACTCCCACGTTGTGAAGACTTTCATAAAAATCGCCTATTCACCCCCCTCTAGTCGATATAACGCACTTTCAATCTTCACCAAGGTCGGGACCAATAGGCTCACACAGATTGCGCATTCTGTGGTGCAACAATCCCAAACTGCTTTCATGCCGGACAGAAACATCCTTGAAGGGGTGATTGTTCTTCATGAAACGCTCCATGAAATCCACTCCAAAAAATTAGATGGAGTAATTTTTACGGTGGATTTCGAAAAAGCGTATGATAAGGTCAACTGGCCATTCCTCCAACAGGCATTGCGTATGAAAGATTTGATGAAGCCTGGCGCCAAAAGGGAGTGTGGGAATTAAAGTGAATGACGATATAGGTCATTACTTCCAGACACATAAAGGCCTCAGACAAGGAGATCCGATGTCCCCTATCCTGTTTAACATTGTGGTGGATATGTTAGCAATTTTGATAGGAAGGGCTAAGGAGAATGGTCAAGTGGGTGGTTTGGTACCTCATCTTGTTGATGGAGGTGTATCCGTCCTTCAATACGCTGATGATACAATCATCTTTATGGAGCATAATTTGGCCAAGGCGAGAAATATGAAGCTGGTGTTATGCCTTTTTGAACAATTGACCGGGTTAAAGATTAACTTTCATAAGAGCGAGTTGTTCTGCTTTGGTAGAGCCAAAGACGAACAAGAGTCTTATAGGCAATTGTTTGGGTGCGAGTTGGGGAGTTTACCTTTCTCATACCTTGGTATTCCGATACACCATCGTAGGCTGACAAACAGAGAATGGAAGTGCATCGAGGATCGATTTGAGAAGAAACTGAGTTGCTGGAAGGGTAAGCTCATGTCTTACAGAGGCCGTTTGATCTTGATTAATTCGGTGCTCACGAGTATGCCTATGTTCCTCTTATCGTTCTTTGAGGTCCCAGTTGGTATTAAGAAAAGACTGGACTTCTATCGGTCGCGTTTCTTTTGGCAGGGTGATGAACTTAAAAGAAAATACCGGCTTGCTAAATGGGACATCATTTGTCGACCGAAAGACCAAGGGGGTCTTGGTATTGAAAATCTTGAAGTTAAGAATAGATGCCTTCTTAGTAAGTGGTTGTGGAAGCTTTCCTCCGGGACTAAGGCCATGTGGGCGCAGATCCTCCGCAGCAAGTACCTCCAGACTAAAACATTGTCCCAGGCCATAGTCAGGCCGACTGATTCGCCTTTCTGGAAAGGACTAATGAAAGTCAAACAATCAATGTTCAATAGGACGAGGTTTGTTATTGGAAACGGTGCAAGTACACGTTTCTGGGTGGATACTTGGCTTGGCGACTCACCTTTAGCCATTCAATATCCATCTTTATATCGGATTGCTCAACGACGTGAGATTTTTGTGGCAACGGTATTTCAATCTATCCCCCTTAATATTCAGTTTAGACGGTCCTTAGCAGGCAATCGTTGGGAAGAATGGCTCCATCTAGTTAGGAGACTAATGGAGGTTCAACTTTCTCACCAACTCGATGGATTACGCTGGAAGTTGACTAGATCTGGAGTTTTTACAGTTAAATCAATGTACATTGATATTATTAATTTGAACTCCATTCCAACTTCCAAGTTTGTCTGGGCTGTCAAAGTTCCTTTAAAAATTAAAGTGTTTATGTGGTTTATCCATAAACAAGTTATTTTAACAAAGGACAACTTGATAAAGTATAATTGGACAGGACCTACTAGGTGTAGTTTCTGTGATCGGGACGAGATGATCAAGCATCTATTCTTTGATTGCCCGTTGGCCAAAGTTATTTGGCGGACGGTCCATATTGCTTTTAATATTACTCCACCGGATTCTGTCAACGCATTATTTGGGACATGGCTTAATGGGGTTGAGCCTGACTTAGCAAGACATATTCGGGTTGGAGTTTGCGCTTTGTTGTGGACTATCTGAAATTGCAGAAATGATTTGGTTTTTAACAGAACATCACGAATTCATTTTTTACAGGTTATTTTCCGAGCTATAGCATTGATCCGTTCGTGGTCGCTACTCACTCCGATGGAGGCCAGGGAGTATTTGGTTACTGGATCTATCCGTTGGGAGATGGTAGCTCGGGATATCTTCAACCGGTTTGGATGTCGGTCATGTAATAGGATAGATAATTAGTTTACCTATCTATTTTTAGCCAACCGGTTGTGGCGTCTTTTCCTGGCTAGTTTGTGTATCTAGCCTTTTAGGCTCTGTGTGAGCTGCCTTTTTCCTTTTTTCAGTTGAAGACTTTGGAATCTTGTTGGCCCTTTTGTTTATTTGGTTAATAAGATGGCCGTATGCATCACTCTGATGCAGAGGCCGGGGAGCTCCCCTTTTCGAAAAAAAAAACGATATACGAAAGAAATTGACATCTTCTGTCCAATGCGGAGAACCGCGGCCATGTATATATGCCTTCTCCCCTTTTCAGCGCTTCTCTTAGATTTTGATAGGAATCATCAACTTGCTTGTTAGTACTACTTTTCAACGAGAAGACCAAAATCGCATTGCCACAGGTCCACCTCGCGCAAGAAAAATGGGAGAAAAGACAGCTCCATTGCATCTATCTGCCAATCTATCTACTACGGATAGACGAGAGGGGGGACACTGTGCGGAGGAGCAACAAACAACGCGCCGGCGCCTTGGCGCCGTACGATGCAAGTGCAACGGCTTGGATCGTGGTCATGGATGGGAGTGGAAGGAACCTGCTCTGTCGGCAGAGAGCATAGGAGGCACGCATAGCATGGTGAGTGTTGCCAAACTTGGTCAAGCGATAGACTTCAGCCATACGCACAAGGTTACCTTTTTCAGACATCAACGAGGGATCTAATATCCAAAGGTCCCACCGAATCAAGCGACCTTAACCAAAAAGAGAGAAAAACATTCGAGTTAACTAAACATCTTGATGGGCACAGGATTAATTCTTGTTAGCTTCAGTTCAACGGCTAAGATAATTTTCTCGGGTGAAGCTCACCTTTTTTTTGTACATAATGTTGCCGAAGCATGACGCCACCATGTACTCCAAGGCCTAGATTCTAGATCACCTTATGTATAGAGCTTTGATCCACTCTGGCGTATCAGTTGATAATAATAAGATTTGGAAGATGAAGATACTTCTTAAGAATAAAATCTTTGTATGTTATCTTCGTCGCGGAGTCATTTTTACTAAAGGCAACCTTTTCAAGAGGAATTGGCATGAAAGTATGCAATGTATTTTGTCCGCATGATGAGACAACAAAATATTTGTTCTTACAGTGTAAATTGACTCGTTCTTATGGTCAGCTATTCAAATAGCTTCTGACTTGTATCCCCCTTTGTAGTGTTGATAACATATTTGGCAACTGGTTACATGGGATTGATCACAGGTTTAGAATTCTTCTCAAGGTGGAAGCGTTTGCCATGAATTGGTCGCTTTGGCTATGTAGAAATGATAAGGTTTTTTATGATAAAAGTATTTCTCTTATGAAGGTTATCTACAGATGTACCGGGACGCTTCGTTTATGGTCCTCTCTACAACGAGTGAAGAATCGAGACCTGTTTACAAAGATGTGTACACGATTGGAGATTATGACAAAGGATACTTTTATCCAACATGGGTGGCAGTATGATTTTAAAATTGTGCCACCGACGATTTAGGCGTTATACATATATACAATTTTCTTTGGATTTCATCTTCTTCTTTTATTTTGGCTTGTTAGGGGACTTTGTTGGCTGTGTGCATCCTTGTTTTTTTAAGACAGTACAGACGCAAGCGATCATATACACGCGCATACAATCATCCATATAAACGCACACACTATTTCTATGAGCACATCCGAAAGACTGAGTCGGAATATCATTTTAAAATTTACGAAGTCACCGTAGACATCTCGTCATCGACGGGAATGCCTACTTTTACTCAACATGGATGGCAGCATGATTTTAGGATTGTGCCACCGACGATTTAGGCGTTATACATATATACAATTTTCTTTGTATTTCGTCTTCTTCTCTTATTTTGGCTTTTTATGAAGACTTTATTAGCTGTGTGCATCTTAATTATATAGAGACCGGATGTAATACTTAAACTTTTTAAATAATAAAGCGCTCTTTTTTGAAAAAAGACCACCTTTGACGGGAAGCGTCAAGTGCCGAGTTTGAGGTTAACTACCGATAGCCCCCCGCTCCCCCGCTCCCTAGGGTTTCC
>NC_041390.1:229616742-229622063 GCF_002162155.2 Triticum dicoccoides
CCCGAGCGAGGCGGCTGGGGGCCCCTCCTCCGCGCGCCTACAGCTCCTCCCCGCGCTCATCTCTCCTCCCACCGCCGTTAGCCTGCGCCGCCGGCCCTCGGCCGCGTGATGCTGGCGGCGGTGGGCTTGCCCTTCCCCGCGCGTGGTCCTCCCCTGCTCTGGCAGGGATGGCCGGCGGCGGTGCGCCTCGGTCGGTGGCGGTCTGGCGTCCCGGTGTGGAGGCCGGCGGTGCTCGCCGTGGATGGTGCCGCCTCTTGGCGGCGGGGTGGTCCGGTGGTGCTGGCCGGCCGGGGGCGCGTCCCCGGCCCAGATCTGGACCCGTAGGGTCCCTTCTGGGTCCTTGCGGGTCGGCTCCGGCGCGACCGCAACGCTCTCTGTATGGGGAGGCAGGGAAGCGGCTTGGACGGGGACAGCGACGCCGACGGCGTACCAGCTGCTGCGTGGAGGCGGGAGCTGTCCGGGCCTTTGAGGGCCTGGCCGGGCCTGTGGGGCCACGGGCCCGGTAGGCTCCTGACATGGCGTCCGGTCGGCTACCGTCGTGGACGGTGGAGGTGGGGCCCTCCCGTATGCCGACGGTGCTGTTGCCCTAGTCCCGGCTCCTCTTCTCCGTTGTGCAGACCATTTTCGCAGTGCCGTGGTGAGACAGCGTGGGAAGCTTCATGTCCGTGTTGGCGCAGGGTGTGGTCGGTCTAGTGGCGAGCTCCGGAGTGCCTGAGGTAGAGGCTGGGATCGGGAGAAATCTCTGTTGGCTTGGCCGACACCGACGCGGTGGCGCCTGAGGGTGCCGCCGGACCTTCCTGGAGGGCGTCGGGGCTACCCTTCCTCTCTCCTCGCCGTGTACTGGGGGAAACCCTTGGCAACAGCGTCGTCATCGTCGCGTCCCTTTTTGGAGGTGTTGTTAGGTACTGGCATTTCGGAGTTTCGGAGCTTGGTGGACGATCTCCGGTGGTCGCGGCGGTCATAAGGCTTTGTCATTTTTGTCGATCCGCCGTTATCGGCATTTGTTTATTTTTTTTTCTTTTTTCTTTTTTTTGGACGTGTTTGTGCTGCTTCCGTCCCAGCGCCTATCGTTGGTTGTATCGATTGGTTGCTTTGTAATACAAAGCGGGGAAAACCTTTTCTCAAAAAAGACCACCTTTCAAGCAAGAACACTTGGTGCCTGCTCTGTAGCTTAGCCATCTACATGGATAAGACTCTTCCTTGTCCATCGGCTTCCTAGAAAGCTGGAGAAGAACGAGAGAGAGATGTTAGCGCAATTATACAGACCATGTACAAAATGAGATACGGCCAATTAATAGATCGATTGCTGCATCACGACAGCGATCGAGGTTAGTAGACTATCTCCATCGGGTTTTTTTTAAGAAAAACTTTCAATCTATTTATCAACGGGTAAAGTAGTATAAGAAACATCAGAAGTAAAAAGTAAGTATAAGTCTGTAGATCATCTAGCGACGACTATAAGCATTGAAGGGAGCCGAAGGTGCGTTGTTGTCATCGTCTTTCCTTCATCGAAGCCGAATAAACCTTGTTGCAGTAGACAGTCGGGAAGTTGTCGTGCTAAGGCCCCATTGAACAAGCACACCAGGCAGCAACCACCACTGATTAAGAGATGCGTAAATCAGAAGGATCCAATCTGTAGACACATGAACATAGACGAATGAAGATTGGATCCACATGAATCCATCGAAGACAAGCGCTGATTGAATCTCGTGAGATCCGCCATAGACAAACCACCACACACCCTCCAACGATGCTAGAAACATCATCAGGACGGGGCTAGGCAGAAAGAACCTTATTTCATCTTCAAAAAGTCACCGCCTCGTCTCTCTGAGCGGCACACAAACCCTGACAAAACTGAAAAAAAAACATCTAAAAACGAAGCCCTCCCGCCGACAAAAGTTAAGATCCACCGTGCTTTCATGGACCTAAGGTCATAGAAGACGAGATAGACCGACGACGGCGCCGACAGGAGGCACAAGAAACCCTAGTGCTTAGGGTGCCCTCGTGTACAAAAACGAAGTTCTAGCCAAGGGATGTGATATAGCCCGCCGAGACCTCATCAAGCAATTGGGCACACTGAATTATATCTCCATCAGTTTCACTAGGTAGAAAACGGAATAGGAAGAACTTGCTCCCATCCCGCCCGGTCAATCGGGAATTACAATGCCAGAGTGTTCCTGTCTTGGAATTCTTTTAGGGATAATAAAATAGGTAATGTTTACATTTAAAAAAGTCAATTCCAAATTTTACCACTTCTATTTTAATATATTGTTACGCTAATTACCCTCATTTAGCAGTGCTCTATCCATATTAACCCATAAAGTTGTACTAGTTTTTACCACTTTTAAAATATTTTAGATTGCAATAGATTTTGTAGTGAATCTTTTGCCGGACAAAGCGTCAGAGTTATATATAGTGTGATGCAACACCCAAAAGCAAATGCGATGAAGAAGAATGGTACGGAGGCAACAAACAAGAAGATGTGAGGCATAAATAAGGAACTCGTACAGACGAAACCACATAAATAAGGAACTCGTACAGACGAAACCACAAACGAAACAAGAAGATGTGGGGCATAAATAAGAAATATCTAAGATGCACTGTTTGAACTCTTGGTCGCGTGAATGAATTTGTCTCGTCAGTTTGAAAAAAAGAAAAGAAAAAGAATTTGTCTCGTCGATGGGGCCTTAGCAGTGTGAGGCTCAAGTGAGCTTTGGTGCGTGCTACCAATATGTCCCAATTTTTTTACGACTAGTTGGGATTTTGATGGTGTATTCTTTTGGTGGCCTTGAATTTAGGAGGTTCTTTCTCCTCCCAAACATTGTAGGCGTGTGCCTATGGCCATTACGATTAAGCCAGCCACAGATATTATGCCAGCACTTTGATTCTCGACTTGTCGTTGTACGTAGCTCCATATGGCAGCGGTAGCAGTTGCAGACACTAGATTCAAGTGACATGTGAGCGGAGTGGACACGTAGTGCGTGATCTAGCATATGAGTACAGGACAAACGTGACGACATTAATAATTAATAAAAAAAAAGTCAGAAAGAACAAAAAACAATGGTTGGCGACGCCGGCCGTGCAATCCAAGCCACTCAGCGGTATTACTTTCCATTGGGTGAAGCACTTTCATTTTAGAGCGAAATCACTAATTAAGAAATATTCGTTGGAAAAAATACTTCACTTTTTCGGGTCACGACAAGTGGCGCACATGCAGCGCGCCACCTGTCGCAAAGTTTTCTCTTTTTTCGTAGATTCATTTATTCAAAACGTTTTATCTCTTAAACCATGCGTCCAAATCTCAAACCGTTTTCACTATTGGATTCCTCGCGTTGAGATTTTCAAAACTAAATCCCATGTTAATAGGTTGTGACGAACTTTTTTTTTACGAAAAAATCGGACGAAAAAAACCGGGCGAAAAAACCGAACCAGAAGCACGTTTTTTCCCCTTTCCGAATGAGGCACACCCGTGCCTCTCGCGAAATCACAACCATGCCTCTCGTGAAAGCAAAACCGTGACTCTCGTGGAAGGAAAAAAAAACAAAAAACATATTTTTTTCGTTTCCGAGAGGCACGGCCGTGACTCTCGCGAAAGCACAACCGTGCCTCTCGCGAAAGCAAAATCGTGACTCTCGCGAAAGAAAAAAAACAGAAAACGCGTATTTTTTTCCCTTTCCGAGAGGCACGGCCATGACTTTCGCATAAGCACAACCATGCCTCTCACGGAAGCAAAATCATGACTTTCACGAACGAAAGAAAACAGAAAAACGCGTTTTGTTTTCCCCTTTCCGAGAGGCACGGCTGTGACTCTCGCGAAAGCACAATCGTGCCTCTCGCGGAAGCAAAACCGTGACTCTCGCGAAAAAAAACAAAAAACGCGTTTTTTTTTCGTTTCCGAAAGGCACGGCTGTGACTCTCGCTCAAGCATAACCGTGCCTCTCACGGAAGAAAAACTGTGACTTTCGCAAAAAGGGAAAAAAAAAAAGAAAACGCGTTTTTTCGTGCAATTTTTTTTTGAATTTTCTTTTGATCGAAAAGCTAAGAAAGACAGGGGAAAAATCAAAACATCGAAAAAATAAAAAAACATTTAAAAGACCGAAAACGCGTGCGAAAAAATAAAAATAACAAAATTCAAAAAAAACGTCCAAAACGCGACACGTGACGAATGGCTGAGAGCACGCCAAGTGGTGCTGATCGTTGCGAGGCTTCCGAAGAAGCACTCGTTAACTAGTTGCTTCCATGAAATTAGCGAGTAAAAATAGGCAGCGCTAAGAAACAGGGCCGGAGCCGGCCCACGGGACGGGTTCCTCTCCATGAGCCTACTAGTAGTACCAGTAGCGTCCATTATTGCACACAAGTTGCCTAATCACGGTCCTAATCCCTGCTGCGTCCCGGTCATCCTAATCCCTCCCTCCGCCGTCCGCCCCCGCTTTAAAACGCCCACAGCTTCCTTTCCTCAACCTGTGTCCTCCTTCCTTGGCCGCTGACCACCTCGCTCCCCTCCCCTTGGAATCCGCGGACCCATGGCTTCTTAAACAACTCGGACCTGCGGAAGCACAGCGCATCACACCGGAGGTTGCTTCTGCTGTTCCTCCTCGCCCTCGCCGCGGAAGAATCTTGGTCCTGATTCTCGGAGGGTCTTGATGGGGATCTGCGCGTCATCGGAGCACCTCGCCCAGCAGGGGCAGGAGGCGGACGAGAGCATCGTCTATGTCATGGACGAGGAAGGAGGAGGCGGCGCGTCGTCGCCGAGGAAGGTGGCCTCCCTCTTCTCCCAGAAGGGCAAGAAAGGCCCCAACCAGGACGCCGTCATCCTCTGCCAGGTAGTAATTTCTTCACCACCTCTATCTATCTAGGCGTGTCTACTTTCTCCTGCTTGATGTTGGTTTGAATTGCTCCATTCTGTGCTCCAATTGTCACTCTTCTAGCTCTACTCTGGTTTTGGGTCTTCTTGAGGCCAGCTGGGAGCTTCCATGAGCTTATCGCCTCATCACAAGAACATTTTTTAATTTGCTCTGCAGTTATCTGTGAATCTTCTTCTTTTTCTATGTGATTCTTTCTTTATTAGTACAACTCCTATATATATGCTGGAATTCGTGTCTTTATTGGGTGACCTGGGGTGGTTTCGATCAGTGGGTTATGCTTATGCCTGAAACTTGGGATAGGTGTGTTCTTGATTTTTTGTGGCCGTAGAGCAGTTTATCTTGATTCTTCAAGCTTCTGTGGTGGCTCAACACTGTACAGATATTTCCATCAACAGCACAGCTGGACTAGTACAATTTTTTTTGCGGTCAAATTACTCGACCAGTTTTCGCTTCTGC
>NC_041390.1:229622481-229720040 GCF_002162155.2 Triticum dicoccoides
CTTTTAGCTATTTATTAGTAGGTGTTTAAACGTTTCCAGGAACTAGTAGGTTCACTCGACAAATTGTGGAACCTTTTTCATTTGTACTAATTCTTGTTAGAGAGATGGTGAAGGAAACTCATAATGTCAGGAGTAGTTTCCTTGTGCAAACCATTGCCCTTCTACCAAAAGGGTGAAATCATTCAGATTAAAGCAGTTACAGGGGCTGTTTGGTTTGAGACTAAGTTTGTTTAAGGTTGTCACACCTAAGGTTAGACAAATTTGACCAACTTGGATGGATGTTTGGTTCAAGCCACACTTTAGAGAAGCCACACTAGGGTCTCACATCACATATACTCAAAAAGTGTGGCAAGATTTTCTTAAGTTTGTGGCTCTCATTTTAAAAAACTAACCTTAGACAAATATGACAACATTGCATGGCAAAGTATGGCATGGCTAGGCCTACAATCAAACAGCCCAACAGTATTTTTCCCGCACCGCAATCATTGCACCATGTGACGTGATCTACATCGAAAAGTGGGACACCATGTGCTCCTGTGTTTCCAAAGATTCCAAACTGTTCCCAAACACTGCTTTTACCGAACACCACTAACCTCACCTACTATTCGAGTTTTTAATTACTTCCTCCTTCCATCTATATAGGCTTAATGCGTTTTTTAAGGCTAACTTTGACCAAATGCTAGAGCAACAATATGTGACATGCAACTTACACAAAGCATATCGTCAAATTCGTATATGAAAGAAGATTTCAATGATATAACTTTCATATTATGTATGTCATGTACTATTAATCTTGTCAATAGTCAAAGACCGTCTTAAAAAACGCATTAGGCCTTATATAGATGAAAGGGGAAGTAGTACCTACCGAATACTATAGTACAGTAGTATATTCAGAATCTCAAAATCAACTGTGCAATTTTGTCATGAATTTTGTGTTGTTTTTCACCAGGGATTCGGCATGGGGGACGGCGTGTTCTGCGGCGTGTTCGACGGCCACGGCAGGTGCGGCCACTTGGTGAGCAAGCTGGTGAGGGACTACCTCCCCTTCATGGTCCTGAGCCACCGGAACGCGCTGCTCCTGGCGGACGCGGACGCGGACGCCGACGACCCCGTGTTCAGCGACGCCTCGCCGTCGTCCTCCGCGGACAGCAGCGGCAACTCGTCGCCGCACCCGTCGCAGATGCTGGGGGAGTGGAGGGAGGCCTGCACCAATGCGTTCAAGGCCATGGACAACGAGCTCAAGCTGCAGGCCAACATGGACTGCAACTTCAGCGGCACCACGGCAGTGTGTGCCATCAAGCAGGTAACTAGTCAATTGATCGAGTATTACACAACACAAAGAGAAAATGTTGCACGTCGATGGGGCACATCATCTTACAAAAAAAAAAAAGAAATCTGTGTTTGAATTTGATGGGTAACAGGGCAAGGATCTGATCATTGCCAACCTCGGAGACTCGAGGGCGGTTCTTGCGACCATGTCTGGGGCCGGCTACCTCAAGGCCGTACAGCTCACCACCGACCAGAAGCCCGGCCTGCCTGGTGAGACCTCCGGCCACTGCATTCTATTCTTTCATGGGCCATTCCGCCATTGCATTGCGGTAATGTAGTAATTAATTAAGCTTCACCTTGATGTGATCACGTACCTACAGAGGAGGCGGAGAGGATCAAGAGGTGCGAGGGGCGCGTGTTCGCGCTGAGGGAGGAGCCGGGCGTGATGCGGGTGTGGCTGCCCGGCGAGAACCTCCCGGGGCTGGCCATGGCGCGCGCGCTGGGGGACTCGAGGCTGAAGCACCACGGGGTCATCTCGACGCCGCAGGTGACGGGGCACCGGATAGGCGACGCGGACCTGTTCATCATCCTGGCCACGGACGGGGTGTGGGACGTGCTGAGCAACGAGGAGGTGGTGTCCATCGTGTGCGCCACGCCGCGGAAGCAGCACGCGTCCAAGGCCGTGGTGGAGGCGGCGGTGCAGAGGTGGAAGACCAAGTACCCGTCCTCACGGGTGGACGACTGCTCCGCGGTCTGCCTCTTCCTGCACGACCACGGCGCGTCGGCGCCGCAGCGGCCAGGAAGCTCTAGCTAGCCGGCGCTCGGGGAGAAGGAGAGGGGTCAAAGATAAGATACTCTCAGGCTCCGGCAATAGGCCGGCCGTTCAGCTCCATTTTGTACATGGTTTTCCTTCTTTTTTTGCCGGGGTTTTGCTTTTCTTTTTTTGCAAATGTGATGCAAATACTTTTCTAGGTTTGTGTAAGTGTAACATAGTTTCGGCTCAAGAAAAATACTGCCCGCGGACTCCCTGCGGATCCTCGGGCGGACGGCTATCAAGGATGTTGTGCGTCTCCCATCACACTCACACACCAGATAAGAAATCCAGCCAAATCATCGGAAGTACGCTCCGAGGTGCAAATGCACCTGGATGAACACTAAATTTGGAAAAATTGCAAAAAATTCCAAACTTTGTTGCACACGAACATTCTCGAGTGTCCTCCCCCGTACAAATTTTAGTGAAGAAATCACGTTTGCGATGCTTTGCATAGAAAAGACAAAACAGACAGCTCGAACTGCTTTAAACATGAGCCTTTCCAGAGTATTGATATATTTTTGTTGGTACATTGAATGTTATTTCCCCACGAAATTTTGCACGAGAATAAAACATTCAAACATGTGTTGTAAAAAAAATCAGTTTTTTTTTTATATTTTTACTATATTTTATTTGCACCTGCAGGTCCTTGCTAATTAACTTCTCAGGTTTCTGCTTTTTGTTTCATATAAATTGTAAAGGCGGTTCAGAAAACACCAGAATTGATAAAAATTACATCCAAGTCTCTTGACCTCCTAGCGATGATTACAATCACTAGAGCGAGCCGAAGGCATCTGTCGTCATCAACCCTTCCTCATCGAAATCGGGCAAACCTTGTTGTAGTAAACAATCGAAAAATTATTATGCTAAGGCCGAACAAGACCAGCTCACCAAAACATCAACCGCCGCCGATGCAAAGAAGTGTAGATCAAAAGGATCCAACTTATAGACACACGATGACACAAGTGAAGACCGGATTCAAGTGGATCCACCATAGACAAACACCAAACGAATTTCGTGTGATCCGTCATATATACAACTCCCACTATGCTAGACGCGCTACAACTTTGTAGTCGCCTCGCCTTCCTAAACAGGACCCAAAACCTAACCAAATTCAAAAAAACTCTTAAAAATATAGTCCTCCCACCGGTCAAGGATGGATCCACGTGCATCCATGGCCCTAAGGCTACAGGAAATGAGGCACGGGGGCAGCGCCGATGAAGTCAAGGAGGCGGCGCCGACAGGAGGCAAGGAAACCATATCGCATGTGCTCCCGAGAGTCACAAACGACGAGGTACGGGAAGACAATTTCTCAAGTTTAATCCTCCAACTCTCTTCTTTATTTTCACATTCACATGCCCTAAATTCACGAAGCACGCATAAGGGACTCATTGAAAAAAATAGGATTTTTTAGGATTTGGGACTACTCCACTCCATCAAATCCACTTTGAAAGAGTTTCACTTGGGAGTTACAGCTTTACCAAATGCTTCCTCTGTTCACAAATATAAGATGTTTTAACTATTTTCGGAATCGAATGTATATTGACATGTTATAGTGTGTTTGTTCACTCACTTCAGTCTGCATGTAGTCTATACAAAATATCCAAAACAATATTTGTGAACGGAGGGAGTGGCAGTTTATCATGTTTGGCTTACAGCTAGCTCCAGTTTCAAGATTGAAATTTTTGGCGGGAAGGGTCTATTTGACTGGGTAACCTGGGGATATAAAATAAAGGGTTATCCACTTACTGGTGGTAGTGGTGGGTAATATTTCCCCAACTCCACGAGGATTCGTTGAACTAAGAGTTTTTGGAGCACCTCATGAAGAGCTTCACGAAAAACAAAGAGTTGTACATTAGATTTTTTTTTCTGAGTGGGACTGTTGGGAAACGTTGCATGTAAAACAAAAATCCTAGGGCAACCCCAAGGGGGGCGGCGGCCACCCTTGGCCCCTGCCCTAGCCACGCCCCTCCTTCCTTTTTGGGCGCACAGGGGGAAGGCAGGAGGGGGTGGCGCCCCCTCCCCCCCCTTGCCTTTCTCCCATGAGGAGGGGAAGGCAGGAGGGGCTAGATGTCGGTTCTATATCCGGCATATCTCGTAGTAGGGGTCCTAAGCTAGACGTCTTGGAACATGGTAATATGAACATTGATTTTACCTAGGTTCAGGCCCTCTTGATGGAGGTAAAACCCTACATCCTGCTTTTGATTGTATTGATATGGGTGTAGTACAGGGTACATGTATCTACCACGAGATTGTTCTAATGAATATTAGATGTTCTATTGACTAGCCTGGCCACGGTTTATATAACACACCAGAGGCCTAGGGTTTAGAGGAGTCCTTGTCTTGGGCGCCAAGTCTTGTGGAATCCTCCTTGTATGCGGCATGGGCTGCCCGAAGTGGCCCATAAGTGAACCGCCATGGGGATCCTGGATCCGATCCAGCTGGTTGGGAGATGACGTGGTGAGTACCCCCGAGTCCAGGACACCGTCAGTAGCCCCCTGAACCGGTCTTCAAGTTGGGGACACTCCTCGATTCTTCCGAACTGTTCTTCATCTCCGGTCGCCGGTCTTGGAAACTGGTTCAACAAATCTTCTCATCTTCGATCTTGAGGATCACTGTAGTGAATCCGGAGAGTCTACACGTCGGGTATCCGAGGAGCCCCTTTAAGTTTTCGGCCTTTAGCAATGCCTTGTTATTTTTTACGCCACACCTGGGGTTTTAAGTTGTTCCCGTGCGGCGGTGTCCTCTTGCGTCCGAGCTCCAACACCGGACTGCATCAGAGATATCTTTTGCAGCCGAGCACCAACGCCAGACCGCTTCCGAGCTCCAACGCCGGAATATATCCGAGCTCCAACGCCGGACTGTATCCGAAGTGTCATAGATTACCTCGGTCTTGAAAAACTTAAAAGGGTAGAACCGAGCTTAATGCCGGAGATGCCCTCTATGGAGCCAGCAACTTGCAACCGAGCTTTTGCAGTCGAGCACCAACGCAGGACTGTATCTGGGCTCCAACGCCGGACTGTATCCGAGGTGGTGCGCCACCTCGGCCATGGGCTGATTTATATGAATTTAATTCCGATTTGTGCAATGTATTCTCTGCCGAGATGTATAGCTAGTAGCCCTCAAGCTGCATGTTGGCCTAATATCCGGGATGCACCTGAAGGATAAAATCAAACCGCTGATCCCAGTAGCCCCTAGGACTCAGGTCGATTCGTGAAACCGGCCTGAGGATCAATTCCCAGCTCGGCAACATACTTAGGAATAGAAACGCGGTGCAATATATTAGAGGAAATAGTGATCAGCGAACGGGCCCTTGAGAGAGGGTTTTGAGAAGTCGCTGTGATATATTAGCTTGATGCCGGATAAGTCCCAGATGGTACCTATTGTTGTCCAAAGACGCGTTTGCCCATAGTTCGGTCAAGCCAAACACTGAGCACTTTGAATTTTCTGTATTGAATAGGCAATGCAGTAGCCCCCGAGACACTGGTCGGGTGGCAACACCAGATCAGGGGATCAATGTGCCCCTTTAATATTAATAAATGATAGGTCCGAAGCCCAGTAGCCCCCGATGAAGGAAGTATGCCCTAGAGGCAATAATAAAGTTGTTATTTATATTTCCTTATATCATGATAAATATTTATTATTAATGCTAGAATTGTATTAACTGGAAACTTAGTACATGTGTGAATACATAGACAAACAGAGTGTCACTAGTATGCCTCTACTTGACTAGCTCGTTAATCAAAGATGGTTAAGTTTCCTAACCATAGACATGAATTGTCATTTGATAAACGGGATCACATCATTAGAGAATGATGTGATTGACATGACCCATCCGTTAGCTTAGCACTATGATTGCTTAGTTTATTTCTATTGCTTTCTTCATAACTTATACATGTTCCCATGACTATGAGATTATGCAACTCCCGAATACCGGAGGAACACTTAGTGTGCGATCAAACGTCACAACGTAACTGGGTGATTATAAAGATGCTCTACAGGTGTCTCCGATCGTGTTTGTTGAGTTGGCATAGATCGAGATTAGGATTTGTCACTCCGATTGTCGGAGTGGTATCTCTTGGGCCCTCTCGGTAATGCACATCACTATAAGCCGTGCAAGCAATGTGACTAATGAGTTAGTTGCGGGATGATGCATTACAGAACGAGTAAAGAGACTTGCCGGTAACGATATTGAACTAGGTATGATGATACCGACGATCGAATCTCGGGCAAGTAACATACCGATGACAAAGGGAACAACGTATGTTGTTATGCGGTTTGACAGATAAAGATCTTCGTGGAATATGTAGGAACCAATATGAGCATCCAGGTTCCGCTATTATTTGTTGACCAGAGATGAGTATCAGTCATGTCTACATAGTTCTCAAACCCGTAGGGTCCGCACGATTAACGTTCGATGACGACCGGTATTATGAGTTTATGTGTTTTGATGTACCCAAGGTAGTTCGGAGTCCGGGCTGAGATCCCAGACATGACGAGGAGTCTCGAAATGGCCGAGACATAAATATTGATATATTGGATGACTATATTCGGACACCGAAATGGTTCCGAGGTGTATCGAGTATTTACCAGAGTACCGGGGGTTTACCGGAACCCCTCGGGGAGTTAATGGGCCTTGATGGGCCATAGTAGAAGAGAGGAGGAGGCGGCCAGGTGTGGCGCGCGCCCCCTAGGCCCAATCCGAATCGGAGTAGGGTTTGGGGGGCCGCCCCCCTTTCCTTCTCTCCTTCTTCCCTTCCTTCCCCCTCCTAGTTGGACTAGGAAAGGGGGGAAACCTACTCCTAGTAGGAGTAGGAATTCCCCCTTGGGGCGCGCCCTAGGAGGCCGGCCCTCCCCCTCTTCCACTCCTTTATATACGGGGGAGGGGGGCACCCCATAGACACAGAAGTTGATCTTAGCCGTGTGTGGTGCCCCCTCCACAGATTTCCACCTCGATCATATTGTCGTAGTGCTTAGGCGAAGCCCTGCATCGGTAACTTCATCATCACCGTCAACACACCGTCGTGCTGACGAAACTCTCCCTCGGCCTCAGCTGGATCTAGAGTTCGAGGGACGTAATTGATGACCCACAAGCATAGGGGATCTATCGTAGTCCTTTCGATAAGTAAGAGTGTCGAACCCAACGAGGAGCAGAAGGAAATGATAAGCGGTTTTCAGCAAGGTATTCTCTGCAAGCACTGAAATTATCGGTAACACATAGTTTTGTGATATGGTAATTGGTAACGAGTAGCAAGTAATAAAAGTAAATAAGGTGCAGCAAGATGGCCCAATCCTTTTTGTAGCAAAGGATAATCCTGGACAAACTCTTATATGAAGTTAAGCGCTCCTGAGGACACATGGGAATTATCGTCAAGCTAGTTTTCATCACGTTCATATGATTCGCGTTCGGTACTTTGATAATTTGATATGTGGGTGGACCGGTGCTTGGGTACTGTCCTTACTTGGACAAGCATCCCACTTATGATTAACCCCTATTGCAAGCATCCGCAACTACAACAGAAGTATTAAGGTAAACCTAACCATAGCATGAAACATATGGATCCAAATCAGCCCCTTACAAAGCAACACATAAACTAGGGTTTAAGTTTCTGTCACTCTAGCAACCCATCATCTACTTATTACTTCCCAATGCCTCCCTCTAGGCCCTAACAATGGTGAAGTGTCATGTAGTCGACGTTCACATGACACCACTAGAGGGATGACAACATACATCTCATCAAAACATCGAACGAATACCACATTCACATGACTACTAATAGCAAGACTTCTCTCATGTCCTCAGGAACAGACGTAACTACTCACAAAGCATATTCATGTTCATAATCAGAGGGGGTATTAATATGCATATTAGATCTAAACATATGATCTTCCACCAAGTAAACCAACTAGCATCAACTACAAGGAGTAATCAACACGACTAGCAACCCACATGTACCAATCTGAGATTTGGATACAAAGATTGGATACAAGAGATGAACTAGGGTTTGAGATGAGATGGTGCTGGTGAAGATGTTGATGGATATTGACCCCCTCCCGATGAGAGGATCGTTGATGATGAAGATGGTGATGATTTTCCCCTCTCGGAGGGAAGTTTCCCCGGCAGAACAGCTCCGCCGGAGCCCTAGATTGGTTCCGCCAAGGTTCCGCCTCGTGGCAGCGGAGTTTCATCCCGTAAGCTTGCTTATGATTTTTTCTCGGACGAAAGACTCCATATAGCCAAAGATGGGCATCGGAGGGCCACCAGGGGGCCCACGAGGCAGGGGGCACGCCCAGGGGGGTAGGGCGCGCCCCCACCCTCGTGGCCAGTGGGTGGCCCCCCTCTGGTGCTTTCTTCGCTCAGTATTTTTTATATATTCTGAAAATAACTTCCGTGAAGTTTCAGGACTTTTGGAGCTGTGCATAATAGGTCTATAATATTTGCTCCTTTTCCAGCCCAGAATTCCAGCTGCCGGCATTCCCCCTCTTCATGTAAACCTTGTAAAATAAGAGAGAAAAGGCATAAGTATTGTGACATAATGTGTAATAACAGACCATAATGCAATAAATATCGATATAAAAGGATGATGCAAAATGGACGTATCAACTCCCCCAAGCTTAGACCTTGCTTGTCCTCAAGCGAAAGCCAAATCGAAAAATATGTCCACATGTTTAGAGATAGAGGTGTCGATAAAATAAAATACGGACAAGAGGGCATCATGATCATTCTTAGAACAACAATATATATATAATTATATATATATTGTCATATGATCTCTTATGCTAAAGTAACAATTCAATCTCAATTTCAAGTTTGAATCATAAACTTTATTGAGAACCAACAAACTCTAATCTCAGTCATTGAGGCAATTGCAATTTATCATAACATAGGAAAGAGTCAATGTAAGAGCTTTTCAGCAAGTCCACATACTCAAATATTATTTAGTCTTTCACAATTGCTAACATTCACACAATATTTATGGGTATGGAGTTTTAATCGGACACAGAGAAAGATAGGGGCTTATAGTTTTGCCTCCCAACGTTTTACCTCAAGGGTAATGTCAACCATAATAGTTCATGAAAACTCACATCCGATTAGCTATATATATCTGGATCTTTCCAACACATTGTGCTTGCCAAAGGATAAAATGTAAAAGGAAAGGTGAAGATCACCATGACTCTTATATAAGGTGGAAGATAAAAGTAAAAGATAGACCTTTGCAGAGGGAAGCAGAGGTTGTCATGCACTTTTATGGTTGGATGCACAAAATCTTAATGCAAAAGAACGTCACTTTATATTGCCACTTGTGATATGGACCTTTATTATGTAGTCCGTCGCTTTTATTTCTTCCACATCACAAGATCGTATAAAGCTTATTTTCTTCACATTAATAAATCATACATATTTAGAAGGCAATTTTTATTGCATGCACCGATGACAACTTACTTGAAGGATCTTACTCAATCCATAGGTAGGTATGGTGGACTCTCATGGCAAAACTGGGTTTTAAGGATATCTGGAAGCACAAGTAGTATTTCTACTTGGTGCAAAGAAATTGGCTAGCATGAGAGGGAAAGGCAAGCTCAACATGTTGGATGATCCATGACAATATAATTTATCTCAGATGTAAGAAAACATAACCCATTACGTTGTCTTCCTTGTCCAACGTTAACTCTTAGCATGTCATACTTTAATGAGTGCTCACAATCATAAAAGATGTCCAAGATAATATATTTATATGTGAACCTCTCTTTATTTATCACTTCCTATTAATTGCAACAATGACCAAAACTATGTTTGCCAACTCTCAACAACTTTTATTCATCATACTCTTTATATGTGAGCTCATTACTCTCCATAAGATCCATATAACCTCTTTGTTCCTTTTTATTTATTCTCTTTTATTTTATTCCCTCAAGATCATAGCAAAATAATAAAGCCCTTGACTCAACACTAATCTTTATTATATATAGCTCACAGACTCGATTACATAGAAGGATCATAAAGCAAAACGCACAACTAGATCATACTAAAACTTTACTCTACTAGATCAAGATATTATCAAAAGGATCGAACTAAGAAAAACGGTAAAGATAAAAGTGATGGTGATACGATACCGGGGCACTCCCCCAAGCTTGGTAGTTGCCAAGGGGAGTGCCCATACCAGATACTCAGTTCTTCTTTGTTGGTGAAGAAGGTGGGGTTGTTGATGATGTACGCTTGTCGTCCCTCTTGCAAGGCATAGGCTCACCATCATAGAAGGATGATCGAGTTTCCTGAATCCTCAAATCTGCAGCCAAACTCATCCTCTTGATTTTGCAAGTCATAGATCTGGGCTGGGAGGTGCTCGATTTTCTCATGAAGCTTGAAGATGGCCTCCCCAATGTCCTTGACGTCCAGCTTGTGGTTGTTGGTGAACTCCGTGATCATTATGTGATTGGAGTCGAGTCCACGCTCCACCATCTCCTGACACTTGAGAACTTGTTGCTCCAATGCGTCAAGCCTTGCCTCCGTGCTTCCGATCCTCCGTGGTCCCTCAACATTGCGGATGTGCAACAACCCCTCACGCATCTCAATGGTTTGAGGGTGTTGCAGCACCTCTGCGAGGTAGGGGTTGATGACCTTCTCGAAGAACTTGTCCTTGGGGGCACTTGAAGATGACATGACGACCTAGATCTGTCAGAAAAATAGCTCGAAACAAAGACAAGAGATATTTGCGTGATATGGTGACCAAAACATTTGGGAGATTATATAATGAATTTTTACCGACCAAAAGAAGTATCGTGCAAGAAAATGGAGTCCGAAAAGCGCACGAGGTGCCCACGAGGCAGGGGGGCATGCCCTCCACCCCCATGGAAGCCCCGTGTCCTTTCTGTTATGCTTCTTATTTTCCTATTTTTTATATATTCCAAAATGGAGAAATATTGCCATTAGAACTGTTTTGGAGTCGGTTTACTTGCCGTACCACGTACCTATTCCTTTTCGGAGTCTGAAACGTTCCGAAAAGTGTCCCTTATGTATTCCTCCAGGGTTACGGTTTCAATAATATTAGTTTCAACATTTATGGGATTACCTGGGATATAATGTTTGATTATTTGACCGTTCACCACCTTCGGAATTGTGACTTCGAAGTTGTTGATTTTTATGGCACCAGAACGATAGACCTCCTCGATGACGTAAGGGCCTTCCCATTTAGAGAGAAGTTTGCCTGCAAAAAATCTTAAACGAGAGTTGTATAGCAATACATAATCACCTACATTGAACTCACGCTTTTGTATCCTTTTGTCATGCCATCTTTTAACTTTTTCTTTAAACAACTTGGCATTTTCATAGGCTTGGGTTCTCCATTCTTCAAGTGAGCTAATGTCAAATGACCTCTTCTCATCGGCAAGTTTGAAATCATAATTGAGCTCTTTAATGGCCTAATATGCCTTATGCTCTAGCTCAAGAGGTAAGTGACATGCTTTGCCATAAACCATTTTATACGGAGACATACCCATAGGATTTTTGTATGTAGTTCTATAACCCATAATGCATCATCAAGTTTCTTGGACCAATTCTTTCTAGATCTATTAACAGTCTTTTGCAAAATTAGTTTGAGCTCTCTATTACTTAATTCTACTTGACCACTAGACTGTGGGTGATAAGGAGATGCAATTCTATGATTAACATCATACTTAGCAAGCATTTTACGAAAGGCACCATGAATAAAATGTGAACCACCATCAGTCATTAAATATCTAGGGACTCCAAACCTCGGAAAAATAACTTCTTTAAGCATCTTAATGGAGGTGTTATGATCAACACTACTAGTTGGAATAGCCTCTACCCACTTAGTAACGTAATCAACAGCAACTAAAATATGTGTATACCCATTAGAGGAAGGAAAAGGTCCCATATAATCAAAGCCCCAAACATCAAATGGTTTAATAACAAGTGAATAATTCATAGGCATTTCTTGACGTCTACTAATAGTACAAATTCTTTGACATTCATCAAAGACAAGACAAACTTACGGGCATCCTTGAAGAGAGTAGGCCAATAAAAACCAGATTGCAATACCTTATGTGCAGTTCTATCTCCAGCATGGTGTCCTCCATAGGCTTCGAAGTCACACTTGCGTAGGATCTGTTCCTGTTCATGCTCATGTACACAACGTCTAATAACATCATATACTCCTTCTTTATAAAGATGTGGGTCGTCCCAGAAGTAATGCCTTGAATCATAAAAGAACTTTTTCTTTTGCTGGTATGTGAAACTAGGTGGTATAAATTTAGCAACAATGTAATTAGCATAATCAGCATACCACATAGCAGTACGAGAAGCATTTATGACATTTAATTGTTCATCAGGAAAGCTATCATCAATAGGTAGTGGCTCATCAAGAACATTCTCTAACCTAGACAAGTTGTCCGCAACGGGGTTCTCAGCTCCCTTCCTATCAATAATATGCAAATCAAATTCTTGTAGCAAGAGAACCCATCTAATAAGTCTAGGTTTAGCATCTTTATTTTCCATAATATATTTAATAGCAGCATGATCAGTGTGAATAGTTACTTTAGAATCAACAATATAAGGTCTGAACTTATCACAAGCAAATACAACTGCTAAGAATTCCTTTTCAGTAGTAGCATAATTTCTCTGGGCATTGTCTAGAGTTTTACTAGCATACTATATAACATTCAATTTCTTATCAACTCTTTGTCCTAGAACATCCCCTACAGCATAATCACTAGCATCACACATAATTTCAAAGGATAAATTCCAATCAGGTGGCTGAACAATTGGTGCAGAAATCAAAGCTTTCTTAAGTATTTCAAATGCTTCTACACAATCATCATCAAAAACAAAAGGAATGTATTTTTGTAATAGGTTAGTCAGAGGCCGATAAATTTTGAGAAGTCCTTAATGAACCTCCTATAAAAACCGGCATGACCGAGAAAACTTCTTATACCTTTGATGTCCTTGGGACACAACATCTTTTCAATAGCATGAACTTTAGCTTTGTCAACTTCAATACCTCTTTCAGAAATTTTATGCCCCAAGACAATACCTTCATTAACCATAAAGTGGCACTTCTCCCAATTCAAGACAAGATTAGTTTCTCCAGATCTCTGCAAAACTCGATCAAGGTTGCTCAAGCAATCATCAAAAGAGGATCCATAAACGGAGAAATCGTCCATGAAAACCTCACAAATCTTTTCACAAAAGTCAGAGAATATAGCCATCATGCATCTTTGAAAGGTAGCAGGTGCATTACGTAAACCAAAAGGCATACATCTATAAGCAAAGGTACCGAAAGGGCAAGTAAAAGTGGTCTTAGCTTGATCATCAGCTGACACAGGTATTTGAGAGAAACCAGAGTAACCATCTAGAAAGCAAAAATGTGTATGTTTAGATAATCTTTCTAGCATTTTATCAATAAAAGGCAAAGGGTAATGATCTTTTTTAGTAGCTTTATTTAATTTGCAGAAATCAATTAACATCCTATAACCTGTAATAATTCTTTGTGGGATCAATTCATCTTTATCATTAGGAACAACGGTAATACCTCCCTTCTTAGGGACACAATAAACAGGACTTACCCACTGACTATCAGCAACAAGATAAATTATACCTGCCTCAAGGAGTTTAAATATTTCCTTTCTTACCACTTCTTTCATCTTAGGATTTAGCCGTCGTTGGTGATCAATAACTGGTTTGGCATCCTTCTCCAAATTTATTTTGTGTTGACATAGAGTGGGACTAATGCCCTTAAGATCATCAAGAGTATATCCAATAGCATCACGGTGCTTCTTCAGAGTTTTCAATAACTTCTTTTCTTCATGCTTTGAAAGGTTAGCACTAATGATAACATGATATATCTTCTTTTCATCAAGATAAGCATATTTAAGAGTAGCAGGTAACAGTTTAAGCTCAAACACGGGATCACCCTTGGGTGGAGGAGGATCCCCTAGGATTTCAACAGGTAAGTTGTGTTTCAGAATAGGTCCTTGTTTAAAGAATACTTCATCTATTTCCCTTCTTTCATTCATGAACATATCGTTTTCATGGTCGAGAAAATATTGTTCTAAAGGATCATTAGGAGGCACAACAATAGAAGCAAGACTAATAATTTCATCCTTACTAGGTAATTCCTCATCATGGGGTTGTCTACAAAATTTAGAGAAGCTAAACTCATGAGACATATCACCCAAGCCAATAGTAACAACATCCTTTTCGCGGTCTATCCTAGCATTAACAGTATTTAAGAAGGGTCTACCAAATATAATGGGACAAAAGCTATCTTGTGGGGAACCAAGAACAAGAAAATCAGCAGGATATTTAACCTTCCCACACAAGACTTCAACATCTCTAACAATCCCAATCGGTGAAATAGTATCTCTATTGGCAAGCTTAATTGTAACATCGATATCTTCTATCTCAGCAGGTGCAATGTCATGCATAATTTCTTTGTATAAGGTATGAGGTATTGCACTAGCACTAGCACCCATGTCACATAAGCCATGATAACAATGATCTCCTATTTTAACAGAATTAACATGCATGCCTATAATAGGTCTATGTTTATCCTTAGCACCAGGCTTAGCAATTCTAGCAGTTTCTTCACAGAAATAAATAAAATAGTATCGGCCAAGAGATCTTTAACCATAGCAATATTAGGTTCAACTTTAATTTGCTCAGGGGGTTTGTATGTCCTAATATTACTCTTGTTGACTACAGTTGTAGCTTTAGCATGATCCTTAATTCTAACAGGGAAAGGTGGTTTCTCAACATAAGCAGTGGGAACAACAAGATCATCATAAGTGATAGTTTTTTCTTCAATTTTAATAGGTGCAACTACTTTTGTTTCAATGGGAGGATTATATTTAAACCAATTCTCCTTAGGGAGATCAACATGAGTAGCAAAAGATTCACAGAAAGAAGCTACTATCTCAGAGTCAAGTCCATATTTAGTGTTAAACTTACGGAAAACATTAGTATCCATAAACGCTTTAACACAATCAAACTTAGGTGTCATACCTGACTCCTTACCTTTGTCGAGATCCCAATCTTCAGAGTTGCATTTAATCCTCTCCAATAAATCCCATCTGAATTCAATAATCTTCATCATAAAAGAACCAGTACAAGAAGTATCGAGCATGGAGCGATCATTGTCAGAAAGCCGAGCATAAATTTTTTGAATAATCATTTCTCTTGAGAGCTCATGATTGGGCATGAATATAAGATTGACTTAAGCCTCCCCCAAGCTTGAGTGACACTTTCTCCTTCGCAAGGCCAAAAATTATATATATAATTACGATCTCGATGAACAAGATGCATAGGATAAAACTTCTGGTGAAATTCCAATTTCAATCGCTTATAGTTCCATGATCCCATATCATCACATAGCCTATACCATGTCAATGCATCTCCCTTCAAATATAAAGGGAAGACCTTCTTCTTGATAACATCATCGGGCATACCTGCAAGCTTAAATAATCCACAAACTTCATCCACATAGATTAAGCGCAAATCGGGATGCAATGTTCCATCTCCTGTAAAAGGATTAGCTAGCAATTTCTCTATCATACCCGAAGGAATTTCAAAGTAAACATTTTCAGTAGGTTCAGTAGGTTGAGGGGTAACTAATTTTGGTTCTGGACGAGGTGAAGATACCCCGAACAAACCCCTCAAAGGATTATGTTCCATAGTAACAAGTGACAGTAAATTTCAGCACACTATATAAAATTTTCCTTACCAAATTCCACCTACCATAGGCGCTTCACTCCCTGGCAACGGCGCCAGAAAAGAGTCTTAATGACCCACAAGTATAGGGGATCTATCATAGTCCTTTCGATAAGTAAGAGTGTCGAACCCAACGAGGAGCATAAGGAAATGATAAGCGGTTTTCAGCAAGGTATTCTCTGCAAGCACTGAAATTATTAGTAACAGATAGTTTTGTGATAAGGTAATTGGTAACGAGTAGCAAGTAATAAAAGTAAATAAGTTGTAGCAAGATGGCCCAATCCTTTTTGTAGCAAAGTACAAGCCTGGACAAACTCTTATATGAAGGAAAGCGCTCCCGAGGACACATGGGAATTATCGTCAAGCTAGTTTTCATTACGTTCATATGATTCGTGTTCGGTACTTTGATAATTTGATATGTGGGTGGACCGGTGCTTTGGTACTGTCCTTACTTGGACAAGCATCCCACTTATGTTTAACCCCTATTGCAAGCATCCGCAACTACAACAGAAGTATTAAGGTAAACCTAACCGTATCATGAAACATATGGATCCAAATCAGCCCCTTACGAAGCAACACATAAACTAGGGTTTAAGCTTCTGTCACTCTAGCAACCCATCATCTACTTATTACTTCCCAATGCCTCCCTCTAGGCCCAAAAAATGGTGAAGTTTCATGTAGTCGACGTTCACATGACACCACTAGAGGGATAACAGCATACATCTCATCAAAATATCGAACGAATACCAAATTCACATGACTACTAATAGCAAGACTTCTCCCATGTCCTCATGAACAAACGTAACTACTCACAAAGCATATTCATGTTCATAATCATAGGGGTATTAATATGCATATTGGATCTAAACATATGATCTTCCACCAAGTAAACCAACTAGCATCAACTACAAGGAGTAATCAACACTACTAGCCCACAGGTACCAATCCGAGGTTTGGATACAAGAGATGAACTAGGGTTTGAGATGAGATGGTGCTGGTGAAGATGTTGATGGAGATTGACCCCCTCCCGATGAGAGGATCATTGACGATGACGATGGTGATGATTTCCCCCTCCCAGAGGGAAGTTTCCCCGGTAGAACAGCTCCGCCGGAGCCCTAGATTGGTTTCGCCAAGGTTCCGCCTTGGGGCGGCGGAGTTTCGTCCCGTAAGCTTGCTTATGATTTTTTCTCGAACGAAAGACTCCATATAGCCAAAGATGGGCATCGGAGGGCCACCAGGGGGCCCACGAGGCAGGGGGCGCGCCCGGGGGGTAGGGTGCGCCCCCCACCCTCATGGCCAGTGGGTGGCCCCCTCTGGTGCTTTCTTCGCTCAATATTTTTTATATATTCTTAAAATAACTTCCGTGAAGTTTCAGGACTTCTGGAGCTGTGCAGAATAGGTCTCTAATATTTGCTTCTTTTCTAGACCAGAATTCCAGCTGCCGGCATTCCCCCACTTCATGTAAACCTTGTAAAATAAGAGAGAAAAGGCATAAGTATTGTGACATAATGTATAATAACAGCCCATAATGCAATAATATTGATATAAAAGCATGATGCAAAATGGACGTATCAGTCATCGAGCTGAACATGTGCAGATCGCAAAGGTGTCGTGCGTTTGGTACTTGATCGGTTGGATAGCGAAGACGTTCAACTACATCAACCGCGTTACTTAACACTTCCGCTTTCGGTCTATGAGGGTACATGGACACACTCTTCTCAATCGTTGCTGTGCATCTCCTAGATAGATCTTGCGTGATCGTAAGAATTTTTTTGAAATACTGCGTTCCCCAACAGTGGCATCGGAGCCAGGTCTATTTGTAGATGTTATATGCACGAGTAGAACACAGAGGAGTTGTGGGCGTGGGTATATACATATTGCTTGCCGTCACTAGTTGTTTCTTGATTCGGCGGTATTGTTGGATGAAGTGGCCCGGACTGACATTACATGACCGCGTTCATGAGACTCATTCTACCGACGTGCTTTTGCACACAGGTGGCTGGCGGGTGTCTGTTTCTCCAACTTTAGTTGAATCAGATTCAATGAACATGGTTCTTTTTGAAGATCATAAAGCAATCACTATACCACGTTGTGGTTTTTGATGCGTAGGTAAGAACAGTTCTTGCTAAGCCCGTAGCAGCCACGTAAAACTTGCAACAGCAAAGTAGAGGACGTCTAACTTGTTTTTGCAGGGCATGTTGTGATGTGATATGGTCAAGACGTGATTATATAAATTATTGTATGAGATGATCATGTTTTGTAACACAGTTATCGGCAACTGGCAGGAGCCATATGGTTGTCGCTCTATTGTATGAAATGCAATCGCCATATAATTGCTTTACTTTATCACTAAGCGGTAGCGATAGTCATAGAAGCAATAGTTGGCGAGACGACAACGATGCTACAATGGAGATCAAGGTGTCAAGCCAGTGACAATGGTGATCATGACGGTGCTTTGAAGATGGAGATCAAAGGCACAAGATGATGATGGCCATATCATATCACTTATATTGATTGCATGTGATGTTTATCCTTTATGCACCTTATTTTTCTTAGTATGGAGATAGCATTATAAGATGATCTCTCACTAAATTTCAAGGTATAAGTGTTCTCCCTGAGTATGCACCATTGCTACAGTTCGTCGTGCTGAGACACCATGTGATGATCGGGTGTGATAAGCTCTACGTTCACATACAACAGGTGCAAGCCAGTTTTGCACATGCTGAATACTCGGGTTAAACTTGACGAGCCTAGCATATGCAGATATGGCCTCGGAACACTAAGACCAAAAGGTCGAGCGTGAATCATATAGTAGATATGATCAACATAGTGATGTTCACCATTGAAAACTACTCCATCTCAGGTGATGATCGGACATGGTTTAGTTGATATGGATCACGTGATCACTTAGATGATTAGAGGGATGTCTATCTAAGTGGGAGTTCTTAAATAATATGATTAATTGAACTTTAATTTAACATGAACTTAGTACCTGATAGTATTTTGCATGTCTATGTTGTTGTAGATAAATGGCCCGTGTTGTTGTTCCATTGAATTTTAATGCGTTCCTAGAAAAAGTTAAGTTGAAAGATGATGGTAGCAACTACACGGACTGGGTCCGTAACTTGAGGATTATCCTCATTGCTGCATAGAAGAATTACGTCTTGGAAGTACCACTAGGTGTACCATCCGCGCTAGCAACTGCAGACATTGTGAATGCCTGGCAGATGCGTGTTGATGACTACTCGATAGTTCAGTGTGCCATGCTTTACGGCTTAGAACCGAGACTTCAATGCTGTTTTCAACGTCATGGAGCATATGAGATGTTCCAGGAGTTGAAGTTAATATTTCAAGCAAATGCCCAGGTTGAGAGATATGAAGTCTCCAATAAGTTCTATAGCTGCAAGATGGAGGAGAATAGTTCTGTCAGTGAACATATACTCAGAATGTCTGGGTACCACAACCACTTGACTCAAATGGGAGTTAATCTTCCGGTTGATAGTGTCACTGACAGAGTTCTTCAATCACTACCACCAAGCTACAAAAGCTTCATGGCGAACTATAATATGCAAGGGATGGATAAGACAATTCCCGAGCTCTTCGCGATGCTAAAGGCTGCGGAGGTAGAAATCAAGAAGGAGCATCAAGTGTTGATGGTCAACAAGACCACCAGTTTCAAGAAGAAGGGCAAAGGGAAGAAGGGGAACTTCAAGAAGAACGACAAGCAAGTTGCTGCTCAAGTGAAGAAGCCCAAGTCTGGACCTAAGCCTGAGACTGAGTGCTTCTACTGCAAAGGGACTGGTCACCGGAAGCGGAACTGCCCCAAGTATTTGGCGGATAAGAAGGATGGCAAAGTGAAAGGTATATTTGTTATACATGTAATTAATGTGTACCTTACTAATGCTCGCAGTAGCACCTGGGTATTTGATACTGGTTCTGTTGCTAATATTTGCAACTCGAAACAGGGGCTACAGATTAAGCGAAGATTGGCTAAGGACGAGGTGACGATGCGCGTGGGACATGGTTCCAAAGTCGATGTGATCGCCGTCGGCACACTACCTCTACATCTACCTTCGGGACTAGTTTTAGACCTGAATAATTGTTATTTGGTGCCAGCGTTAAGCATGAACATTATATCTGGATCTTATTTGATGCGAGAAGGTTATTCATTTAAATCGGAGAATAATGGTTGTTCTATTTATATGAGTAGTATCTTTTATGGTCATGCACCCTTGATGAGTGGTCTATTTTTACTAAATCTTGATCGTAGTGATACACATATTCATAGTATTGATTGAAGCCAAAATATATAGGTTTAATAATGATAGTGCAACTTATTTATGGCACTGCCGTTTAGGTCATATTGGTGTAAACGCATGAAGAAACTCCATGCTGATGGGCTTTTGGAATCACTTGATGCTGGCGAACCATGCATCATGGGCAAGATGACTAAAACTCTGTTCTCTGGAACAATGGAACGAGCATCAGACTTATTGGAAATAATACATACTGATGTATGCGGTTCGATGAGTGTTGATGCTCGTGGCGGGTATCGTTATTTTCTGACCTTCACATATGATTTGAGCAGATATAGATATATCTAGTTGATGAAACATAAGTCTGAAACATTTGAAAAGTTCAAAGAATTTCAGAGTGAAGTGGAAAATCATCGTAACAAGTAAATTAAGTTTCTACGATCTCATCATGGAGGTGAATATTTGAGTTATGAGTTTGGTCTTCATTTGAAACAATGCGGAATAGTTTCGCAACTCACGCCACCTGGAACACCATAGCGTAATGGTGTGTCCGAACGTCGTAACCGCACTTTATTAGATATGGTGCGAACTATGATGTCTCTTACTGATTTACCGCTATCGTTTTGGGGTTATGCTTTAGAGACGGCTGCATTCACATTAAATAGGGCACCATCTAAATCCGTTGAGACGACACCGTATGAACTGTGGTTTGGCAAGAAACCCAAGTTGTCGTTTCTTAAAGTTTGAGGCTGCGATGCTTATGTGAAAAAGCTTCAACCTGATAAGCTCAAACCCAAATCGGAGAAATGTGTCTTCATAGGATACCCAAAGGAGACTGTTGGGTACACCTTTTCTCACAGATCCTTTCGTGGTTTCGTCACGGCAGATGTCCTAGAGAAAGGACTTAGTCGTGGAGCCATCGCGACGGGTTAGCTTGAAGGGGTTAAAGCGGACACAGGGACGCAAGAGAGTTTATACTAGTTCGGCCCCTTTAATGAAGGTAAAAGCCTACGTCTAGTTGTGATGGAATTGATGGGGTTTCAATGACTAGGGAGCAAACAAGCTTCGCCTATGTCTCGAGTTGTTGTCTGTCGTCCTTGAACCGCCGCCGGGTCGTCCCCTTATATACATGGGTGACGCCCATCGGTTCACAGAGTCCCAACACCGGTTGATATTCGTATCCGGGTTGGTCTCTCCTTATTCCTAACTTACAATACAAGTTTATATACAAATACCGGTTTACAGCTACAAGTCTTGAACCGACTACGGGCCTTAGGCCCTCATCTGCCTTCTTGGGCTTTAGCACTCTTGAACTACTAATGAAGTTGACCCGGCCCAGATAGGATGGTTTACGCCCAACAGTAATATCCCCAACATTAGGCCCCAGATTGATTTGAACGGGTTCATGTCAATCCTTTAACAAAAGCTTCATCTTCAACATCTTCTCATAAATTGGTAAACCGCCATGATGTCATCTTCTCTGATTGCTGTAAACCAGAGTGATGTCACCTATCATAACGAAGCTATCCATTATGCTTCTTTGTTTAATATATCTACGGAAATCGAGGCGACAGCTCCGTTTCGTGGCCCCTTGATTGTCGCGCCTGACACATGTCCTTTTGCCTTATAAATAGGATCGAAGGGTCATTTCCTTTCTCTTTCCCTTCGGCCCCTTCTGCTTCGCCTTCCTCGCATCGCTCAGCTTCAGAGCTCTGCCGGCACCGTCGACCTCTGCCTCAACCTTGGCCGCTGCATCAACCTGGGCGCACCAGAGCATCGCGGTAACCTTCCGCGTCTTCCTCAGCTCCGGTAAATCTTCTATCCTTTCCCCCGCAGATCTGCTCTAGGGTTTCACAGTTCTTCAGTGTTCATCGTCTGCCTCTTGCTCATACGATAGATCTTTAGATGAATCTGCAAATCTTTATTCTATGCAATGGTAGTTGTTTAACCTTCGCCTTCACTTATGCATCTCAAAACCATAGATATATATGTACGTTTTGCTCATTGATTCGGTACTGCTCCTTTTGAACCTATGAATATTTATCTATTTTCTGAACTTGCTTCAGATCCAACGCTGTAGAGAAATCTTGTGAAATCTGTTTCTGCATACTTATCCATCCGCAATCTCAGCTGTTTCAATGCTTAGATCAGGCGGTTTAACCTTATAGAAAAATTTGCCAAACCGGTATATACCATTAGTCCCCTTGTTGAACCGCCAGATGTTGTTGCTTCATAAAACTCCGGTTCAGATAGATCTATCTTCGGTTTAACATTGCACATACCAATGTACCTTGATCAATGCATTTATGAATCGGGATTTTCTACCTTGTAGATTTCATCATGGCCAAGCAAGTATATGAGTGCAATTGGGTTCCTTCTCGCGTCACAGAGGCTCAGCTGGACGATTTAGTCCTGATCGGTGCTTTAGGCAGCAAAGATACTATCCATTGGAGGGCTCCTAGCAAAGAATGCCCTCCCACACCTCAAGAAGGAGAGGTCGTTGTTTTCGTAGATCACTTAGCCCGGGGCTTTAAGCCGCCCGGTTCTAAATTTTACCGGGATGTTTTAGCCGATTTCCAACTCCATCCACAAGACACTAGCCCCAACTCTGTTACAAATATGTGTCACTTCCAAGTGCTCTGTGAGGCGTTCTTTCAAGAGGAGCCCACAGTGGAATTGTTCAGAGACCTTTTCCATCTAAACCGCCGTACTGAGTTTACTGACGGCTCCAATACGGAGTTGGGTGGCGTGGCGATCCAGAAAAGGAAAGAGGTCACATACCCTCACGCCAAACTGCACAGCCACCCCAAAGAGTGGAATCAGACATGGTTCTATTGCAAAGACACCTCCCGTGCTGGTGAGAATCCCTTGCCTGGCTTCCGTCCGGAGCGGCTCAGCAATACACACCCTTTTCCGCAAAGATTGACTGCCCAGGAGAGAAGCAAATATGCTCCTCAACTGTCGAAGCTCAGAGCCTTTATGGCCAACGGTTTAACAGGGGTTGATCTCGCTCGCTGTTGGATATCATGGAGCATACTGCCCCTTAGTCAGCGCTCCGGTTTGATGTGCGAGTATACTGGCAGTGTTGATGACCCACTGCGACATTCCAAAATCCATCTCACCGATGAAGAAATCACAGAGGCTGTGAATAAGATGCTGAATGAACTGGAACACATCTGTGCTAAAAACGGCCTGCTTCCCTTCTGTGCCACCAACAAACCGCCAGTTGTAAGACTTTGATTTTTCTTTTTGCTGAATCTGTTATTGATATATCTGGTCATTGTTTAATATCAGTGTCTGTGTAATCAGGGCAATGATCCGTTTTGGAGCAAGAAACTGCCGCAGGAGAAACCAGAAAAACCAGACAAACCGGAAAGAGCAACCCGGCAAAAGACTAAAGCTGTGAAGAAGACTGCCCACAGGAAAAGAACCACTGCATCCTCTAATCCGGCCCCTGGTGATGATGTGGATAATCTGGACCTTGAGGTAGAGCTTGACTCACTTGGCTTATTTTTCATGCGTCTTATTGATGATGATATTTGTCATGATGATGCCGAAGCCAGCCACGCTGATGCTGCAGAGGTAATTATTCTCTCTTCCGATTCAGAACCTTTGCCTTCACTAAAAATCCGTTCGGCAAACCGGAAAGTTAAATTTTCTCATCCTCTTGCTTATTTGGATACCAAATTTCTTATGAAGACCCAACAGCACGAAGCTCATCACACAACCCGGCACAGCGGCCAGGTAGTTACCTCCGCTAGTTTACCGAACAGTCCGGTTCGGAAACGCCGTTCAGAGGTCTCTAATTTTCTTGTCAGTGCTTGTCCTAAAGCGGGCTGCTTTCGTCAACCTCTTAATCCATCTGACTCCGATTACCAGGTTACTTCCCACTCATCTTCTGGCGAGTCATCGGCTACTCAGCTGCCACCGCTCAAAACGGTGCTTGGGTAAGCTATACTTATCATAATATTTGCAGCACATCGCCTTGGAACATATGCTGTATTTGATTTTGTTATTCCTTTCAGGGCCAAACCTAGGCCAAGCAAGAAGGCTCGCCTGGACAAAGCGGCCGAAGTAGATGCCGTCCTTGAACCGGGCAAGACACCAGATCTTGAAGCGGCTATTCCTGAGGATATACCCAATGATCCACCGCAGCAAGACAACGATCTTATTGCTGAAGAGAGACCTATTGATGCCTCAAGTCCTGTCAATCAGCCCACAAGCTCCATCTGGATTGAGAAATCCACTGGTCCAGCAAAGCCTACTGACAAGCCAACAGCCCCAGTGCAAACCGGCGATACCAAGGACGATGAGGTTGTCATTACTAGCACTGGCCATATCAAGCCAAGAAATCCTGTCGCTTTGTCCAAACATTCTGCCAAGGAAGAATTTGCTGCCTTTGGCAAAGGCAAGTGGAATGCTGATCTGGCGACTTACGCTACTCTGAACGCCCAAGATATCCATTCCGGCTACCTGAACCGGCTGTATACTAGTCGTGACTATGAAGCCGGTCTGGTTAATATGATGAAAGATAAATATGAGGTAACTTCCATATGCTCTTTCCTACTTGTATGCTTCAATTCGTGCTGACTCTCCTAGCCCCCAAGGGCCGGTTTGTAATCTTCTTTCAAACTGGGACTTACTAATATAAATCTTAATGCTTTGAAATTCGCTGATGTAGCCCCCAAGGGCCGGTTCAACTTAGCGTAGTTAAACCGGTACTTTAAGTAATTGAGATTGCCGCATCAGAATATATACGAGCAAATAGCCATCAGCCCCCAAGTGCCAAGTTGAATACTTGTATTGATCTTGGGACTTTGTAAGCAATTGAAAGATGAAGATCGAATATGCATTAGCCCCCAAGTGCCAAGTGCATAACTTGTTATGTGGTTGGTACTTCAATCCTTGTACCGTTTTGTTGAAGCATATAACTGTCTGCATGCAGGCTGAGCTGAAGACGAAAGAAAGCCAAGTCGCCGATCTCCAAGAAAACCTGAAAACCCAACAAGCTGAAACCTCCAAAGCAAAAGAGGAATTAGCCAACGCTTTAAGCGCCATGGAACAGCTTAAGGAGAGCTTCAAGAAGAAGCGGGCGGATTGGGCCACTGAAAAGTCCGCTTTAATCAAACGAGCAGAGGATGCCGAGGCTGCACTAAAACCGGTGGCGGATGAACTGACCAGCATAAAGCGGCACGTGCATGCCATGACCACTGCTATCTTTGGTAAGCCAGTTTGACTTCTGAATTGACTCGGCCTTCTTACAGAGCTGCCGGTTTAACCCTTTATGATATTTCAGGGACACGCATTGGTCACTTGGGGTCAAATGTGCGGAAGAAATTGAAAGCCGCCTATACGTTGGTCGAACAACTGTACACTGGCGCACAGCGGATCATCTGTACCGCATCCCACAACAAACCGGCACCCACTTTGATTCAAGACACTCTGATGAAACTGTCGAAGCTTCCTGCCCGGGTTGAAGAGCTGAAGAAATCTGCTGCTCGAACCGGTGCGATCAATGCCTTAATCCGGACAAAAGCCTGGGTGCCGGATTTTGATCCTATTGAAGCGGCTCAGGGCTATCCCAGCTTGAAGGAAGACGGGTCATAGTTTGGTGAAGCAGATCTGCGAGCAATAAACCGGGAGGTGCATCTGCTAGCTTGTCAATTGGCTGAAGAAGCAGACTTGTCTCATTATCAAGCCCAATATGACACTCAGAACAAGCGAATAGCTGCACCAATTCATGAATCGGAAAATCTTATCCCTCCAATCCGTAAGCATACTTACGCTCCCGATATTGACCCGTCATTGCTGATCCATGATGAAGCTGTTTTTCAAGCATTAATGGGAATCGACTGGACAACTGTTGATTTCCAGCCGCTGGGTAGAGAAACTGAAGTTGAAGCGGCGCAGGATGACCCACAACCATCAGGCCAGGCTGGTGACCAAGCTTGAACTAGAAGCCGGTTTAATACTGCTTCTTCTTTGCAAAAAAACAATGATCTTATTGTGGGCACCGTGTTGCCTTGTAATAGGCTAGCTAATACTTTTGATGTTGATATGCCTTCGTGCATAATTTGCTCTTCCTTTGGGTGATGAACTTGCCAAAGTACTTTCTGCAATAAAAAATCTTCAAGTGCCACCGCGGTTGTACGGTCAGGCGGAATATGATGTCTGCATACATGAAATCAAAACATCCGAATTTTTTTAAGTATGTGACCAAATTTTTGAGATACATAATACCTGCCATCGTTGAACGTGAAGTTGGCTCGGCCAATCTTGAAGCTGAGTTTTATAAACCCACACTGTTGGAGGAGATAGCAGCTCCCATATATATATGACGCTGGTTTACCATGTAAACCGTACCGGGTTATAATAAACACCGTGTTACTCCATAAGAGGATGTTAACAAAAAAGATCAAACCGGGCAAATAGCCTCTGGATTGAAGTGAACCGTGTTCCGTCAATTGACAGTATGAACCGGTTAAAAACTTTGTCTGTTTAAAGTACGCAATAAAAAGAAAGAAGTATCTTGCAAAGAAAAGTGTGAAGCAAATGCAATGACAAAACTGTTTGCAAAAAAGGTTTATTTGAGCTGATCAGATGGCGTTACCATGGCCGAACACGACCAAGCTCCCATTAGGTGTAACTATGGTTCTAGTCAGCCAGGTCCCCAAATGAAACCGTGGCATTTATGTCAATCAAGTGGCATGGCAATGGTTCGGGTTCGACCAAGCCCCCAAGTGATTCTGTGGCCTTAGGCCGATCAAGAGGCATGACTGGTTCAGACGTGACCAAGTCCCCAAGTGATCTGGTGGCTCTCGCCTATCAAGAGGTATGGTATTGGTTCGGACACGACCAAACCCCCAAGTGATATAACATGATGCTTTTAAAAAGCTAACTCAAGGGGTAAACCGGAGGCCGCTTTAGAACAACTCCGTGTAACCACACATGATGTAAAAGAACAGATACCCCGCTTTAGCTGAGGTTCCAGTTTATTATATTTAATCATAATATATACATCGTCGTAATATGTACATAAGTAGAGCCAATGGCCTAGGTATAGTAAGGCCGAAGATGAGCTATGTTCCACGGCCTGTTGGTCTCCTCCTCTGATGTACGTGAGTCCTTATGCTCTCGAATATCGATCAGATAGTATGACCCGTTGTGCAGATTCTTGCTGACCATGAAAGGCCCCTCCCAAGGTGGGGATAGCTTATGCATATCAGTCTGATCTTGGATGAGCCGAAGCACCAAATCTCCTTCCTGAAAGGTTCTGGTTCTGACTCGGCGACTGTGATAACGACGAAGATCCTGTTGGTAAACGGCTGCTATGTCACGCTCTTCATCCAACCGGTCCAAAGCATCTTGCCGTGCTGTCTTGTTGTCCGCTTCAATATAGGCCGTGACACGAGTTGAATCATGACGGATATCACTGGGGAGAACCGCCTCCGCTCCATAAACCATGAAGAACGGTGTGTATCCTGTTGATCTGTTGGGTGTTGTACTGATGCTCCATAACACAGATGGTAATTCTTCTACCCAACAACCCGGCGTTCTCTGCAAAGGAACCATGACCCGGGGCTTGATGCCTCTCAAGATCTCTTGATTAGCCCTTTCTGCTTGACCATTGGACTGTGGGTGTGCCACTGATGAAACATCGAGCTGGATATGCTCCCGTTCGCAGAACTCCTTCATGGCACCTTTGGACAAATTGGTACCATTATCTGTGATGATACTGTGTGGAAAGCCAAACCGGAAAATCACTTTTTTGATGAATTGAACCGCCGTGGCCGCATCACACTTACTAGCATGTTCTGCCTCCACCCACTTTGTAAACTTGTCAACCGCCACCAGGAGGTGGGTCTTCTTATCTTTGGACC
Source organism: Triticum dicoccoides (assembly GCF_002162155.2). Taxonomy (NCBI): domain Eukaryota; kingdom Viridiplantae; phylum Streptophyta; class Magnoliopsida; order Poales; family Poaceae; genus Triticum; species Triticum dicoccoides. Next base: position 229,650,424 of record NC_041390.1, read on the forward strand.
TTTTGAAAGGCCCAACCATATCCAGCCCCCAAGTCGCAAACGGCCAAGTAATTGGAATCATTCTCAATTCTTGAGCCAGTACATGAGCACGTCTTGAAAACCTTTGGCAACCATCACATCGTCTGACCAGATCCTCCGCATCAGCATGAGCAGTTAACCAATAGAAGCCATGGCGAAACGCTTTAGCCACCAGAGACTTTGAACCGGCATGGTGACCACAATCTCCTTCGTGGATCTCACGCAAAATTTCACGGCCTTCTTCAGGAGACACACAACGTTGAAATGCTCCTGACACACTGCAATGATGCAACTCGCCGTTGATAATAGTCATGGACTTGGATCGCCGGATTATCTGTCGGGCCAGAGTCTCATCCTCTGGTAACTTGCCCCGGTTCTTGTACGCCAGGTAAGGAAGCGTCCAATCCGGAATAACATGAAGAGCTGCCACCAATTGAGCCTCCGGATCAGGAATAGCCAAATCCGCTTCACCAGGGATCTTGACCAACGGGTTGTGCAGCACATCCAAAAAAACATTGGGCGGGACCGGTTTGCGCTGAGAGCCCAGCCGGCTTAAAGCGTCCGCCGCTTCATTTTTCCGCCGGTCCACGCGGTCCACCTGATAGCCTTTAAAATGACCTGCAACAATATCCACCTCACGACGATATGCTGCCATGAGTGGGTCCTTGGAGTCCCAAGTGCCGGACACTTGCTGAGCCACGAGGTCCGAGTCACCGAAACACTTAACTCGACTTAGATTCATCTCCTTAGCCATCCGGAGACCATGGAGCAAGGCTTCATACTCAGATGCATTGTTAGTACAAGGGAACATTAAACGGAGAACGTAACAAAACTTATCACCTCATGGGGAAGTTAATACGACTCCAGCCCCCGAGCCTTCCAATTGCCTGGATCCGTCAAAATGGATGGTCCAATATGTGTGATCCGGCTTTTCTTCAGGTGCTCGCATTTCCGTCCAATCATTGATAACATCAACAAGTGCTTGAGACTTAACCACCGTCCGAGGCACATACTTCAAATTGTGCGGCCCAAGCTCTATAGCCCACTTGGCAATCCGGCCAGTTGCTTCCCGGTTCTGGATGATATCCCCCAAAGGAGCAGAACTGACCACCGTAATTGGATGCCTTTGGAAGTATTGTTTAAGCTTCCGGCTTGCCATAAAAACTCCATACACCAGCTTCTGCCAATGCGGATACCTTTGCTTGGACTCAATGAGTACCTCACTGACATAATAGACCGGACGTTGAACTGGATGCTCCTTACCTGCCTCCTTTCGCTCCACCACAATAGCCACGCTGACCGCCCGAGCATTAGCAGCAACATATAGGAGTAACGACTCCTTGTCAATGGGAGCGGCGAGCACAGGCGGATTGGCCAATTGCCGCTTTAAGTCCTCAAATGCTTCATCATCAGCAGAACTCCAGACAAACTGATCCGTCTTCTTCAACATCTGATACAAAGGGATTGCCTTCTCACCAAGACGACTGATAAACCGGCTTAACGCGGCAATCCGGCCTGCCAGGCATTGAACATCATTGATACACTTCGGTTTAGCCAGGGAGGTGATGGCTGAGATCTTCTCCGGATTAGCCTCAATTCCCCTATTGGACACCAGAAAGCCCAATAACTTGCCCGCCGGTACACCAAAGACGCATTTGTCCGGATTAAGCATCATCTTGTATGTCCTCAGATTATCAAAGGTTTCCTTCAAATCACCAATCAGAGTCTCCTTCTCCCTGGATTTAACCACGATATCATCCACGTAAGCATGTACAATACGGCCAATCTGTTTGTGTAGGCAATTTTGCACACAATGTTGATAAGTTGCCTGGGCACTCTTGAGCCCAAAGGGCATAGACACATAGCAGAAGGCTCCAAAGGGAGTTATGAATGCCATCTTCTCCTGGTCCTTAACTACCATTTTGATCTGATGATAGCCAGAATATGCATCCAAAAAACTTAAACGCTCACAACCCGCCATAGCATCAATAATTTGATCAATACGGGGGAGGGAAAAAGGATCTGCTAGACAAGCTTTATTAAGATCTGTGTAATCCACACACATGCGCCAGGTGCCGTTTTTCTTAAGGACTAGCATCGGATTGGCAAGCCACTCAGGGTGAGAAACTTCAACAATAAAGCCAGCTGCTAAGAGCCTGGCTACCTCTTCTCCAGTTGCCTTGCGTCTTTCTTCGTTAAACCGGCGGAGGAACTGTTTCACCGGTTTGTATTTAGGATCCACATTAAGGGTGTGCTCAGCGAGTTGCCTCGGTACACCTGGCATGTCAGAGGGCTTCCATGCAAAAATGTCTCGATTCTCACGGATGAACTCGATGAGTGCGCTTTCCTATTTTGGATCCAAATTAGCACTGATGCTGAATTGCTTGGACGAATCGCCAGGTACAAAGTCAACAAGCTTAGTTTCTGCTGCCGATTTGAACTTCAGGGCCGGATCATGCTCCGTAGTTGGCTTATTTAATGGAGTCATGTCCACCGGATCAACATTGTCCTTATAATACTTCAGCTCCTCGGTGGCACAAACTGACTCTGCATAGGCCGCATCTCCTTCCTCGCACTCCAAAGCGATTTTGCGGCTTCCGTGAACCGTTATTGTCCCCTTGTGACCCGGCATCTTGAGCTGTAAATACACATAACAGGGTCGTGCCATAAACTTGGCGTAGGCCGGTCGCCCAAACAGGGCGTGATATGGACTTTGGATTTTTACCACTTCAAACGTCAATGTCTCCGACCTGGAATCATGATCATCCCCAAAGGCCACTTCCAGAGCTATCTTACCAACATGATATGCTGATCTGCCAGGTACTACACCGTGGAACACCGTATTAGACGGTTTGAGATTTTTATCTGTTAGTCCCATACGATGGAAGGTCTCATAGTACAAGATATTAATGCTGCTCCCTCCATCCATGAGCACCTTGGTGAACTTGTAACCTCTCAACTGCTTTGGGTTGCTCTGGTAACCTGACTGTTGCTGCTGTTGGTTGTAACCACCCTGGTTGTTCTGACTATTTTGACCATTATGTCCGCCCGGATTACCATTAAATCCTGAACCGGAATTTCCTCCACCGTAACCCGGCCCGGATCCTGAGCCACCGCCGGAGCCGTGATCATACCGGAAAGCATTAGAATTCTTGAACTCCTGCATAATGAAGCAATCCTTCCAAAGGTGGTTTGCTGGCGCCTCCTTCGTCCCATGTCTTGGACAGGGCTGGCTTAGCAGATAGTTTAGGCGGTCCGGGTTAGGGTTGGGTGCCCCATTGCGATTTTTCAGTTTACCCTTGCGTCGCTGGCCATTGTCCTGCGTGTTGGTATTAGCCACAAAGTCCATGTTACCATCCGCTTTACGCTTGCCTCCACCACCATTGCCTGTCCAGTGATGTTGCTGACCTTTGGAGTTGCTGTTCCTCTTTCCCTTCCCTGTCTTGTCATCATCAGATTCGGGATCCTTGGTACTATCAGAATCAGCATATTTCACCAAAGTGGCCATGAGGGTCCCCATGTCAGTGCAATGACGCTTCATCCGTCCCAACTTCAGCTTTAGGGGCCCAAACCGGCAGTTGCCTTCTAGGGTTAATACTGCGATGTCAGCGTTGATGCAGTCTGATGAGTGCAACACTTGTGAAACCCGGCGCACCCAATGAGTCGTTGATTCTCCTTCCTCCTGGACGCAGGCAGCTAAGTCCACTATCGACATAGGCTGTTTACATGTATCCTTGAAATTGCTGATAAACCGGGCTCGTAATTGGGCCCATGAACTGATAGAATTAGCCGGCAAGCTTTTTAACCAAGTACGGGCCGTTCCTTCAAGCATCATGGTGAAGTATTTCGCACATGCCGCGTCATCCACATCAAGCATCTCCATGGCCATCTCATAGCTCTCCACCCATGTCTCTGGAGGTTGATCCGCCGTGTAATTTGGTACCTTGTGTGGGCCTTTGAAATCCTTGGGCAGGCGCACATTGCGTAAAGCGGGGATAAGGCAAGGCACCCCCAAAGAACTAGAAGTAACACCAGGTTCGATCGAGATAGTTGGACGAACCGGCGTGAGCTGCCGAGCCTGATGCTGTGCGGCTAACTCGGCCTCCCTGCGCGCTCGGGCCCGGTCCACCACTTCCTGAGCGTTATCAGCACCGCCCGCCGGGTTGTTGCCACGGGGTGCTCCACGTCGTTCATTACTCGACACTGCCAGTTCATCCATATGTCTGCTATAGCTCCGGCTTGGACGGGGGGTCGAGTGGATCCGGTCGCGGCTGTACGAGTACGCTTCCTGTTGGACCAAAGCTGTCCTCAGAAGCTCCTTGACCCGTCGCGTCTCTACTGCCTGCGGCGAGTCACCTTCAATTGGAATGGCCTCCAGCCGTGCAGCAGCGGCAACGAGATTGTCCATCGGATTGGAGTAGTGACCCGGAGGTGCTAAAATAGCCTGAGGTATAACGGTGTTTTGACGAGGCGGGTCCATCTGACGAGGCTGAACCGGTGCACCGGCCCCAGGAGCTTCCGCCCGGTTTCCCTCCAGCGGATTGCTGGTTCTTGCTCCTGGAGTGTTGAAAAGGTCTCTGGCCTCGAAAACCGGAGGCAAACGGGATCGGTGCTTCCCCCTCATGACTTCCTGCGACGCGCTCTGGTCCAACATGAGCCTGTAGGCCTGTGCGTCTAAAGTGGCCCGCTCTGTGGCCATCCTGGTGTCCTCAGGTGCCAGATCCGCCTTGGCCTGGGTGATCTGTTCCTTTATCTTTGCAATCTCCGCGTTGTGGACATCCTGATCCGCCGGATTAGCTTCCGCCATAAGCACAACCAATACATCAAAGAGCTCTGATAGAACTTGAGCCGGCGGGCGCACAGGGCCTCCTGCCCCGGCAGCCGTTGCCGCTACTGAAGTTGTTGCCGCAGCGGTCGAAGAATGAAGCGCTGCTTGTGTGTCGGCCATGAATATTCCAACCCGGTTGGGCAGATCAGAGGGGTCCAGAATACTGTCGCCATTGGAACAGCCTCCAATCCGGCCGTCTTGTAGCTGATAAAGAGATTCGGTTTCTCCGGTCGATGACTCGTCATCGGAACAAACGACGGTCTTGCCGCGAGATTCCGATCCATCCTCATAACTTCCTCCATGGATGACTCCCACGAAGGCATGCTTCATGGCCGGTTTAACCCGGGCGGATCGTGCACGCTGAGCTGTCTCGACGAGGTCGGTGCAGATGTCCGGCTTAGGGCCCGGTTCACCGATCTTGCCAATGAAAACGTGAATGCCACCGAAGGGGACCCAGTACCCATACTCAACTGAGCCGGCCTCAGGGCCCCAGCCTGCGTCGTCGATGTAGAGCTTGCCGTGACGACTCTTAGTCATCCGACCTACAGCATAATCCTCGAGTCCTTTAAAGCGGCCCTCCAAGAACCTGAAACCATCATGCGATAGCCCCACGGTGGGCGCCAACTATCGTGGTTTCGTCATGGCAGATGTCCTAGAGAAAGGACTTAGTCGTGGAGCCATCGCGATGGGTTAGCTTGAAGGGGTTAAAGCGGACACAGGGACGCAAGAGAGTTTATACTAGTTCGGCCCCTTCAATGAAGGTAAAAGCCTACGTCTAGTTGTGATGGAATTGATGGGGTTTCGATGACTAGGGAGCAAACAAGCTTCGCCTATGTCTCGATTTGTTGTCTGTCGTCCTTGAACCACCGCCGGGTCGTCCCCTTATATACACGGGTGACGCCCTTCAGTTCACAGAGTCCCAACACTGGTCGATATTCGTATCCGGGTTGGTCTCTCCTTATTCCTAACTTACAATACAAGTTTATATACAAATACCGGTTTACAGCTACAAGTCTTGAACCGACTACGGGCCTTAGGCCCTCATCTGCCTTCTTGGGCTTTAGCACTCTTGAACTACTGATGAAGTTGACCCGGCCCAGATAGGCCGGTTGACGCCCAGCAGTAATATCCCCAACATGAAGGCAAGATATTCGTTGCTAAGTATGGATCCTTTATAGAGAAGGAATTTCTCTCAAAAGAAGTGAGTGGGTGGAAAGTAGAACTTGATGAGGTAATGGTACCTGCTCCCTTATTGGAAAGTAGTTCATCATAGAAATCAGTTCCAGTGATTCCTACACCAATTAGTGAGGAAGCTAATGATGATGATCATGAAACTCTGATCAAGTTACTACTGAACCTCATAGGTCAACCAGAGTAAAATTCACACCAGAGTGGTATAGTAATCCTGTTCTGGAAGTCATGTTACTTGACCATGACGAACCTACGAACTATGAGGAAGCAATGATGAGCCTAAATTCCGCAAAATGGCTTGAGGCCATGAAATCTGAGATGGGATCCATGTATGAGAACAAAGTGTGGACTTTGGTTGACTTGCCCGATGATCGGCAAACCATAGAGAATAAATGGATCTTCAAAAAGAAGACTGACATTGACGGTAATGTTACTGTCTACAAAGCTCGACTTGTTGTGAAATATGCCCTAGAGGCAATAATAAAGTTATTATTTATTTCCTTATTCTCATGATAAATGTTTATTATTCATGCTAGAATTGTATTAACCAGAAACGTAATACATGTGTGAATACATAGACAAACAGAGTGTCACTAGTATGCCTCTACTTGACTAGCTCATTAATCAAAGATGGTTATGTTTCCTAGCCATTGACATGAGTTGTCATTTGATTAACGGGATCACATCATTAGGAGAATGATGTGATTGACTTGACCCATTCTGTTAGCTTAGCACTAGATCATTTGGTATGTTGCTATTGCTTTCTTCATGACTTATACATGTTCCTATGACTATGAGATTATGCAACTCCCGTTTATCGGAGGAACACTTTGTGTGCTACCAAATGTCACAACGTAACTGGGTGATTATAAAGGTGCTCTATAGGTGTCTCCGAAGGTACTTGTTGGGTTGGCGTATTTCGAGATTAGGATTTGTCACTCCGATTGTCGGAGAGGTATCTCTGGGCCCTCTTGGTAATACACATCACTTAAGCCTTGCAAGCATTGCAACTAATGAGTTAGTTGCAGGATGATGTATTACAGAACGAGTAAAGAGACTTGCTGGTAATGAGATTGAACTAGGTATTGAGATACCGACGATCGAATCTCGGGCAAGTAATATACCGATGACAAAGGGAACACTGTATGTTATTATGCGGTCTGACCGATAAAGATCTTCGTAGAATATGTGGGAGAAAATATGTGCATCCAGGTTCCGCTATTGGTTATTGACCGCAGACGTGTCTCGGTCATGTCTACATAGTTCTCGAACCCGTAGGGTCCGGACGCTTAACGTTTTGATGCAGTTATATTATGAGTTTATATGTTTTGATGTACTAAAGGTTGTTTGGAGTCCCGGATATGATCACGGACATGACGAGGAGTCTCGAAATGGTCGAGACATGAAGATTGGTATATTGGAAGCCTATATTTGGATATCGGAAGTGTTCTGGGTGAAATCAGGATTTTACCGGAGTACCAGAGGGGTTACCGGAACCCCCTGGGGGTTAATGGGCCATAGTGGGCCTTAGTGGAGAAGAGGAGTGGTGGCCAGGGCAAGGGCCGCGCACCCCTCCCCCTAGTCCGAATAGGACAAGGAGAGGGGGGCGGCGCCCCCACTTTCCTTCTTCTCCTCCATCTCTTTCCCCTCTTCTCCTAATCCAACAAGGAAAAGGGAGGGAGTCCTACTCCCGGTAGGAGTAGGACTCCTCCTGGTGCGCCCCTCCTGGCCGTCTGCACCTACCCCCTTGCTCCTTTGTATACGGGGGCAGGGGGCACCCTAGAGACACAACAATTGATCGTTTGATCTTTTAGCCATGTGCGGTGCCCCCCTCCACCATAGTCCACCTCGATAATACGGTAGCGGTGCTTAGGCGAAGCCCTTCGTCGGTAGAACATCATCATTGTCACCATGCCGTCGTGCTGACGAAAGTCTCCCTCAACACTCGGCTAGATCGGAGTTCGAGGGACGTCATCGGGATGAACATGTGCTGAACTCGGAGGTGCTGTACGTTCGGTACTTGATCGGTCGGATCGTGAAGATGTACGACTACATCAACCGCGTTGTGCTAACGCTTCCGCTTTCGGTCTACGAGGGTACGTGGACAATACTCTCCCCTCTCATTGCTGTGCATCACCATGATCTTGCGTGTGCGTAGGATTTTTTTTTGAAATTACTATGTTCCCCAACAGTGGTATCCGAGCCAGGTTTTATGCGTAGATGTCATATGCACAAGTAGAACACAAGTGAGTTGTGGGCGATATAAGTCATACTGCTTACCAACATGTCATACTTTGGTTCGGCGGTATTGTTGGATGAAGCGGCCCGGACCGACATTACGCGTACGCTTACGCGAGACTGGTTCTACCGACGTGCTTTGCACACAGGTGGCTGATACGTCTCCAACGTATCTATAATTTTTGATTGCTCCATGCTATATTATCTACTGCTTTGGACATTATTGGGCTTTATTATCCACTTTTATATTATTTTTGGGACTAACCTATTAACCGGAGGCCCAGCCCAGAATTGCTGTTTTTTGCCTGTTTTAGGGTTTCGAAGAAAAGGAATATCAAACGGAGTCCAAACGGAATGAAACCTTCGGGAACGTGATTTTCTCAACGAACATGACCCAGGAGACTTGGACCCTATGTCAAGACACAAAAGAGGAGGCCACGAGGTAGGGGGGCGTGCCTACCCCCACCAGACGCGCCCTCCACCCTCGTGGGCCCCCTGTTGCTCCACCGACGTACTCCTTCCTCCTATATATACCTACGTACCCCCAAACGACCAGATACGGAGCCAAAAACCTAATTCCACCGCTGCAACTTTCTGTATCCACGAGATCCCATCTTGGGGCCTATTTCGGAGCTCCGTCGGAGGGGGCATCGATCACGGAGGGCTTCTACATCAACACCATAGCCCTTCCGATGAAGTGTGAGTAGTTTACCTCAGACCTATGGGTCCATAGTTATTAGATAGATGGCTTCTTCTCTCTTTTTGGATCTCAATACAATGTTCTCCCCCTCTCTTGTGGAGAACTATTCGATGTAATCTTCTTTTTGCGGTGTGTTTGTTGAGACCGATGAATTGTGGGTTTATGATCAAGTCTATCTATGAACAATATTTGAATCTTCTCTGAATTCTTTTATGTATGATTGGTTATCTTTGCAAGTCTCTTTGAATTATCAGTTTGGTTTGGCATACTAGATTGATCTTTCTTGCAATGGAAGAAGTGCTTAGCTTTGGGTTCAATCTTGCAGTGTCCTTTCCCAGTGACAGTAGGGGCAGCAAGGCACGTATTGTATTGTTGCCATCGGTGATAACAAGATGGGGTTTTCATCATATTGCATGAGTTTATCCCTCTACATCATGTCATCTTGCTTAAGGCGTTACTCTGTTTTTAACTTAATACTCTAGATGCATGCGGGATAGTGTTCGATGAGTGGAGTAATAGTAGTAGATGCAGGCATGAGTTGGTCTACTTGTCTCGGACATGATGCCTATATAGATATTCTCATAACAATGCTCAATTATGTCAATTCCTCAACAATAATTTGTTCACCCACCATAGAATACTTATGCTCTCGAGAGAAGCCACTAGTGAAACCTATGGCCCCCTAGTCTATCTTTATCATATTAATCTCCTACAACTTAGTTATTTCCTTTGCTCTTTACTTTGCCTTTATTTTACTTTGCATCTTTATCATAAAAATACCAAAAATATTATCTTATCATATCTATCAGATTTCACTCTCGTAAGTGGCCGTGTAGGGATTGACAACCCCTATTCGCGTTGGTTGCGAGGATTTATTTGTTTTGTGCAGGTACGAGGGACTCGCGCGTAGCCTCCTACTGGATTGATACCTTGGTTCTCAAAAACCGAGGGAAATACTTACGCTACTTTGCTGCATCATCCCTTCCTCTTCGGGGAAAACCAACGAAGTGCTCAAGAGGTAGCAAGAAGGATTTCTAGCGTCGTTGCCGGGGAGGTCTACGCAAAAGTCAACATACCAAGTACCCATCACATACCCTTATCTCCCACATTACATTATTTTCCATTTGCCTCTCGTTTTCCTCCCCCCACTTCATCCTTGCCGTTTTATTCGCCCTCTCTCTCTCTCTATCCTCCCTCTCTTTCTCTATTTGCCTCTTTTTGTGTGCTTGCTTTTTGTTTGCTTGTGTGTTAGTTTGCTTGCTTGTCACGATGGCTCAAGATAATAGGAAATTATGTGACTTCACGAATACCAACAACAATGATTTTATTAGCACTCCATTTGCTCCTCTTACCGATGCTAAATCTTGTGAAATTAATACTGCTTTGCTGAATCTTGTCATGAAAGATCCGTTTTCCAGCCTTCCTAGTGAAGATGCCGCTACCCATCTAAATAGCTTTGTTGATTTGTGTGATATGCAAAAGAAGAAAGATGTGGATAATGATATTGTTAAATTGAAGCTATTTCCTTTTTCACTTAGAGATCGTGCTAAAGCTTGGTTTTCGTCTTTGCCTAAAAATAGTATTGTTCATGGAATAAGTGCAAAGATGATTTTATCTCTAAGTATTTTCCTCCCACTAAGATCATCTCTCTTAGAAACAATATTATGAATTTTAAGAAACTTGATCATGAACATGTTGCACAAGCTTGGGAGAGAATGAAACTAATAATACATAATTGCCCTACTCATGGTTTGAATTTGTGGATGATTATACAAAAATTTTATGCCAGATTGAATTTTGTTTCTAGAAATCTTTTAGATTCGGCCGCGGGAGGCACTTTTATGGAAATCACTTTAGGAGAAGCTACTAAACTCCTAGATAATATTATGGTTAATTATTCTCAATGGCATACTGAAAGATCTACTAATAAAAAGGTGCATGCGATAGAAGAAATTAATGTTTTGAGTGGAAAGATGGATGAACTTATGAAATTATTTGCTAATAAGAGTGTTTCTTCTGATCCTAATGATATGCCCTTGTCTACTTTGATTGAGAATAATAATGAATCTATGGATAAGAATTTTGTTGGTAGGAACAATTTTGGTAACAACGCGTATAGAGGAAATTTTAATCCTAGGCCTTATCCTAGTAATCCCTCTAATAATTATGGTAATTCCTACAACAATTCTTATGGAAATTATAATAAGATGCCCTCTGATTTTGAATCTAATATTAAAGAATTTATTACTTTGCAAAAGAATTTTAATGCTTTGATTGAAGAAAAATTGCTTAAGATTGATGAGTTGGCTAGGAACGTTGATAGAATTTCTCTTGATGTTGATTCTTTAAAACTTAGATCTATTCCACCTAAGCATGATATCAATGAGTCTCTCAAAGCCATGAGAATTTCCATTGATGAGTGCAAAGAAAGAACCGCTAGGATGCGTGCTAAGAAAGATGCCTTTATAAGAGCGTGTTCTTCTAGTTTCTATGAAAATAAAGATGAAGATCTAAAAGTTATTGATGTGTCCCCTATTAAAACTTTGTTTTGCAATATGAATCTTGATAATGATGGGACTGAATATGATCCACCTTTACCTAGAAGGTGTTCCAAGAATTCGGAATTTTTTGATCTTGATGCTAAAATTGATAGAAGTGGGATTGAAGAAATTAAAACCCTAGATGTTGCTAAACCCACTATTATGGATTTCAAGGAATTTAACTATTAAAATTACTCTTTGATTGATTGTATTTCCTTTTTACAATCCGTGCTAAATTCTCCTCGTGCTTATAGTCAAAATAAAGCGTTTACTAAACATATCGTTGATGCCTTGATGCAATCTTATGAAGAAAAACTTGAATTGGAAGTTTCTATCCCTAGAAATCTTTGTGATGAGTGGGAACCAACTATTAAAATTAAAATTAAAGATCATGAATGCTATGCTTTATGTGATTTGGGTTCTAGTGTTTCCACGATTCCAAAGACTTTGTGTGATTTGTTAGGTTTCCGTGATTTTGATGATTGCTCTTTAAACTTGCACCTTGCGGATTCCACTATTAAGAAACCTATGGGAAGAATTAATGATGTTATTATTGTTGCAAATAGTAATTATGTGCCCGAAGATTTTATTGTTCTTGACATAGATTGCAATCCTTCATGTCCTATTATTCTTGGTAGACCTCTCCTTAGAACGATTGGTGCAATTATTGATATGAAGGAAGGAAATATTAGATTCCAATTTGCATTCAGGAAAGGCATGGAACACTTTCCTATAAAGAAAATTAAATTACATTATGGATCTATTATGAGAGCCACTTATGGATTGTCTACCAAAGATGGCAATACCTAGATCTATTCTTGCTTGTTATGCCTAGCTAGGGGCATTAAACGATAGCGCTTGTTGGGAGGCAACCCAATTTTATTTTTATTCATTGCTTTTTGCTCCTGTTTAGTAATAAATAATTTATCTATCCACTGTTTTGGTTGTGTTTTTTGTGTTTAATTAGTGTTTGTGCCAAGTAGAAACGTTGGGAAGACTTGGGGAAAGTCTTGTTACACTTGCTATACAAAACAGAAACTATAGCGCTCACGATAACTGCTGCCATTTTTATTTGGAAAGTTATATTTAGTTAATTATTTTTGCAGATGATTAATAGATAAATTCCTCACGTCCAAAAATTTATTTGAGAATTTTTGGGGTTCCAGATCTTGCGCTAGATATATATTACTACAGACTGTTCTGTTTTTGACAGATTCTGTTTTTCGCGTGTTGTTTGCTTATTTTGATGAATCTATGGCTAGTAAAATAGTTCATAAACCATAGAGAAGTTGGGATACAGTAGGTATAACACCAATATAAATAAATAATGAGTTTATTACAGTACCTTGAAGTGGTCTTTTGTTTTCTTTCGCTAACGGAGCTCACGAGATTTTCTACTTTAAGTTTTGTGTTGTGCAGTTTTCAAGTTTTGGGTAAAGATTTGATGGATTATGGAACAAGGAGTGGCAAGAGCCTAAGATTGGGGATGCCCATGGCACCCCCAAGATAATCTAAGGACACCTAAAAGCCAAAACTTGGGGATGCCCCTGAAGGCATCCCCTCTTTCGTCTACTTCCATCGGCAACTTTACTTGGAGCTATATTTTTATTCGCCACATGATATGTGTTTTGCTTGGAGCGTCTTGTATGATTTGAGTATTTACTTTTTAGTTTATCACAATCATCCTTGCTGTACACACCTTTTGAGAGAGCCATACATGATTTGGAATTTGTTAGAATACTCTATGTGCTTCGCTTATATCTTTTGAGTTATGTAGTTTTGCTCTAGTACTTCACTTATATCTTTTAGAGCACGGTGGTGGATTTGTTTTATAGAAACTGTTGTTCTCTCATGCTTCACTTAGATTATTTTGAGAGTCTTAAATAGCATGGTAATTTTCTTAAAATCCTAATATGCTTGGTATATAAGATTAATAATAAACCTTTCTTATGAGTGTGTTGAATACTATGAGAAGTTCGATGCTTGATAATTGTTTTGAGATGAAGATGGTGATATTAAAGTTGTGCTAGTAGAGTAGTTGTGAATTTGAAGAGTACTTGTGTTAAAGTTTGTGATTCCCGTAGCATGCACGCATGGTGAACCGTTATGTGATGAAGTCGGAGCATGATTTATTTTTTGATTGTCTTCCTTATGAGTGGCAGTCGGGGACGAGCGATGGTCTTTTCCTACCAATCTATCCCCCTAGGAGCATGCACGTAATACTTTGCTTTGATAACTTGTAGATTTTTGCAATAAGTACATGAGTTCTTTATGACTAATGTTGAGTCCATGGATCATACCCTCTTTTCTCACCCTTCCACCTTTGCTAGCCTCTCTAATACCGCGCACCTTTCGCCGGTATCATACACCCACCATATACCTTCCTCAAAACAGCCACCATACCTACCTATTATGGCATTTCCATAGCCACTCCGAGATATATTGCCATGCAACTTTCCACCGTTCCGTTTATTATGACACACTCCATCATTGTCATATTGCTTAGCATGATCATGTAGTCGACATCATATTTGTGGCAAAGCCACCGTTCATAATTCTTTCATACATGTCACTCATGAGTCATTGCATATCCCAGTACACCGCCGGAGGCATTCATATAGAGTCATATTTTGTTCTAAGTATCGAGTTTTAATTGTTGAGTTGTAAGAAAAATAAAAGTGTGATGATCATCATTATTAGAGCATTGTCCCAGTGAGGAAAGGATGATGGAGACTATGATTCCCCCACAAGTCGGGATGAGACTCCGGACTAAAAATAAAAAAATAAAAGATCCCATAAAAAAAGAGAAAAGGCCCAAATAAAAAAATGAGAGAAAAAGAGAGAAGGGACAATGCTACTATCCTTTTACCACACTTGTGCTTCAAAGTAGCACCATGATATTCATGATAGAGAGTCTCCTATGTTGTCACTTTCATATATTAGTGGGAATTTTTCATTATAGAACTTGGCTTGTATATTCCAATGATGGGCTTCCTCAAATTGCCCTAGGTCTTCATGAGCAAGCAAGTTGGATGCACACCCACTTAGTTTCTTTTTGAGCTTTCATATACTTATGGCTCTAGTGCATCCGTTGCATGGAAATCCCTACTCACTCACATTGATATCTATTGATGGGCATCTCCATAGCCCGTTGATACGCCTAGTTGATGTGAGACTATCTTCTCCCTTTTTGTCTTCTCCACAACCACCATTCTATTCCACCTATAAGTGCTATGTCCATGGCTCACTCTCATGTATTGCGTGAAATTGAAAAAGTTACAGAACACCAAAAGTATGAAACAATTGCTTGGCTTGTCATCGGGGTTGTGCATGATTTAAATATTTTGTGTGGTGAAAATAGAGCATAGCCAGACTATATGATTTTGTAGGGATAACTTTCTTTGGCCATGTTATTTTGAGAAGACATAATTGCTTTGTTAGTATGCTTGAAGTATTATTATTTTTATGTCAATATTAAACTTTTGTCTTGAATCTTTCGGATCTGAATATTCATACCACAATTAAGAAGAATTACATTAAAATTATGCCCAGTAGCACTCCGCATCAAAAATTCGGTATTTATCATTACCTACTCGAGGACGAGCAGTAATTAAGCTTGGGGATGCCTGATACGTCTCCAACGTATCTATAATTTTTGATTGCTCCATGCTATATTATCTACTGTTTTGGATATTATTGGGATTTATTATCCACTTTTATATCATTTTTGGGACTAACCTATTAACCGGAGGCCCAACCCAGAATTGTTGTTTTTTGCTTGTTTTAGGGTTTCGAAGAAAAGGAATATCAAACGGAGTCCAAATGGAATGAAACCTTCGGGAACGTGATTTTCTCAACGAACAAGACCCAGGAGACTTGGACCCTACGTCAAGACACAAAAGATGAGGCTACGAGGTAGGGGGCGCGCCTACCCCCACCAGGCGCACCCTCCTCCCTCGTGGGCCCCCTGTTGCTCCACCGACGTACTCCTTCCTCCTATATATACCTACGTACCCCCAAACGATCAGATACGGAGCCAAAAACCTAATTCCACCACCACAACTTTCTGTATCCATGAGATCCCATCTTGGGGCCTGTCCCGGAGCTTCGCCGGAGGGGGCATCGATCACGGAGGGCTTCTACATCAACACCATAGCCCTTCCGATGAAGTGTGAGTAGTTTACCTCAGACCTATGGGTCCATAGTTATTAGCTAGTGACTTCTTCTCTCTTTTTGGATCTCAATACAATGTTCTCCCCCTCTCTTGTGGAGAACTATTCGATGTAATCTTCTTTTTGCGGTGTGTTTGTTGAGATCGATGTTTGTTGAGATCGATGAATTGTGGGTTTATGATCAAGTCTATCTATGAACTATATTTGAATCTTCTCTGAATTCTTTTATGTACAATTGGTTATCTTTGCAAGTCTCTTCAAATTATCAGTTTGGTTTGGCCTACTAGATTGATCTTTCTTGCAATGGGAGAAGTGCTTAGCTTTGGGTTCAATCTTGCGGTGTCCTTTCCCAGTGACAGTAGAGGCGGCAAGGCACATATTGTATTGTTGCCATCGAGGATAACAAGATGGGGTTTTCATCATATTGCATGAGTTTATCCCCCTACATCATGTCATCTTGCTTAAGGCGTTACTCTGTTTTTAACTTAATACTCTAGATGCATGCTGGATAGCGGTCGATGAGTGGAGTAATAGTAGTAGATGCAGGCAGGAGTCGGTCTACTTGTCTCAGACGTGATGCCTATATACATGATCATACCTAGATATTCTCATAACAATGCTCAATTCTGTCAATTGCTCAACAATAATTTGTTCACCCACCGTAGAATACTTATGCTCTCGAGAGAAGCCACTAGTGAAACCTATGGCCCCCGGGTCTATCTTTATCATATTAATCTCCTACAACTTAGTTATTTCCTTTGCTCTTTACTTTGCCTTTATTTTACTTTGCATCTTTATCATAAAAATACCAAAAATATTATCTTATCATATCTATCAGATCTCACTCTCGTAAGTGGCCGTGTAGGGATTGACAACCCCTATTCGTGTTGGTTGCGAGGATTTATTTGTTTTGTGCAGGTACAAGGGACTCACGCGTAGCCTCCTACTGGATTGATACCTTGTTTCTCAAAAACTAAGGGAAATACTTACGCTACTTTACTTCATCATCCCTTCCTCTTCGGGGAAAACAAACGCAGTGCTCAAGAGGTAGCAATGGCTGGCGGGTGTCAGTTTCTCCAACTTTAGTTGAACCGAGTGTGGCTACGCCCGGTCCTTGCGAAGGTTAAAACAACACCAACTTGGCAAACTATCGTTGTGGTTTTGATGCATAGGTAACAACGGTTCTTGCTAAGCCCAGTAGCAGCCACGTAAAACTTGCAACAACAAAGTAGAGGACGTCTAACTTGTTTTTGCAGGGCATGTTGTGATGTGATATGGTCAAGACATGATGCTAAATTTTATTGTATGAGATGATCATGTTTTGTAACCAAGTTATCGGCAACTGGCAGGAGCCATATGGTTGTCGCTTTATTGTATGTAATGCAATCGCCCTGTAATGCTTTACTTTATGACTAAGCGGTAGCAATAGTCATAGAAGCATAAGATTGGCGAGACGACAATGATGCTATGATGGAGATCAAGGTGTCACACCGGTGACGATGGTGATCATGACGGTGCTTCGGAGATGGAGATCACAAGCACAATATGATGATGGCCATATCATATCACTTATATTGATTGCATGTGATGTTTATCTTTTATGCATCTTATCTTGCTTTGATTGACAGTAGCATTATAAGATGATCTCTCACTAAATTTCAAGATAAAAGTGTTCTCCCTGAGTATGCACCATTGCCAAAGTTCGTCGTGCCCAGACACCATGTGATGATCTGGTGTGATAAGCTCTACGTCCATCTACAACGGGTGCAAGACAGTTTTGCACACGCAGAATACTCATGTTAAACTTGACGAGCCTAGCATATGCAGATATGGCCTCGGAACACTGAGACCGAAAGGTCGAGCGTGAATCATATAGTAGATATGATCAACATAGTGATGTTCACCATTGAAAACTACTCCATTTCACGTGATGATCGGTTATGGTTTAGTTGATTTGGATCACGTGGTCACTTAGAGGATTAGAGGGATGTTTATCTAAGTGGGAGTTCTTAAGTAATATGATTAATTGAACTTAAATTTATCATGAACTTAGTACCTGATAGTATCTTGCTTGTCTATGTTGATTGTAGATAGATGGCCCGTGCTATGTTCCGTTGAATTTTAATGCGTTCCTTGAGAAAGCAAAGTTGAAAGATGATGGTAGCAATTACACAGACTGGGTCCGTAACTTGAGGATTATCCTCATTGCTGCACAGAAGAATTATGTCCTGGAAGCACCGCTGGGTGCCAGGCCTACTGCAGATGCAATTGACGACGTTAAGAACGTCTGGCAAAGCAAAGCTGATGACTACCCGATAGTTCAGTGTGCGATGCTTTACGGCTTAGAACTGGGACTTCAGCAACGTTTTGAATGTCATGGAGCATATGAGATGTTCGAGGAGTTGAAGTTAATATTTCAAGCAAATGCCCGGATTGAGAGATATGAAGTCTCCAATAAGTTCTACAGCTGCAAGATGGAGGAGAATAGTTCTGTCAGTGAGCATATACTCAAAATGTCTGGGCATAACAATCACTTGATTCAACTGGGAGTCAATCTTTCGGATGATAGCGTCATTGACAGAATTCTTCAATCACTGCCACCAAGCTACAAGAGCTTCGTGATGAACTATAACATGCAAGGGATGGATAAGACGATTCCCAAGCTCTTCGCAATACTAAAGGCTACGGAGGTAGAAATCGAGAAAGAGCATCAAGTGTTGATGGTCAATAAGACCACCAATTTCAAGAAAAAGGGCAAAGGGAAGAAGAAGGGGAACTTCAAGAAGAACAACAAGCAAGTTGCTGCTCAAGAGAAGAAACCCAAGTCTGGACCTAAGCCTGAGACTGAGTGCTTCTACTACAAACAGACTGTTCACTGGAAGCGGAACTGCCCCAAGTATTTGGCGGATAAGAAGGATGGCAAGGTGAACAAAGGTATATGTGATATACATGTTATTAATGTGTACCTTACCAGAGCTTGCAGTAGCACCTGGGTATTTGATACTGGTTCTGTTGCTAATATTTGCAACTCGAAACAGGGACTATAGATTAAGCGAACATTGGCCAAGGACGAGGTGACGATGCGCGTGGGAAACGGTTCCAAAGTCGATGTGATCGTCGTCGGCACGCTACCTCTACATCTACCTTCGGGATTAGTATTAGACCTAAATAATTGTTATTTGCTGCCAACGTTGAGCATGAACATTATATCTGGATCTTGTTTGATGCAAGATGGTTATTCATTTAAATCAGAGAATAATGGTTGTTCTATTTATATGAGTAATATCTTTTATGGTCATGCACCCTTGAAGAGTGGTCTACTTTTGATGAATCTCGATAGTAGTGATACACATACTCATAATGTTGAAGCCAAAAGATGCAGAGTTGATAATGATAGTGCAACTTATTTGTGGCACTGCCGTTTAGGTCATATCGGTGTAAAGCGCATGAAGAAACTCCATACTGGTGGACTTTTGGAACCACTAGATTATGAATCACTTGGTACTTGCGAACCGTGCCTCATGGGCAAGATGACTAAAACGCCGTTCTCCGGTACTATGGAGAGAGCAACCGATTTGTTAGAAGTCATACATACAGATGTATGTGGTCCGATGAATGTTGAGGCTCGCGGCGGATATCGTTATTTTCTCACCTTCACAGATGATTTGAGCAGATATGGGTATATCTACTTAATGAAACATAAGTCTGAAACATTTGAAAAGTTCAAAGAATTTTAGAGTGAAGTTGAAAATCATCGTAACAAGAAAATAAAGTTTCTACGATCTGATCGTGGAGGAGAATATTTGAGTTATGAGTTTGGTCTACATTTGAAACAATGCGGAATAGTTTCGCAACTCACGCCACCCGGAACACCACAGCGTAATGGTGTGTCCGAATGTCGTAATCGTACTTTACTAGATATGGTGCGATCTATGATGTCTCTTACTGATTTACCGCTATCATTTTGGGGTTATGCTTTAGAGACGACTGCATTCACGTTAAATAGGGCAACATCGAAATCCGTTGAGAGGACACCTTATGAACTGTGGTTTGGCAAGAAACCAAAGTTGTCATTTCTTAAAGTTTGGGGCTGCGATGCTTATGTGAAAAAGCTTCAATCTGATAAGATCGAACCCAAATCGGAGAAATGTGTCTTCATAGGATACCCAAAGGAGACTGTTGGGTACACCTTCTACCACAGATCCGAAGGCAAGACATTCGTTGCTAAGAATGGATCCTTTCTAGAGAAGGAGTTTCTCTCGAAAGAAGTGAGTGGGAGGAAAGTAGAACTTGATGAGGTAACTGTACCTGCTCCCTTATTAAAAGTAGTTCATCACAGAAACCGGTTCCTGTGACGTCTACACCAATTAGTGAGGAAGTTAATGATGATGATCATGAAACTTCAGATCAAGTTGTTACTGAACCTCGTTGGTCAACCAGAGTAAGATCCACACCAGAGTGGTACGGTAATCCTATTCTGGAGGTTATGTTACTAGACCATGATGAACCTACGAACTATGAAGAAGCGATGATGAGCCCAGATTCCACAAAATGGCTTGAGGCCATGAAATCTGAGATGGGATCCATGTATGAGAACAAAGTGTGGACTTTGGTTGACTTGTCCGATGATCGGCAAGCCATTGAGAATAAATGGATCTTCAAGAAGAAGACTGACGCTGACGGTAATGTTACTGTCTATAAAGCTCGACTTGTTGCCAAAGGTTTTTGACAAGTTCAAGGGATTGACTACGATGAGATTTTCTCACCCGTAGCGATGCTTAAGTCTGTCCGAATCATATTAGCAATTGCTGCATTTTATGATTATGAAATTTGGCAAATGGATGTAAAAACTGCATTCCAGAATGGATTTCTGGAAGAAGAGTTGTATATGATGCAACCAGAAGGTTTTGTCGATCCAAAGGGAGCTAACAAGGTGTGCAAGCTCCAGCGATCCATTTATGGACTGGTGCAAGCCTCTTGGAGTTGGAATAAACGCTTTGATAGTGTGATCAAAGCATTTGGTTTTGTACAGACTTTTGGAGAAGCCTGTATTTACAAGAAAGTGAGTGGGAGCTCTGTAGCATTTCTGATATTATATGTGGATGACATTTTGTTGATTGGAAATGATATAGAATTTCTGGATAGCATAAAGGGATACTTGAATACAAGTTTTTCAATGAAAGACCTCGGTGAAGCTGCTTATATATTGGGCATCAAGATCTATAGAGATAGATCAAGACGCTTAATCGGACTTTCACAAAGCAGATACCTTGACAAAGTTTTGAAGAAGTTCAAAATGGATCAAAGCAAAGAAAGGGTTCTTGCCTGTGTTACAAGGTGTGAAGTTGAGTAAGACTCAATGCCCGAACACTGCAGAAGATAGAGAGAAAATGAAAGATGTTCCCTATGCTTCAGCCATAGGCTCTATCATGTATGCAATGCTGTGTACCAGACCTGATGTGTGCCTTGCTATAAGTCTAGCTGGGAGGTACCAAAGTAATCCAGGAGTGGATCACTGGACATCGGTCAAGAACATCCTGAAATACCTAAAAAGGACTAAGGATATGTTTCTCGTTTATGGAGGTGACAAAGAGCTAGTCGTAAATGGTTACGTTGATGCAAGCTTTGACACTGATCCAGACGATTCCAAATCACAAACCGGATACGTGTTTACATTGAACGATGGAGCTGTCAGTTGGTGCAGTTCTAAACAAAGCGTCGTGGCGGGATCTACGTGTGAAGCAAAGTACATAGCTGCTTCGGAAGCAGCAAATGAAGGAATCTGGATGAAGGAGTTCATATCCGATCTAGGTGTCATACCTAGTGCATCTGGTCCAATGAAAATCTTTTGTGATAATACTAGTGCAATTGCCTTGGCGAAGGAATCCAGATTTCACAAGAGAACCAAGCACATCAAGAGATGCTTCAATTCCATCCGGGATCTAGTACAGGTGGGAGACATAGAAATTTGCAAGATACATATGGATCCGAATGTTGCAGACCCATTGACTAAGCCTCTTCCACGAGCAAAACATGATCAGCACCAAGGCTCCATGGGTGTTAGAATCATTACTATGTAATCTAGATTATTGACTCTAGTGCAAGTGGGAGACTGAAGGAAATATGCCCTAGAGGCAATAATAAAGTTATTATTTATTTCCTTATTCTCATGATAAATGTTTATTATTCATGCTAGAATTGTATTAACCGGAAACGTAATACATGTGTGAATACATAGACAAACAAAGTGTCACTAGTATGCCTCTACTTGACTAGCTCATTAATCAAAGGTGGTTATGTTTCCTAGCCATTGACATGAGTTGTCATTTGATTAATGGGATCACATCATTAGGAGAATGATGTGATTGACTTGACCCATTCCGTTAGCTTAGCACTCGATCGTTTAGTACGTTGCTATTGCTTTCTTCATGAGTTATACATGTTCCTATGACTATGGGATTATGCAACTCCCGTTTACCAGAGGAACACTTTGTGTGCTACCAAACGTCACAACGTAACTGGGTGATTATAAAGGTGCTCTACAGGTGTCTCTGAAGGTACTTGTTGGGTTGGCGTATTTTGAGATTAGGATTTGTCACTCTGATTATCGGAGAGGTATCTCTGGGCCCTCTCGGTAATACACATCACTTAAGACTTGCAAGCATTGCAACTAATGAGTTAGTTGCGGGATGATGTATTATAGAACGAGTAAAAGACTTGCCGGTAACGAGATTGAACTAGGTATTGAGATACCGACGATCGAATCTCGGGCAAGTAACATACCGATGACAAAGGGAACAACATATGTTGTTATGCGGTCTGACCGTAAAGATCTTTGTAGAATATGTGGGAGACAATACGAGAATCCAAGTTCCGCTATTGGTTATTAACCGGAGATGTGTCTCGGTCATGTCTACATAGTTCTCGAACTCGTAGGGTCCACACGCTTAATGTTCGATGACAGTTATATTATGAGTTTATATGTTTTGATGTACCGAAGGTTGTTCGGAGTCCCGGATATGATCACGTACATGACGAGGAGTCTCGAAATGGTCGAGACATGAAGATTGATATATTGGAAGCCTATATTTGGATATCCGAAGTGTTCCGGGTGAAATCGGGATTTTATTGGAGTACCGGAGGGGTTACCGGAACCCCTCGGGGGTTAATGGGCCATAGTGGGCCTTAGTGGAGAAGAGGAGAGGCGGCCAGGGCAAGGGCCGCGCGCCCCTCCCCCCTAGTCCGAATAGGACAAGGAGAGGGGGGAGCCCCCCCTTTCCTTCTTCTCCTCCACCTCTTTCCCCTATTCTCCTAATCCAACAAGGAAAAGGGAGGGAGTCCTACTCCCAATAGGAGTAGGCCTCCTCCTGGCGCGCCCCTCCTAGCCGGCCGTACCTCCCCCCTTGCTCATTTATATACGGGGGCAGGGGGCACCCTAGAGACACAAAAATTGATCGTTTGATCTTTTAGCCGTGTGCGGTGCCCCCCTCCACCATAGTCCACCTCGATAATACTGTAGCGGTGCTTAGGCGAAGCCCTGCGTCGGTAGAACATCATCATCGACACCACACCGTCGTGCTGACGAAACTCTCCCTCAACACTCGGCTGGATCGGAGTTCGAGGGACGTCATCGGGCTGAACGTGTGCTGAACTCGGAGGTGTAGTACGTTTGGTACTTGATCGGTCGGATCGTGAAGACGTACAACTACATCAACCGCATTGTGCTAACGCTTTCGCTTTCTGTCTACGAGGGTACGTGGATAATACTCTCCCCTCTCGTTGATGTGCATCACCATGATCTTGCGTGTGCGTAGGAATTTTCTTGAAATTACTATGTTCCCCAATAGTAGTATAATCCAAGTACTAGATACTCAAGTTGTCCATAATCGGGGACACGACTAACCATGATTAGTTTGTACACTCTGCATAGGTTTGCGCACTTTTCCCCCACAAGACTCGATCTCCTCCATTGGATTTCTCACACTACGTGGTGTTTGAGAAACGGATGACCGAGACACAGTCTTTCAGAAGCATTAACTTTTTACTCCGGGTGGAGAGTTACACCTGGCAGTCGGGTCAGGTTTGACCGGGTCAAGCTCCCTGAAACCCATGCCCGAATAGCTAACGGGCATAGAAGTAGACCCACGACCCTACCCATGGGTCTCAAGTTAGACCCATGCCCAAACCCGTCGGGCAACCCGACCCATTAGGGCACCCATCGGGTTTGAAATATACATATATATTTTTACTTTAAAAATAGCATGCACGAAGCATCCTGCCAAGGTTGTTGTTCTTTTTAGCTCAGTAGTTAGTACTCCTACTAGGCGCAGAAGTGAGTAGTCACATCCAGATGATGCAATAACAGCAAGGTCTACTGGGAAGGTCTCGAGTCTCTTATACTCCCTTCGGTCCTTTTTACTCTGCGTATTAGATTTGAATCAAGTCAAACTTTGCAAAGTTTGACCAAATATATATATATAAAAGTATCAACATCTGCCATACCGAATATATAATCTATAAAACTGCATTTCATAATGAATCTAACAATATTGATTTGGTATTGTAAATGTTCATATTTTTTTCAATAATTTTGGTCAAAGTAGAGATGCTTTAACTTCAAACAAAATTTATATGCAGACTAAAAAGGACCGGAGGGAGTATAAGCAAAGCTGCACCTCCCACCAGCGCGACTAGGTGAGGTGGTACTAAAGGTGGCAACCTGCGTCGTTGTCTCGTTGCATGCAAAGCAGGATACGAGCTGGGCTCGCTTTGGAGGTCTAAATGGCCGACATGTTACCCTGTTGAGGCCCAAATGGATGACATAGTAGCCAGCAGTAATTGTGGGTTGCTGCTTAGCTTCTCAACGAACAATCCAAGGAGTAACATTTGTTTCCTCAAAAAAAAAGACTAACATTTAATTCATCCATGGGCCTTACCAGGAGCGATCAAAAGGAAATAAAATGTAGAGCAAAGATGCATACATGCATCGCTACTGGAAGACTTGGGTTGTTCTAAAGAAATTAATTACTAGCAAGTATCTTCACTAAAACATCCATAGATAATAGAAAATAATAATATATTTTAATCATTTATATTAATCGGGTGACCCGTGGGTAGAACATTATGCCCATACCCTACCCGTGATTAATCGGGTTACCCATGGGGCTTACCCATGGGTGAATATGGCGACCCATACCCTGCCCATTTGGGTCGGGTGCCCATGGGCGCGGTCGCCCATGGGTCGGATTGCCGGGTTGAGTTACACCTACTTTCCCTCTATATCTGCTAGCCCACCACTGAAAGAGGTCACACAACATACTCAACTATGCCAGAGCCCATAATGGCTTGTGGCTGCACACGGAAGTTTCTAGCATGAACAATTTCATAATCCCTTTGAGCCTGGGTGACGGACCATAGGAGGATCGCACGGTATATCCCCGGGATCTCCTGGACAACACTGGTATATCCCCAGGTGCCCAAACAAGCAATCCACCCAGATGTGTATTAAAGTTAACACCTTAAGTTGAACCATTAATTAACAATATCACATTTGTCATGGATTTCTCAAACCCAAACCACGTCTATGAGCATAGCATGGCAATATAAGCATAACGTAGAAGTAACTCCCAGGGTTTGATAATAAAACAGGTAACAGGTTCTACCTCATCATCTACTTCCCAGTACCCATAAGTTAATCATATCCTAATCATGCAAGGTTTGAGGATTAGAACTAATGCATACAAACTGGGTACAAAAAAAAGTATGATCAATGTGTTACTTGCCTTGCTGACGATCTGCAAATCCTAAAGACTAGTAGTAGCACGCTTCGCACTCTGGGTGTTCTATTGCAAACAAACAATAGCATACATAAGCAATCAAGCAAAAATGCACTGGTAAATCTCAAATAAGAATATCTAACCAAAAATTTCAACTTAAGAACTCTGGTTTGCAAAAAGAATCAAATCAAACGAGGCAACGAAACTCAAACTATGAAAGAAACAAGATCTGATTACTAATCTGGACTAAAGTCAAATTTTACAGTACCAAAATCTTGTTCAAGTTGGTTAAATGGAAAGAGGGCTTCGAGACGAAGATCTGGGTGCTTGAATCGCCTGATTCCGATAAACGAGCGAAGAGATAAACTAGATCGAAAATTAGGGTAGAGATCGCGATCAAAAATAATCGCGAAAGACCCTAGAAAAAGAAAAACTGACAAGCAGGCTAAAGAACGAACGTTCGCTGTCTGTGACTAACGGGTGAACGACGTTTGTTAAAACGAACGAACGGATGAACGTCCGCTGTTTAACCGAACCGATCTATTAAAAAAACAGATCTAGGGTTTTCGAAATAAACCGAACAGTTTTAGAAAAAAACCGGCGGCTACCTCGGCGTACGTGACGGCGGCGGCGGCGGAAACTCCGGCGGCGGGCGGCGGCGGCGCGGCGGCGGGCGGCAGCGGCGGCGGCGGCGGCTGGCTAGGGTTAGGGTTGGCGCGGCGCGGCGGGCTGGGTCTCGGGGTCACGGCTCGGGCGGCTTATAAGAGGCCGGCTTGGAGAGTCCCGGCCGGGTACAGCCTGAAGTCGGTTCACTTTTTTTATAAATTATTCCGCCCAGAAAAATAAAGAAAAGAAATACTAAACGGACTCCAAAAATCCCGAAATAAAATTTCCCGTCCTCTAAAAATAAGCCGGACAAGGTGAACATTTATTTGGGCCTATAATGCAATTATGAAAAACGCATATTTTTCCTAATTCAATTAAAATTGCAATAAAATCCAAATAAAATATGCAAGTTGATTTTAATATTTTTTTACTCCAATATTTCATTTATTTTGGAGAAGTCATATTATTTCCTCTCATATATTTTGGTATGAAATATTTTCGGAGAGAAAATTTATTAAAACGAAAGTGATCCTTGTTTCCATATTTGATAAAATTCAAATATGCAAAACGGTGAAATCCACCAACTCTCTCCAAGGGTCCTTGAGTTGCTTAGAATTTCGAGGATCGCGAAAGTCAAAATGCACAAAATATGATATGCATGGATGACCTATGTATAACATTCCAAATTGAAAATTTGAGATGTTACAAACCTACCCCCCTTAAGATGAATCTCGTCCTCGAGATTCGGGTTGGCTAGAAAATAGGTGTGGATGGTCTTTCCGTAGAACATCCTCTCGTTCCCAAGTGGCTTCATCCTCGGTATGGTGGCTCCACTGAACTTTATAAAACTTGATAACCTTGCTGCGAGTAACTCGACTGGCAAACTCAAGAATCTCGACAGGTTTCTCCTCGTAGGTCAAATCACTATCCAACTGTATTGCTTCTAGTGGCACTGTATCTCTCAGAGGGATATCGGCCATCCCTGCATGGCACTTCTTCAACTGGGAGACGTGATACACATCATGAACTCACAAGAATCCTTCGGGTAACTCCAACTCGCAGGCTACCTCTCACATGCGTTCCAAAACACGGTACGGTCCCACAAATCTCGGGGCTAACTTTCCTTTAACTCCAAATCGTTTAACTCCTCGAAGTGGTGACACTCTCAGATACGCTCTGTCTCCGATTTCATAGACTACCTCCTTGCATTTTGAATCTGCATAACTCTTCTGTCTTGACTGAGCTATCTTTAGTCTATCTCAAATTAGTTTAACCTTCTATTCGGACTCCTTAATCAAATCGGGTCCAAACAGCTGTCTGTCTCCAACCTCATCCCACATCAACGGTGTTCTGCACCTTCTTCCACACATGGCCTCGAACGGTGCTATCTTCAAACTAGCCTGGTAGCTATTGTTGTACTAGAACTCTGCGTAGGGCAAATTATCATCCAACTAGATCCATAGTCTAGTGCACAAGCTCTCGGCATGTCCTCCAAAATCTGATCGACTCTCTCTGTCTGTCCATCTGTCTGCGGGTGAAAAGCTGTACTGAACTCCAGCCTGGTTTCCAAAGTCTGATGCAGCTGGTGCCCAAACTTTGAAGTAAACTGTGTTCCTCCATCTGATACGATGGTCCTCGGAACTCCGTGCAGACATACGATCCTGGTCATATATATCTTGGCCAACTTCGCACTTGTATAAGTGGTTTTCACTGGGATAAAGTGAGCTACTTTGATCAAGCGGTCCACTACTACCCAAATAGAATCATATACCGATCGGGTCCTGGGTAATCCGGTGATAAAATCCATGCCAAGTTTGTCCCACTTCCATTCGGGTATTGGCATAGGCTACAGTAGTCCTGCTGGCGTCTGATATTCTTCCTTCACTCTCTGACATACATCACATACGGCTACATACTCGGCAATATCCTTCTTCATTCCAGTCCACCAGAAACGCTCCTTCAAATCCAAATACATCTTGGTGTTTCCGGGGTGTATCGAGTATGGTGAGTCATGAGTTTCTTGTAATATCAACTTCCTGATCTTGGCATTATTGGGCACATATACACGGTCCTCGAACCACAAGGTGTCGTGCTCATCCTCATGAAAACCTTTGGCTTTTACTTCACTCATCTTCTCCTTTATCTCGGCAATTTCTTTGTCATCCTTCTGAGCTGCTCGAATCTTTCCCAACAATGTCGACTGCACTTCCATGGTTGTAACATAACCTTTAGGAAC
The DNA here is from genome assembly GCF_002162155.2 of Triticum dicoccoides. Lineage (NCBI taxonomy): Eukaryota > Viridiplantae > Streptophyta > Magnoliopsida > Poales > Poaceae > Triticum > Triticum dicoccoides. The sequence goes on from NC_041390.1 coordinate 229,678,729, forward strand.
TATCTCCAAATGAATTTCCCTGAGATCCTCTGCTAACTCCTTTGGCATTCCTTCGCTTACGAGGGTGTTGACGTAAGTCTTCCGGCTCAAAGCGTCTTCTACAACATTGGCCTTGCCTGGGTGATAGTGCAACTTCATATCATAATCTTTTATAAGCTCCAACCATCTCCTTTGCCTGAGGTTCAACTCTTTCTGTGTAAAAATGTACTTCAAACTCTTAAGATCCGTGCACACATCACAATGATTTCCAATAAGAAAATGTCTCCAGGTCTTGAGTGCATGCACTACAGCTGCTAACTACAAATCATGCGTGGCATAATTCAACTCGTGCGGTTCAAGTTGTCATGAGGCATACGAAACAACTCTTCCATCTTGCATAAGTACTCCTCCAAGTCCTAAGCAAGAGGCGTCACAATACACTTGGAAATCCTTGCGTATATCCGGCAGAATCAGCACTGGGGCTGTAGTCAAACGTTTCTTCAGCTCCTAGAAACTTGCTTCACATTCCTCAGTCCGATGGAACTTGGTGTCCTTATTCAACAACATCGTCATAGGCTTTGCAATCTTAGAGAAATTTTTAATGAATCTTAGATAGTATCCCGCGAGTCCAAGAAAACTGTGGATCTCTCCAACTGAGGTGGGTGCCAACCACTCAGTGACTGATTTCACCATGGTAGGGTCCACTTCTACACCTTCTCCTGATATAACATGTCCAAGAAATCCAACTTCCTTCAACCAAAACTCAAATTTGCCAAACTTGGCATATAACCGATGTTCTCTGAGCTTCTCGAGAATTAAACGCAAATGCTCCTTATGTTCCTCCTCATTCTTTGAGTATACCAAGATATCATCTATGAACACCACGACAAACTTATCCAAGAACTCCATGAACACTTTGTTCATCATACTCTTGAAATAGGCGGGGGCGTTAGTCAATCCAAATGACATAACCGTATACTCATATAGCCCATACCTTGTGGTGAACGCTCTCTTAGGTATATCCTTTTCTTGAATATTCAACTGGTGGTAACCTGATCGCAGGTCGATCTTCAAAATCACCTTTGCTCCTTGCAGCTGGTCAAACAAATCATTGATCATCGGCAGTGGGTACTTATTCTTGATCGTTACTTCATTCAATGCCCGATAATCAACAACCATTCTTAGGGACTTATCCTTCTTCTCAACCAATAGCACTGGGCTCCCCGTGGTGATGAACTTCGTTGAATGTAACCTTTCTCCAATAACTCCTTAATCTGTTTCTTGATCTCCTTCAGATCATTTGCGAGCATCCAGTATGGTCTCTTTGATATTGGTCCGGTGCTTGGCAATAGCTCTATCAAAAACTCTATGTCTCGATCTGGTGGCATGCCTGGTAACTCCTCTGGAAATACATCCAGGTAATCCTTTACGACATGCACTTCCTCCTGAACAACTCCCGTGGGAGAATGTACTTGGGTTCTCCTTGGCAAATGCCTGGAAACATACTTGATCCTTTTTCCCTCCGAGGTGGTAAGCAAAATCGACTTACTGGCGCAATCGATGTTTCCCCCATACATCGATAGCCAATCCATTCCTAGTATCACATCCAATCCTTGTGACTCCAAAATTATCAGGTCTGAGGGGAAAACATGTCTTTCAATGGTCAATGGCATCTGAAAACATCCTTGACTTGCCATATACTCAGCTCCTGGTGAACTTACGAACATGGGTGTCCTAAGTACCTTAGTGAGCAACTTATACTTATCCACAAATCCCCTTGATATGTATGAATGCAATGCACCAGTGTCGAAAAGAACAATTGCAATAAAAGACTTAACCAAAAACTTACCGATAACTGCATCTGGCTGCTCCTCAACTTCCTCCAGGTTCACGTGGATCACTTGTCCTCTGTTGAAAGGGTTGGGCTTCTTCCCAACGCTTCCATTGCCATTGCCGTTCTACAATTCCAGACAATCGTTGGCATAGTGCCCAGTCTTCCCGCACTTGAAACAAGTAATGTGACTTTGATCCTTCTTGGCGGGTGTGGCTGGGTTAGTGCGGTTCTGATTGCTACTTGCTCCGTTCCCATTCCCATTCCCATTCCTTGGGCCATTATGATTATGCGAACTTCCTCCATTGTGGGTGTGGCCTCCATGGTTATGGACAAGTCCTCCTGAGTTCGGGGTGAGACGGGGCTTCTGCTGAGCTCCAGAGTTGTACTTTCCTTGTCCATACTTCCTCTTGCGGCTCTCTATCTACTGCTGCTTCCCTTCAATCATAAGAGACTTGTCTACCACCTCCTGGTAGTTATTGAATGTTGCCACCATCAACTGCATGCTCATCTCATCATTTAGCCCTTTCATAAACTTCTCCTGCTTCGCGGCATCTGTGGCCACATCATCAGGGGCATAATGAGATAGCTTACTAAACTCATCTACGTACTGAGCCACAATATGATTTCCCTGGTGTAAGTTGCGAAACTCACTCTTCTTCATGCTCATAGCTCCTGTGGATACGTGGGATGTGCGGAATGCTTGCTGGAACTGCTCCCAAGTGACATTGGCCATAGGAAAAGTGGATGTGTAATTCTCCCACCATGCGGTTGCTGGTCCATCCAATTGGTGTGTGGAAAAACGCACCTTCTCCGCATCTGCGCAACCTGCGGTGGTCAACTCCCTTCCTATCCCGCACAACCAAACATCAGCAACTATGGGCTTGGTGCTACTCGAAAACACCGGCGGCTACAGCCTCAGAAAACAAGCTATATTGTCAACTGGAGGTGGTGGCGGTGGGTTATTGTTGTTGTTGTTGCCTTGGTTCTGAACTAACAACTGCATCAGTGTATTCTGCTGCTGGATCAACTGTGTGAGCTCCAGTGGGAAAGCAAAACCGGGGTCACGTCTCGGAGGCATCTGATGGGTTTAGTGGGAAGAGTTTAGAATAGAATGAGGTCTAGTGAGATATCACTACCCATATGCACATGAGACAGACACAATCATATCATATCACTCACTCAATCAAGAAAGGGTATACAAACGGTCTAGAACTATCGTTAAAAGTGCTCGGACTACTACTATATACATGGGGGAAACTACTAGTCATATGGCGGTCATCTAGAAATATTGTTTGGTGGAAGACTCCATGATATCCGCTCCAGATTCATCTTCATAGTCATCATCACTATCATCGGGGTTGGAGTCGGTGTCGTCGATGATGATGTAGTCTTCAGAACGAATCTCCTAAGGTTCGTCATCTTCTCCTCCTGGCGCAGGGTCTCCCATGAAAACTCCTAGCTTCCTTGTTAGGTCGCCATTCTTCTCCACTAGTATGATGATTTCCTCCTTGTAATCTCCGCGTGTAGCCTTGATTTTCTCTTCAAGCTCGGTGGTCCTTGTCATCGCCTTCTTCAAATCTATCATGCTTGCACACATCTGGTTCTCCTAGCGTCGAATGTGCTCGTTTAACTCCTGGATGAATGCAGTAATGGATCTATCCTCCTGGTACTGATCATCTCCCATTGCTCGTCTCGGCGCCCACATATCTGGTATATAGTGTGCTTCAGCTCTTGTTTGTAGACTTCTCCAATACGTCCCATAGCAATGTGGGCTGCCATGCTCTTGCCTAGACTCCAAGTGGGTGCATCAAAGGAAAACTCTATAGGATCCATAACTGGCGTGAATGTCCTTCCTGGAACTTGAATCGAATCATCCAGCGCTGCTCTTCTGGTAAAGTGGCGTTGTAGGTCCCAGTGAAGCTTGGTATTCCAATGTTCACGTACCTAGTGACTTCCTTCAAGTGTCGTCCAAAAGGTGTGTCTTCATCCGGTTGTGCAAACTTGTTCCTCGAGTCCGCCATCCTAAAGTGTAGAAAATGGAGAGGAGTCAGAAATGAGTAGAGAAGAGTTACCTATGGATTTTCTTAGTGGTCGTGTCCTACATTCAGCGTGTGCTCTGATACCATCTTGTAGCAACCCGACCTCAAATAGTCAAGTCTCTGTGCTTCAGTGTCATCCCCGGATCGGTAATGCTTACACACAGAGTACTCGAAGGATTTATAACAGAGTAGCAATCACACACTTATTACATCGAATGTCTCATAAGAGAACTTATTACAATAAATATGGCTTAAGGCCATCTAATACGATAACAACAGAAGGCTTGGAAGATAAAGTGAGTCCATCAACTCCAACGGCATAGCCGAGTGCACGACAAACGACCTATCGCGTCTTACCCCTCGTCTAAAAAGTCTGCAATATAATACATTGCAACCCAAAAACGGGTCAGCACATGGAATATGCTGGCAATGTAACACAGTAGAGCAATGAATAGATAAATGCTGACACTACATGCATCTATGGCTGGTGGAGGCTCTATGGTTATATGGTTTTTGCGAAAAGCTAATTTTTCCCTACAACAAAGGAATACATTTTTATTTAACTATCATAGTAGTTGAAACATTGAGAATGGTACCCCCATCTCAATCCCATTTAAAAGTAATTATCAACCCAACAAATTATTTTAGAGTGATGTGATACAGTAGGATAATCCAAGTACTAGATACTCAAGTTGTCCATAACCAGGGACATGGCAAACCATGATTAGTTTGTACACTTTGCAGAGGTTTGCACAGTTTTCCCCCACAAGACCCGATCTCCTCCGTTGGATTTCTCGCACTACGTGGTGTCTGAGATATGGATGACCGAGACACAGTCTTTCACAAGCATTAACTCTTTACTCCGGGTGGACAGTTACACCTACTTTCCCTCTACATCTGCTAGCCCACCACTTAAAGAGGTCACACAACATACTCAACTATGCCAGAACCCATAATGGCTTGTGGCTGCACACGGAAGTTTCTAGCATGAACAATCTCCTGATCCCTTTGAGACTGGGTGGCAAACCATAGGAGGATCGCACGGTATATCCCCGGGATCTCCTAGACAACACTAGTATATCCCGAGGTGCCCAAACAAGCAATCCACCCAGATGAATATTAAAGTTGCCACCTTAAGTTGAACCATTAATTAACAATCTCACATCTGTCATGGATTTCTCAAACCCAAACCACGTCTATGAGCATAGCATGGCAATACAAGCATAACGTAGAAGTAACGCCCAGGGTTTGATAATAAAACAGGTAGTAGGTTCTACCTCATCATCTACTTCCCAATACCCACAAGGTAATCCCATCCTAATCATGCAAGGTTTGAGGATTAGAACTAATTCATAAAAACTGGGTATGAAAGAAGTATGATCAATGTGTTACTTGCCTTGCTAACGATCTGCAAATCCTAAAGACTCATAGTAGCACGCTTCGCACTACGGGTGTTCTATCGCAAACAAACAATAGCATACATAAGCAATCAAGCAAAGATGCAGGGCTAAATCTCAAATCATAATATCTAACCAGATAGTTCAACTTAAGAACTCCGGTTTGCAAAAAGAATCAAATCAAACGTGTCAATGAAACTCAAACTGCGAAAGAAACAAGATCCGATTACTAATCTGGACTAAAGTCAAATTTTACAGTACCAAAATCTTGTTCAAGTTGGTTAAACGGAAAGAGGGCTTTGAGACGAAGATCTAGGCGCTTGAATCGCTTGATTCTGATAAACGAGCGAAGAGATAAACTAGATCGAAAATTAGGGTAGAGATCACGATCGAAAATAATCGCGAAAACCCCTGGATAAAGAAAAACTGACGAACAGGCTAACGAACGAACGTTCGCTGTCCGTGACTAACTGGTGAACAGCGTTCGTTAAAAAAAACGAACGGACGAACGTCCGCTGTTTAACCGAACTGAGAAAAAAATGAACCAATCTATTAAAAAAACAGATATAGGGTTTTCGAAATAAACCGAACGGTTTTAGAAAAAAACCGGCGGCTACCTCGGCGTATGTGACGGCGGCAGCGGCGGTGGCGGCTGGCTAGGGTTAGGGTTGGTGCGACGCGGAGGGCTGGGCCTCGGGGTCGCGGCTCGAGCGGCTTATAAGAGGCCGGCCTGGAGAGTCCCGGCCGGGTACGACCCGAAGTCAGTTCACTTTTTTTTATAAATTATTCCGCGCAGAAAAATAAAGAAAATAAATACTAAAAAGACTCCAAAAATCCCGAAATAAAATTTCCCGTCCTCTAAAAATAAGTCGGACAAGGTGAACATTTATTTGGGCCTATAATGCAATTCTAAAAACTGCATATTTTTCCTAATTCAATTAAAATTGCAATAAAATCCAAATAAAATATGCAAGTTGATTTTAATATTTTTTCCTCCAATATTTCATTTATTTTGGAGAAGTCATATTATTTCCTCTCATACATTTTAGTATGAAATATTTTTGGAGAGAAAATTTATTAAAACCAAAGTGATCCTTGTTTCCATATTTGATAAAACTCAAATATGAAAAATGGTGAAATCCCCCAACTCTCTCCGAGGGTCCTTGAGTTTCTTAGAATTTCGAGGATCGCGAAAGTCGAAATGCACAAAATATGATATGCATGGATGACCTATGTATAACATTCCAAATTGAAAATTTGGGATGTTACAGACCTACCCCCCTTAAGATGAATCTCGTCCTTGAGATTCGGGTTGGCTAGAAAATAGGTGTGGATGGTCTTTCCGTAGATCATCCTCTCATTCCCAAGTGGCTTCATCCTCGGTATGGTGGGTCCATTGAACTTTGCAAAACTTGATAACCTTGCTGCGAGTAACTCGACTGGCAAACTCAAGAATCTCGACAGGTTTCTCCTCGTAGGTCAAATCACTATCCATATGTATTGCTTCCAGTGGCACTGTATCTCTCAGAGGGATATCGGCCATCCCTGCATGGCACTTCTTCAACTGGGAGACGTGAGACACATCATGAACTCCTGACAATCCTTCGGGTAACTCCAACTTGTAGGCTACCTCTCCCATGCGTTCCAAAACACGGTACGGTCCCACAAATCTCGGGGCTAACTTTCCTTTAACTCCAAATCGTTTAACTCCTCGAAGTGGTGACACTCTCAGATATACTCTGTCTCCGATTTCATAGACTACCTCCTTGCGTTTTCAGTCTACATAACTCTTCTATCTTGACTGAGCTATCTTTAGTCTATCTCGAATTATTTTAACCTTCTATTCAGACTCCTTAATCAAATTGTGTCCAAACAACTGTCTGTCTCCAACCTCATCCCACATCAACGGTGTTCTGCACCTTCTTCCACACAGGGCCTCGAACGGTGCTATCTTCAAATTGGCCTAGTAGCCATTGTTGTACGAGAACTCTGCGTAGGGAAAATTATCATCCAACTAGATCCATAGTCTAGTGCACAAGCTCTCAGCATGTCCTCCAGAATCTGATCGACTCTCTCTGTCTGTCCATCTGTCTGCGGGTGAAAAGTTGTACTGAACTCCAGCCTGGTTTCCAAAGTCTGATGCAGCTAGTGCCCAAACTTTGGAGTAAACTGTGTTCCTCTATCTGATACGATGGTCCTCGGAACTCCGTGCAGACATACGATCCTGGTCATATATATCTTGGCCAACTTCGCACTTGTATAAGTGGTTTTCACTGGGATAAAGTGAGCTACTTTGGTCAAGCGGTCCACTACTACCTAGATAGAATCATATACCAATTGGGTCCGGGGTAATCCGGTGATAAAATCCATGCCAAGTTTGTCCCACTTCCATTCGGGTATCGGCATAGGCTGCAGTAGTCCTGCTAGCGCCTGATGTTCTGCCTTCACTCTATGACATACATCACATACGGCTACATACTCGGCAATATCCTTCTTCACACCTGTCCACAAAAACGCTCCTTCAAATCCAAATACATCTTGGTGTTTTTGGGGTGTATCGAGTATGGTGAGTCATGAGCTTCTTGTAATATCAACTTCCTGATCTCGGCATTATTGGGCACATATACACGGTCCTTGGACCACAAGGTGTCGTGCTCATCCTCACGAAAACCTTTGGCTTTTCCTTCACTCATCTTCTCCTTTATCTCGGCAATTTCTTTGTCATCCTTCTGAGCTTCTCCAATCTTTCCCAACAATGTCGACTGCAGTTCCATGGTTGTAACAAAACCTTTAGGAACTATCTCCAAATGAATTTCCCTGAGATCCTCTGCTAACTCCTTTGGCATTCCTTCGCTTACGAGGGTGTTGACGTAAGTCTTCCGGCTCAAAGCGTCTGCTACAACATTGGCCTTGCGTGGGTGATAGTGCAACTTCATATCATAAGCTTTTATAAGCTCCAACCATCTCCTTTGCTTGAGGTTCAACTCTTTCTGTGTAAAAATGTACTTCAAACTCTTATGATCCATGTACATATCACAATGATTTCCAATAAGAAAATGTCTCCAGGTCTTTAGTGCATGCACTACAGCTGCTAACTCCAAATCATGCGTGGCATAATTCAACCGTGCGGTTCAAGTTCTCGTGAGGCATACGAAACAACTCTTCCGCCTTGCATAAGTACTCCTCCAAGTCCTAAGCAAGAGGCATCGCAATACACTTGGAAATCCTTGTGTATATCCGGCAGAATCAGCACTGGGGCTGTAGTCAAACGTTTCTTCAGCTCCTGGAAACTTGCTTCACATTCCTCAGTCCAATGGAACTTGGTGTCCTTCTTCAACAACGTCGTCATAGGCTTTGCAATCTTAGAGAAATTTTTAATGAATCTCAGATAGTATCCCGTGAGTCCAAGAAAACTGTGGATCTCTCCAACTAAGGTGGGTGCCAACCACTCAGTGACTGATTTCACCATGGTAGGGTCAATTGCTATACCTTCTCCTGATATAACATGTCCAAGAAATCCAACTTCCTTCAACCAAAACTCACATTTGCTAAACTTGGCATATAACTGATGTTCTCTGAGCTTCTCGAGAATTAAACGCAAATTCTCCTTATGTTCCTCCTCATTCTTTGAGTATACCAAGATGTCATCTATGAACACCATGACAAACTTATCCAAGAACTCCATGAACACTTTGTTCATCATACTCTTGAAATAGGAGGGGGCGTTAGTCTATCCAAATGACATAACCGTATACTCATATAGCCCATATCTTGTGGTGAACGCTCTCTTAGGTATATCCTTTTCTCGAATATTCAACTGGTGGTAACCTGATCGCAGGTCGATGTTCGAAAACACCTTTGCTCCTTGCAGCTGGTCAAACAAATCATTGATCATCGGCAGTGGGTACTTATTCTTGATCGCTACTTCATTCAATGCCCGATAATCAACAACCATTCTTAGGGACTTATCCTTCTTCTCAACCAATAGCATTGGGGCTCCCCATGGTGATGAACTTTGTCGAATGTAACCTTTCTCCAATAACTCCTTAATATGTTTCTTGATCTCCTTCAGATCATTTGCGGGCATCCGGTATGGTCTCTTTGATATTGTCCCCGTGCCTGGCAATAACTCTATCAAAAACTCTATGTCTCGATCTGGCGGCATGCCTGGTAACTCCTGGGATGTGCGGAATGCTTGCTGGAGCTGCTCCCAAGTGACATTGGCCATGGGAAAAGTGGCTGTGTAATTCTCCCACATGCGATTGCTGGTCCATCCAATTGGTGTGTGGAAAAACGCACCTTCTCCGCATCTGTGCAACCTGCGGTGGTCAACTCCCTTCCTATCCCGCGCAACCAAACATCAGCAACTATGGGCTTGGTGCTACTAGAAAACACTGGCGGCTGCAGCCTCAGAAAACAGGCTATATTGTCAACTGGAGGTGGTGGCGGTGGGTTATTGTTGTTCTTGTTGCCTTGGTTCTGAACTAACAACTGCATCAGTGTATTCTGCTGCTGGATCAACTGTGTGAGCTCCAGTGGGAAAGCAAAACCGGGGTCACGTCTCGGAGGCATCTGATGGGTTTAGAGGGAAGAGTTTAGAATAGAATGAGGTCTAGTGAGATATCACTACCCATATGCACATGAGACAGACACAATCATATCATATCACTCAATCAATCAAGAAAGGGTATACAAACGGTCTAGAACTATTGTTAAAAGTGGTCGGACTACAACTATATACATGGGGGAAACTACCAGTCATATGGTTGTCATCTAGAAATATTGTTCGGTGGAAGACTCCATGATATCCACTCCAGCTTCGTCTTCATAGTCATCATCACTATGATCGGGGTTGGAGTCGGTGTCGTTGATGATGATGTAGTCTTCAGAACGAATCTCCTTAGGTTCGTCGTCTTCTCCTACTGGCGCAGGGTCTCCCATGAAAACTCCTAGCTTCCTTGTTAGGTCATCATTCTTCTCCACTAGTATGACGATTTCCTCCTCGTAATCGTCACATGTAGCCTTGATTTCCTCTTCAAGCTCGGTGATCCTTGTCATCGCCTTCTTCAAATCTATCATGATTGCGCACATCTGGTTCTCCTGGCGTCGAATGTGCTTGTTTAACTCCTGGATGAATGCTGCAATGGATCTATCCCTCCTGGTGCTGATCATCTCCCATTGCTCGTCTCGGCGCCCACATATCTGGTATATAGTGTGCTTCAGCTCTTGTTTGTAGACTTCTCCAATACGTCCCATAGCAATGTGGGCTGCCATGCTCTTGCCTAGACTCCAAGTGGGTGCATCAAAGGAAAACTCTATAGGATCCGTAACTGGCGTGAATGTCCTTCCTGGAACTTGAACTCGAATCATCCAGCGCTCCTCTTCTGGTAAAGTGGCGTTGTAGGTCCCGGTGAAGCTTGGTATTCCAATGTTCACGTACCTAGTGACTTCCTTCAAGTGTCGTCCAAAAGGTGTGTCTTCATCCGGTTGTGCAAACTTGTTCCTCGAGTCCGCCATCCTAAAGTGTAGAAAATGGAGAGGAGTCAGAAATGAGTAGAGAAGAGTTACCTATGGATTTTCTTAGTGGTCGTGTCCTACATTCAGCGTGTGCTCTGATACCATCTTGTAGCAACCCGACCTCAAATAGTCAAGTCTCTGTGCTTCAGTGTCATCCCCGGATCGGTAATGCTGACACACACAGTACTCGAAGGATTTATAACAGAGTAGCAATCACACACTTATTACATCGAATGTCTCAAAAGAGAACTTATTACAATAAATATGGCTTAAGGCCATCTAATACGATAACAGCGGAAGGCTTGGAAGACAAAGTGAGTCCATCAACTCCAACAGCATAGCCGAGTGCATGACAAACGACCTATTGCGTCTTACTAACGGCCTATTGCGTCTTACTCCTCGTCTAAAAAGTCTGCAACATAATACGTTGCAGCCCGAAAACGGGTCAGCACATGGAATATGCTGGCAATGTAACACAGTAGAGCAATGAATAGATAAATGCTAACACTACATGCATATATGGCTGGTGGAGGCTCTATGGTTATATGGTTTTTGCGAAAAGCTAATTTTCCCTACAACAAAGGAATACATTTTTATTTAACTATCATGGTAGTTGAAACATTAATAATGGTACCCCCATCTCAATCCCGTTTAAAAGTAATCATCAACCCAACAAATTAGTTTAGAGTGATGAGATACAGTAGGATAATCCAGGTACTAGATACTCAAGTTGTCCATAACCAGGGACACGGCAAACCATGATTAGTTTGTACACTTTGCAGAGGTTTGCACAGTTTTCCCCCACAAGACTCGATCTCCTCCGTTGGATTTCTCGCACTACGTGGTGTTTGAGAAACGGATGACCGAGACACAGTCTTTCACAAGCATTAACTCTTTACTCCGGGTGGACAGTTACACCTACTTTCCCTCTACATCTGCTAGCCCACCACTTAAAGAGGTCACACAACATACTCAACTATGCCAGAACCCATAATGGCTTGTGGCTGCACACGGAAGTTTCTAGCATGAACAATCTCCTGATCCCTTTGAGCCTGGGTGGCGGACCATAGGAGGATCGCCCGGTATATCCCCGGGATCTCCTGGACAACACTGGTATATCCCGAGGTGCCCAACCAAGCAATCCACCCAGATGTATATTAAAGTTGCCACCTTAAGTTGAACCATTAATTAACAATCTCACATCTGTCATGGATTTCTCAAACCCAAACCACGTCTATGAGCATAGCATGGCAATACAAGCATAACGTAGAAGTAACGCCCAGGGTTTGATAATAAAACAGGTAGTAGGTTCTACCTCATCATCTACTTCCCAATACCCACAAGGTAATCCCATCCTAATCATGCAAGGTTTGAGGATTAGAACTAATTCATAAAAACTGGGTATGAAAGAAGTATGATCAATGTGTTACTTGCCTTGCTAACGATCTGCAAATCCTAAAGACTCGTAGTAGCACGCTTCGCACTACGGGTGTTCTATCGCAAACAAACAATAGCATACATAAGCAATCAAGCAAAGATGCACGGCTAAATCTCAAATAATAATATCTAACCAGATAGTTCAACTTAAGAACTCCGGTTTGCAAAAAGAATCAAATCAAACGTGTCAACGAAACTCAAACTGCGAAAGAAACAAGATCCGATTACTAATCTGGACTAAAGTCAAATTTTACAGTACCAAAATCTTTTTCAAGTTGGTTAAACGGAAAGAGGGCTTTGAGACGAAGATCTAGGCGCTTGAATCGCTTGATTCTGATAAACGAGCGAAGAGATAAACTAGATCGAAAATTAGGGTAGAGATCGCGATCGAAAATAATCGCGAAAACCCCTGGATAAAGAAAAACTGACGAACAGGCTAACGAACGAACGTTTGCTATCCGTGACTAACTGGTGAACGGTGTTCATTAAAAAGAACGAACGGACGAACGTCCGCTGTTTAACCGTACCGAGAAAAAAAACGAACCGATCTATTAAAAAAACAAATATAGGGTTTTCGAAATAAACCGAACGGTTTTAGAAAAAAAAACCGGCGGCTACCTCGGCGTATGTGACGGCGGCAGTGGGCGGCAGTGGCGGCGGCGGCTGGCTAGGGTTAGGGTTGGCGCGACGCGGCGGGCCGGCCTGGAGAGTCCCGGCCGGGTACGGCCCGAAGTCGGTTCACTTTTTTTTATAAATTATTCCGCGCAGAAAAATAAAGAAAAGAAATACTAAACAGACTCCAAAAATCCCGAAATAAAATTTCCCATCCTCTAAAAATAAGCCGGACAAGGTGAATATTTATTTGGGCCTATAACGCAATTCTGAAAAACACATATTTTTCCTAATTCAATTAAAATTGCAATAAAATCCAAATAAAATATGCAAGTTGATTTTAATATTTTTCCTCCAATATTTCATTTATTTTGGAGAAATCATATTATTTCCTCTCATATATTTTGGTATGAAATATTTCCGGAGAGAAAATTTATTAAAACCAAAGTGATCCTTGTTTCCATATTTGGTAAAATTCAAATATGCAAAACGGTGAAATCCACCAACTCTCTCCGAGGGTCCTTGAGTTGCTTAGAATTTCAAGGATCACGAAAGTCGAAATGCACAAAATATGATATGCATGGATGACCTATGTATAACATTCCAAATTGAAAATTTGGGATGCTACAAACCTACCCCCCTTAAGATGAATCTCGTCCTCGAGATTCGGGTTGGCTAGAAAATAGGTGTGGATGGTCTTTCCGTAGATCATCCTCTCGTTCCCAAGTGGCTTCATCCTCGGTATTGTGGCTCCCCTGAACTTTGCAAAACTTGATAACCTTGCTGCGAGTAACTCGACTGGCAAACTCAAGAATCTCGACAAGTTTCTCCTCGTAGGTCAAATCACTATCCAACTGTATTGCTTCCAGTGGCACTGTATCTCTCAGAGGGACATCGGCCATCCCTGCATGGCACTTCTTTAACTGGGAGACATGAGACACATCATGAACTCCCGACAATCCTTCGGGTAACTCCAACTTGTAGGCTACCTCTACCATGCGTTCCAAAACACGGTAAGGTCCCACAAATCTCGGGGCTAACTTTCCTTTAACTCCAAATCGTTTAACTCCTCGAAGTGGTGACACTCTCAGATACGCTCTGTCTCCGATTTCATAGACTACCTCCTTGCGTTTTGAGTCTGCATAACTCTTCTGTCTTAACTGAGCTATCTTTAGTCTATCTCGAATTAGTTTAACCTTCTATTCGGACTCCTTAATCAAATCTGGTCCAAACAGGTGTCTGTTTCCAACCTCATCCCACATCAACGGTGTTCTGCACCTTCTTCCACACAGGGCCTCGAACGGTGCTATCTTCAAACTGGCCTGGTAGCTATTGTTGTACGAGAACTCTTCATAGGGAAAATTATCGTCCAACAAGATCCATAGTCTAGTGCACAAGCTCTCAGCATGTCCTCCAGAATCTGATCAACTCTCTCTGTCTGTCCATCTGTCTGCGGGTGAAAAGTTGTACTGAACTCCAGCCTGGTTTCCAAAGTCTGATGCAGCTGGTGCCAAAACTTTGAAGTAAACTGTGTTCCTCTATCTGATACGATGGTCCTCGGAACTCCGTGCAAACATACGATCCTGGTCATATATATCTTGGCTAACTTCGCACTTGTATAAGTGGTTTTCACTGGGATAAAGTGAGCTACTTTGGTCAAGCGGTCCACTACTACCCAGATAGAATCATATATCGATCGGGTCCTGGGTAATCCGGTGATAAAATCCATGCCAAGTTTGTCCCACTTCCATTCAGGTATCGGCATAGGCTGCAGTAGTCCTGCTGGCGTCTGATGTTCTTCCTTCACTCTCTGACATACATCACATACGGCTACATACTCGGCAATATTCTTCTTCATTCCAGTCCACCAGAAACGCTCCTTCAAATCCAAATACATCTTGGTATTTCCGGGGTCTATCGAGTATGGTGAGTCATGAGCTCCTTGTAATATCAACTTCCTGATCTCGGCATTATTGGGCACATATACACGGTCCTCGAACCACAAGGTGTTGTGCTCATCCTCACAAAAACCGTTGGTTTTCCTTCACTCATCTTCTCCTTCATCTCGACAACTTCTTTGTCGTCCTTCTGAGCTTCTCGAATCTTTCCCAACAATGTCGATTGCACTTCCATGGTTGTAACAAAACCTTTAGGAACTATCTCCAAATGAATTTCCCTTAGATCCTCTGCTAACTCCTTTGGCATTCCTTCGCTTACGAGGGTGTTGACGTAAGTCTTCCGGCTCAAAGCGTCTGCTACAACATTGGCCTTGCCTGGGTGATAGTGCAACTTCATATCATAATCTTTTATAAGCTCCAACCATCTCCTTTGCCTGAGGTTCAACTCTTTCTGTGTAAAAATGTACTTCAAACTCTTATGATCCGTGCACACATCACAATGATTTCCAATAAGAAAATGTCTCCAGGTCTTGAGTGCATGCGCTACAGCTGCTAACTCCAAATCATGCGTGGCATAATTCAACTCGTGCGGTTCAAGTTTTCGTGAGGCACACGAAACAACTCTTCCATCTTGCATAAGTACTCCTCCAAGTCCTAAGCAAGAGGCGTCGCAATACACATGGAAATCCTTGCGTATATCCGGCAGAATCAGCACTGGGGCTGTAGTCAAACGTTTCTTCAGCTCCTGGAAACTTGCTTCACATTCCTCAGTCCAATGGAACTTGGTGTTCTTCTTCAACAACGTCGTCATAGGCTTTGCAATCTTAGAGAAATTTTTAATGAATCTCAGATAGTATCCCGCGAGTCCAAGAAAACTGTGGATCTCTCCAACTAAGGTGGGTGCCAACCACTCAGTGACTGATTTCACCATGGTAGGGTCCACTGCTATACCTTCTCCTGATATAACATGTCCAAGAAATCCAACTTCCTTCAACCAAAACTCACATTTGCTAAACTTGGCATATAACTGATGTTCTCTGAGCTTCTCGAGAATTAAACACAAATGCTCCTTATGTTCCTCCTCATTCTTTGAGTATACCAAGATATCATCTATGAACACCATGACAAACTTATCCAAGAACTCCATGAACACTTTGTTCATCATACTCTTGAAATAGGAGGGGGCGTTAGTCTATCCATATGACATAACCGTATACTCATATAGCCCATATCTTGTGGTGAACGCTCTCTTAGGTATATCCTTTTCTCGAATATTCAACTGGTGGTAACCTGATCGCAGGTCGATGTTCGAAAACACCTTTGCTCCTTGCAGCTGGTCAAACAAATCATTGATCATCGGCAGTGGGTACTTATTCTTGATCGCTACTTCATTCAATGCCCGATAATCAACAACCATTCTTAGGGACTTATCCTTCTTCTCAACCAATAGCATTGGGGCTCCCCATGGTGATGAACTTTGTCGAATGTAACCTTTCTCCAATAACTCCTTAATATGTTTCTTGATCTCCTTCAGATCATTTGCGGGCATCCGGTATGGTCTCTTTGATATTGGCCCCGTGCCTGGCAATAACTCTATCAAAAACTCTATGTCTCGATCTGGCGGCATGCCTGGTAACTCCTCTGGAAATACATCCAGGTAATCCTTTACGACATGCACTTCCTCCTGAACAACTCCCATGAGAAAATGTACTTGGGTTCTCCTTGGCAAATGCCTGGAAACATACTTGACCCTTTTTCCCTCCGAGGTGGTAAGCAGAATCGACTTACTGGTGCAATCAATGTTTCCCCCATACATCGATAGCCAATCCATTCCTAGTATCACATCCAATCCTTGTGACTCCAAAATTATTAGGTCTGAGGGTAACATGTCTTCCAATGGTCAATGGCATCTGAAAACATCCTTGACTTGCCATATACTCAGCTCCTTGTGAACTTACTAACATGGGTGTCCTAAGTACCTTAGTGAGCAACTTATACTTATCCACGAATCCCCTTGATATGTACGAATGGAATGCACCAGTATCGAAAAGAACAATTGCAGTAAAAGACTTAACCAAAAACTTACTGATAACTGCATCTGGCTGCTCCTCAACTTCCTCCACGTTCACGTGGTTCACTTGTCCTCTGTTGAAAGGGTTGGGCTTCTTCCCAACGCTTCCATTGCCATTGCCGTTCTTCAATTGCGGACAATCATTGGCGTAGTGCCCAGTCTTCCCGCACTTGAAACAAGTAATGTGACTTTGATCCTTCTTGGAGGGTGTGGCTGGGTTAGAGCAGTTCTGATTGCTACTTGCTCCGTTCCCATTCCCATTCCCATTCCTTGGGCCATTATGATTATGCGAACTTCCTCCATTTTGGGTGTGGCCTCCATGGTTATGGACAAGTCCTCCTGAGTTCGGGGTGAGACGGGGCTTCTGCTGAGCTCCAGAGTTGTACTTTCCTTGTCCATACTTCCTCTTGCGGCTCTCTATCTACTGCTACTTCCCTTCAATCATAAGAGACTTGTCTACCACCTCCTGGTAGTTATTGAATGTTGCCACCATCAACTGCATGCTCATCTCATCATTTAGCCCTTTCATAAACTTCTCCTGCTTCGCGGCATCTGTGGCCACATCACCAGAGGCATAATGAGATAGCTTACTAAACTCATCTACGTACTGAGCCACAGTATGATTTCCCTGGTGTAAGTTGCGAAACTCACTCTTCTTCATGCTCATAGCTCCAGTGGATACGTGGGATGTGCGGAATGCTTGCTGGAACTGCTCCCAAGTGATATTGGCCATAGGAAAAGTGGTTGTGTAATTCTGCCACCATGCGGTTGCTGGTCCATCCAATTGGTGTGTGGCAAAACGCACCTTCTCCGCATCTGTGCAACCTGCGGTGGTCAACTCCCTTCCTATCCTGCGCAACCAAACATCAGCAACTATGGGCTTGGTGCTACTGGAAAACACCGGCGGCTGCAGCCTCAGAAAACGGGCTATGTTGTCTACTGGAGGTGGTGGCGGTGGGTTATTGTTGTTGTTGTTGCCTTGGTTCTGAACTAACAACTGCATCGGTGTATTCTGCTGCTGGATCAACTATGTGAGCTCCAGTGGGAAAGCAAAACTGGGGTCACGTCTCGGAGGCATCTGATGGGTTTAGAGGGAAGAGTTTAGAATAGAATGAGGTCTAGTGAGATATCACTACCCATATGCACATGAGACAGACACAATCATATCATATCACTCAATCAATCAAGCAAGGGTATACAAACGGTCTAGAAATATCGTTAAAAGTGCTCGGACTACTACTATATACATGGGGGAAACTACTAGTCATATGGTGGTCATCTAGAAATTTTGTTCGGTGGAAGACTCCATGATATCCGCTCCAGCTTCGTCTTCATAGTCATCATCACTATCATCGGGGTTGGAGTCGGTGTCGTCGATGATGATGTAGTCTTCAGAACGAATCTCCTTAGGTTCCTCGTCTTCTCCTCCTGGCGCAGGGTCTCCCATGAAAACTCCTAGCTTCCTTGTTAAGTCGTCATTCTTCTCCACTAGTATGATGATTTCCTCCTCGTAATCATCACGTGTAGCCTTGATTTTCTCTTCAAGCTCGGTGATCCTTGTCATCGCCTTCTTCAAATCTATCATGCTTGCGCACATCTGGTTCTCCTGGCGTCGAATGTGCTCGTTTAACTCCTGGATGAATGTTGCAATGGATCTATCCCTCCTGGTGCTGATCATCTCCCATTGCTCGTCTCGGCGCCCACATATCTGGTATATAGTGTTCTTCAGCTCTTGTTTGTAGACTTCTCCAATACGTCCCATAGCAATGTGGGCTGCCATGCTCTTGCTTAGACTCCAAGTGGGTGCATCAAAGGAAAACTCTATAGTATCCGTAACTGGCGTGAATGTCCTTCCCGGAACTTGAACTCGAATCATCCAGCGCTCCTCTTCTAGTAAAGTGGCATTGTAGGTCCCGGTAAAGCTTGGTATTCCAATGTTCACGTACCTAGTGACTTCCTTCAAGTGTCGTCCAAAAGGTGTGTCTTCATCCGGTTGTGCAAACTTGTTCCTCGAGTCCGCCATCCTAAAGTGTAGAAAATGGAAAGGAGTTAGAAATGAGTAGAGAAGAGTTACCTATGGCTTTTCTTAGTGGTCGTGTCCTACATTTAGCGTGTGCTCTGATACCATCTTGTAGCAACCCGACCTCAAACGGTCAAGTCTCTGTGCTTCAGTGTCATCCCCAGATCGGTAATGCTGACACACACAATACTTGAAGGATTTATAACAGAGTAGCAATCACACACTTATTACATCGAATGTCTCAAAAGAGAACTTATTACAATCAATATGGCTTAAGGCCATCTAATACGATCACAACGGAAGGCTTGGAAGATAAAGTGAGTCCATCAACTCCAAGGGCATAGCCGTGTGCATGACAAACGACCTATCACATCTTACTCTTCGTCTAAAAAGTCTGCAACATAATACGTTGCAGCCCGAAAATGGGTCAGCACATGGAATATGCTGGCAATGTAACACAATAGAGCAATGAATAGATACATGCTAACACTACATGCATATATGGCTGGTGGAGGCTCTATGGTTATATGGTTTTTGGGAAAAGCTAATTTTTCCCTTCAACAAAGGAATAAATTTTTATTTAACTATCATGGTAGTTGAAACATTGAGAATGGTACCCCCATCCCAATCCCATTTAGAAGTAATTATCAACCCAACAAATTAGTTTAGAGTGATGAGATACCGTAGGATAATCCAAGTACTAGATACTCAAGTTGTCCATAACCGGGGACACGGCAAACAATGATTAGTTTGTACACTTTGCAGAGGTTTGCACACTTTTTCCCCACAAGACTCGATCTCCTCCGTTGGATTTCTCGCACTACGTGGTGTTTGTCGGTTCACTTTTTTTTAAATTATTCCACGCAGAAAAACAAAGAAAAGAAATACTAAACGGACTCCAAGTATCCCAAAATATTTTTTCTCCGTTCTCTAAAAATAAGCCGGACAAGGTGAACACTTATTTGGGCCTATAATGCAATATTGAAAAACGCATATTTTTCCTAATTCAATTAAAATTCCAATAAAATCCAAATAAAATATGCAAATTGATTTTAATATTTTTCCTCCAATATTTCATTTATTTTGGAGAAGTCATATTATCTCCTCGCATATATTTTGGTATGAAATATTTTCGGAGAGAAAATTTATTAAAACCAAAGTGATCCTTGTTAACATATTTGATAAAATTCAAATATGCAAAACGGTGAAATCCCCCAACTCTCTCCGAGGGTCCTTGAGTTGCTTAGAATTTCGAGGATTGCGGAAGTCGAAATGCACAAAATATGATATGCATGGATGACCTATGTATAACATTCCAAATTGAAAATTTTGGATGTTATATTTATATAGACTTTTGGAGAAGCCTGTATTTACAAGAAAGTGAGTGGGAGCTCTGTAGCATTTCTGATATTATATGTGGATGACATATTGTTGATCGGAAATGATACTGAATTTCTGAATAGCATAAAAGGATACTTGAATAAGAATTTTTCAATGAACGACTCGGTAAAGCTGCTTATATATTGGTCATCAAGATCTATAGAGATAGATCAAGACGCTTAATTGGATTTTCACAAAGCACATACCTTGATAAAGTTTTGAAGCAGTTCAAAATGGATCAAGAAAAGAAAGGGTTCTTGCCGGTGTTACAAGGTGTGAAGTTGAGTCAGACTCAATGCCCGACCACTTCAGAAGATAGAGAGAAAATGAAAGTCATTCCCTATGCTTCGGCCATAGGTTCTATCATGTATGTAATGCTGTGTTCTAGACCAGATGTGTGACTTGCTATTAGTTTAGCAGGGAGGTACCAAAGTAATCCAGGAGTGGATCACTAGACAGCGGTCAAGAACATCCTGAAATACCTGAAAAGGACTAAGGATATGTTTCTCGTTTATGGAGGTGACAAAGAGCTTGTCGTAAATGGTTACGTCGATGCAAGCTTTGACACTGATCCGGATGACTCTAAGTCACAAACCGGATATGTATTTTTATTGAATGGTGGAGCTGCCAGTTGGTGCAGTTCTAAGCAAAGCATCATGGCGGGATCTACGTGCGAAGCGGAATACATAGCTGCTTTGGAAGTAGCAAATGAAGGAGTCTGGATAAGGGAGTTCATATCCGATCTGGGTTTCATACCTAGTGCATCGGGTCCAAAGAAAATATTTTGTGATAATACTGGTGCAATTGCCTTGGCAAAGGAATCCAGATTTCACAAGAGAACCAAGCACATCAAGAGACGC
Source organism: Triticum dicoccoides (assembly GCF_002162155.2). Classification (NCBI taxonomy): domain Eukaryota; kingdom Viridiplantae; phylum Streptophyta; class Magnoliopsida; order Poales; family Poaceae; genus Triticum; species Triticum dicoccoides. The sequence continues at coordinate 229,699,773 of NC_041390.1, forward strand.
TTCAATTCCATCCGCGATCAAGTCAAGGAGGGAGACATAGAGATTTGCAAGATACATACGGAGCTGAATGTTGCAGACCCGTTGACTAAGCCTCTCTCACGAGCAAAACATTATCAGCACCAAGACTCCATGGGTGTTAAAATCATTACAATGTAATCTAGATTATTGACTCTAGTGCAAGTGGGAGACTGAAGGAAATATGCCCTAGAGGCAATAATAAAGTTGTTATTTATATTTCCTTATATCATGATAAATGTTTATTATTCAAGATAGAATTGTATTATCCGGAAACTTAGTACATGTGCGAATACATAGACAAATAGAGTGTCACTAGTATGCCTCTACTTGACTAGCTCATTAATCAAAGATGGTTAAGTTTCCTAACCATAGACGTGAGTTGTCATGTGATAAATGGGATCACATCATTAGAGAATGATGTGATTGACATGACCCATCCGTTAGCTTAGCACTATGATCGTTTAGTTTATTGCATTGCTTTCTTGATAACTTATACATGTTCCTATGACTATGAGATTGTGCAAGTCCTGAATACCGGAGGAACACTTAGTGTGATATAAAATGTCACAACGTAACTAGGTGATTATAAAGATGCTCTACAGGTGTCTCCGATTGTGTTTGTTGAGTTGGCATAGATCGAGATTAGGATTTGTCACTCCGATTGTCGGAGAGGTATCTCTTGGGCCCTCTCGGTAATGCACATCACTATAAGCCTTGCAAGCAATGTGACTAATGAGTTAGTTGCGGGATGATGCATTACGAAACGAGTAAAGAGACTTGCCAGTAACGATATTGAACTAGGTATGATGATACCGACGATCGAATCTCAGGCAAGTAACATACCGATGACAAAGGGAACAATGTATGTTGTTATGTGGTTTGACCGATAAAGATCTTCGTCGAATATGTAGGAACCAATATGAGCATCCAGGTTCCGCTATTGGTTATTGACTGGAGATGAGTCTCGGTCATGTCTACATAGTTCTCGAACCCGTATGGTCCGCACGCTTAACGTTCGATGACTATCGGTATTATGAGTTTATGTTTTTTGATGTACCGAAGGTAGTTCAGAGTCTCGGATGAGATCCGGGACATGACGAGGAGTCTCGAAATGGTCAAGACATAAAGATTGATTATAAAGATTGATTATACCGGAGGAACACTTAGTGTGCGATCAAACGTCACAATGTAACTGGGTGATTATAAAGATGCTCTACAGGTGTCTCCGATGGTGTTTGTTGAGTTGGCATAGATCGAGATTAGGATTTGTCACTCCAATTGTCGGAGTGGTATCTCTTGGGCCCTCTCGGTAATGCACATCACTATAAGCCGTGCAAGCAATGTGACTAATGAGTTAGTTGCGGGATGATGCATTACGGAACGAGTAAAGAGACTTGCCGGTAACGATATTGAACTAGGTATGATGATACCGACGATCGAATCTCGGGCAAGTAACATACCGATGACAAAGGGAACAACGTATGTTGTTATGCGGTTTGACAGATAAAGATCTTCGTGGAATATGTAGGAACCAATATGAGCATCCAGGTTCCGCTATTATTTGTTGACCAGAGATGAGTATCGGTCATGTCTACATAGTTCTCAAACCCGTAGGGTCCGCACGATTAACGTTCGATGACGACCGGTATTATGAGTTTATGTGTTTTGATGTACCCAAGGTAGTTCGGAGTCCGGGCTGAGATCCCAGACATGACGAGGAGTCTCGAAATGGCCGAGACATAAATATTGATATATTGGATGACTATATTCGGACACCAGAATGGTTCCGAGGTGTATCGAGTATTTACCGGAGTACCGGGGGTTTACCAGAACCCCCTGGGAGTTAATGGGCCTTGATGGACCATAGTGTAAGAGAGGAGGAGGTGGCCAGGTGTGGCACGCGCCCCCCTAGGCCCAATCCGAATTGGGGTAGGGTTTGGGCCCCCCTTTCCTTCTCTCCTTCTTCCCTTCCTTCCCCCTCCTAGTTGGACTAGGAAAGGGGAGAAACCTCCTCCTAGTAGGAGTAGGAATCCCTCCTTGGGGTGCGCCCTAGGAGGCCGGCCCTCCCCCTCCTCCACTCCATTATATACAGGGGAGGGGGCACCCCATAGACACACAAGTTGATCTTAGCTGTGTGCGGTGCCCCCCTCTAGAGATTTCCACCTCGATCATATTGTCGTAGTGCTTAGGCGAAGCCCTGCTTCGGTTACTTCATCATCACCGTCAACACGCCGTCGTGCTGACGAAACTCTTCTTCGGCCTTAGCTGGATCTAGAGTTCGAGGGACGTCATCGAGCTGAACATGTGTAGATCGCGGAGGTGCCGTGCGTTCGGTACTTGATCGGTTGGATCGCGAAGACGTTCGACTACATCAATTGCATTACTTAATGCTTCCGCTTTCGTTCTACGAGGGTACGTGGACACACTCTTCTTGCTCGTTGCTATGCATCTCCTAGATAGATCTTGCGTGATCGTAAGATTTTTTTTTGAAATACTGCGTTCCCCAACACCCGAGCCTTAATATGGGCACGGGTGGCTGAATTACGGATCGATATCTGGAGTAAAATCATAAATTATGTCTAATGGTTCTACGTATCCACGTGCTCTACCTTATTAATGCTCGGATCCGCATTGTATAAAACTTTGTTGACCGACCATCGGCTTCAACCTCCTCGGCCAGTAGCCGGGGAGTGTTTGTCACACTTTATAAAGCCTTTATGAGGGCCAAGATTTATGACGAAAAAGGCAATCTGGCCATATGGTTTTATAAACAAAGTTATGTGGAGAGAATGTTATATTACTATGTAATGTAAAAAACATCTTCCAAAGAAAATAGTCCCGCTATCGGTTCCTTTCTTTGGGTTGTCATGCTGACCAATATCATGAAACCTCACCTCCAATCAATGCGGGAGAAAAATATTGAGGATTTAGTTTGGGAAAAGTTCTCGAACTATGTGGTCTTTAGTGAACCTAAATTTTCACTTCCATCATTGCCAACCAATTATATCCTTTATGATCGCTAGCTTTCGGCTTCACCCAGTCTGAGGTACAAACTCAGATGACCCGGTAGTAACAATCACAAAGGTGCTCCCTTTACTGCCTAGCCGAACAATCAGGAACGTAGGGGTAAGCACAGGAGCCAGGCAACCCACCATGGCCAAATTCTTAAGTCAAATTGATGCATATTTATGGCTTTATAATGATAATTACGGAAGACAATGCTTGTATACTGAATACAAACACTGATGATATATGTTTATTTTGACTCCGTTGCGACTGTTTATCAGTTGAAAGTGGCCCATCGTCAGCTTCTACCCCTTTGTAGATACTACGCAGGGTGTTTCCACAGTAACAACACAATCCTTAGCCGACGTCTCGGTGCCCGGAGGCAGTTGTGTTAGAGGAAGCAAGGCAATTAGATATGTGGGCTTTATAACTTTCACTTAGTCATAGGAGCTTTAAGATGGGGGAAGCTAGCTACGAGCCCCCGGTTAGTGTTCGGCATCGACCGAAGTCTAGCCATTAACACTTTGGCCAATGTTATGAAGGGCCCATCGTTTAACACGGGGTAATCGGTATCGATCTATAGTTTGACACCGTCATCGGATCGCTGACCAGTTTACGCCCATTGTGACAGTCAGTTTTCGGCTTTCTCCACTGAGGTGCTTAACCATTCGAGCTGGAAGCACAATTGCAGTGGTTCTACCTTTGCACCCCTAGATGAACAAAGCGAAACATAGGAGGCAAGCACAAGAGCTGGGCGACCCAACTATTGACCGAAGACACAATTTGAAACTGATGCATATATAGCAATATCCGAGAATGTTTTTGTCGAATCTCTAAAGGTGTCCAGCATTGCACTGCGAGACTTATGCTGGAAACACACAAAAAGTATAAAAGTGCCATAGGCTTGGAAAACCAAAAAAAACTTCTGTAAAAACTTTACGCTCACACTAAATCAAGTCATTTGGTGCCAATCCGAAAATTGGTCTTAAAATTTTTGTGCTTCTGTCATGCATTAATATAACACATCCGATCTCAAGACTTCAAGCGGGCCAGCCTACGGCTACAATCTCCTATCTAGAAGGCGGAGTACTTCTCGTTAAGCCAGTTTAGCGAACTAAACTCGAGCGGCTTTGAGAGAGAAACTAGGCTCCCCGGCTATTGACCACACATTCGTGTCGAAAAAGGAGTGATAGAAAAAGACTTTGCAATGACTAAGAAGAAAACTTTTATTATAAAATGACTCATATAAATTTTAAGAGCCCCCAGTTAACATGGGCAAAGGGAGTTTTTTTAACAAACAACGTATGCGAGCACGGTCGAACTGAACACAAATTAAAAAAACTGAGCATGGAAGCGACTTAGCTGGTTAATGTGCTCGGTGTCGATGCGCGTCCCGAGCTTACGGCAGGACGAGGTCCCAGCCCCCAAGCCGGTCCCAGGGTGGCAGAGCAAAGAGCTTGGCACTCCGAAGTGGCAAGGTGGAACCCTCAGTCCGACCGAGGCAATGGTGCAGGCCGGCAGTATGACGCCGAAGTCCCCGGCGTGGGTTAAGGAAGTGATGACGGAGCCCCCGGTCCAACCGAGGTGATGTGGTACGTCGGTACGCCGAGGTGACAACGCTACCCAATCCAGATCATTTACCTGGACGACAATGATCTTGGAGGACCAGAATAAATAAAGAAATATCGGTCGAATTTTGATCGTTGATGAAGAGGTCCAAGCTTGTGGCAAGACGAAGAAGTAGTCCTCGGCCTGGTCGAGGTACGAGCCCCCAAGCCCGAGGTAATCAAGTGGAGAGCTTGGCTTGATGAAGTGGCGACGTAACATGGTCGACATTGTGAGGCAAAAGCCCCTGGTACAGCCGAGGTGACGAAGTTGGTCGGCTGCTGATGCTGAACTCCCCATAGTTGGTCGATGAAGAGATGATGAAGCCCCCGGTCCAGACGAGGTGATGGAGCAGGTCGGTAAGGAGACGTTGCAGCTGCCATGCCGGACGAGGTGTTGAAGCAGTTCGGCGCGATGGGCATCGGCTTAAAGAAGCAACAATGCGGCCATGTGAAAGTGCAACTATCCTTGGGTGGTTTTGGTAATTCCTAACAACATATAGGTCATTGAGCAAATGCTATTTCAAGATAAATATTTCAGGAAATCTCAATGATTGGCATGGCATGGATTAGAAAGTGGACCCCTAAAAATGCTAAGGACAAAAGATTGGCTCAAGCTCAAAGCACAAGACTCTACATTTTACTTTGGGTGATCGAAGATCACATTGAGTCCATAGGAAAAGCCAATACTATTAAAAGGGGGTGAGGTGTTGCTTAATGAGTTACTTGCTCAAAATGCTTAATGATATGCTCCAAAAACCCTTAACTTCTTTCTCATATCCACATATGTCCCAAACCAAAAGTCAAAGTCGGCCCCACCGAAATCTTCTATCCGGCGCCACCGAGTTCATTTGACATAGCCACTGCCAGATACCCTAATCAATTCGGTCTCCCCGATGGGGATCTCGGTCTCACCGAGATGGGATTGCAAACTCTCTGTTTCCCTTCGTAATGTTTCGGTCCAACCGAAATGTGTGATCGGTCCCACCAAGACTGCAATGCAAACTCTCTATTTCCCCTTCGTAACGTTTCGGTCTAACCGAGATGAGCAAATCGGTCCCACCGAGTTTGCCTCACCAACTCTCTATTTTCCTATTACCAAAATTGGTCCCACCGAGTTTGTGTAATCGGTCTCACCGAGATTACGTTATGCCCTAACCCTAATGGAATCAGTCCCACCGAGTTGACATGTCGGTCCCACCGAAAACCCTAATGGTCACATTATGAACTAAATCGGTCTGACCGAGTTGTATGATTCGGTTCCACCGAGTTTGGTGATTTGTGTGTAAAGGTTAGATTTTGTGTGGAGGCTATATATACCCCTCCACCCACTCTTCATTCATAGAGAGAGCCATCAGAATATGCCTACACTTCCAACATACATTTTCTGACAGAGAACCACCTACACTTGTGTTGAGGTCAAGATATTCCATTCCAACCACATAAATCTTGATCCCTAGCCTTCCTCAAGTTGCTTTCCACTCAAATCATCTTTCTACCAAATCCAATCCTATGAGAGAGAGTTGAGTGTTGAGGAGACTATCATTTGAAGCACAAGAGCAAGGAGTTCATCATCAACACACCATCTATTACCTTTTGGAGAGTGGTGTCTCGTAGATTGGTTAGGTTTCACTTGGGAGCCTCCGACAAGACTGTGGAGTTGAACCAAGGAGTTTGTACGGGCAAGGAGATCGCCTACTTCGTGAAGATCTACCCTAGTGAGGCAAGTCCTTCGTGGGCGATGGCCATGGTGGGATAGACAAGGTTGCTTCTTCGTGGACCCTTCGTGGGTGGAGCCCTCCGTGGACTCGTGCAACCGTTACCCTTCATGGGTTGAAGTCTCCATCAATGTGGATGTACAATAGCACCACCTATCGGAACCACGCCAAAATCTTTGTGTCTACATTGCGTTCGCTCCCTCCAAATTCCTCCCTTTACCTTCATATGCAATTGTTTTACATTCCGCTACTATACCCTTAGAATTGCATGTGTAGGTTGATTACTTGTTTGTGCTAAGTTGCTAAAATCTGCCAAGACTTAAAATTGGGAAATGCTAGATTTTTATTTGGTCAAGTAGTCTAATTACCCCCCTCTAGACATACTTTCGATCCTACAAGTGGTATCAGAGCGTTGGTCTCCTTATGCATTGATTTCCATAGCTTTTGGTGATCATAGACTGGGTTTCACAACCTAGGAGAGTATGGTGTCTAGTGAGGGAAATTACCACCGTAGAGGTCCTTACTTTGATGGTACTAATTTTGCTAGTTGGAAGCATAAGATGAAAATGCATATTCTTGGACATAACCCCACCGTTTGGGCTATTGTGTGTATTGGCTTGCAAGGTGAATTCTTTGATGGGAGAGAACTGAACCGTGAAGCTACCGCAGAAGAGTTGAAGATGCTGCAATACAATGCTCAAGCTTGTGATTTTATCTTCAACGGATTGTACCCCGAAGAATTCAACAAAATCAGCCGTCTTGAGAATGCAAAGGAAATTTGGGATACTTTGATTGATATGCATGAAGGTACGGCTCCATCAAGGAATCCAAATTGGGTGTGCTTCAAAGTCAACTTGACAAGTTTAAAATGAAGGATGGTGAAGGTGTCGCTGAAACGTACTCTAGGCTTGCTCTCATCACAAATGAGATTGCCGGCTTAGGAAGTGAAGAGATGACCGATATATTCATCATCAATAATATCCTAAGAGCCTTGGATGGAAAATATGATACCTTGTGCACATTGATCCAAATGATGCCCAATTACAAAGATCTCAAGCCAACGGAAGTCATCGGAAGGATTGTTGCTCATGAGATGTCACTCAAGGATAAGGAAGAGCTTCACAACAAGTCAAGTGGTGCTTACGAAGCCTCATGTGATGCTCCCACATCATCAAGTGAGAAACAAACCTTCAACGAAGAATTGACCCTAATGGTGAAGAACCTCAACAATTTTTACAAGAGTAGAAGCAGGGAAACAAGATCCAAGACAAGGTCCTACAATGACAAAAGATCTTCTAGTCGTGAGCACAATTGCTACAATTGTGGAAGACCCGGACACTATTCCAATGAGTGTACGGCTCCCTACAAATGAAGAGAAGATTCTCCCTACAAAAGAAGAAGTAGAAGAGAAGAATAACCGCCAAGAGAGAGAAGGAGTAGAGATGACCGTTATGAATGAAGAACATCACGGAGAAGCAAGGATTTAGAAAGGAAGAACAAGTCATCAAAGAGCTACACAAAACAAAGACATCAAGCTCATGTTGGTGAAAGGATATCTGGCTTCGACTCTGACAATCACTTCAAGAGAAGTTATCACTTCGACTCTGAATATACTCAAGATGAAGGTGTTGCTGGTCTAGCACTTGTGTCAACCAACTCCTACAACATATTTGAGTCACCAAATGAAGGAATTGGAAGATGCTTCATGGCTAAAGGCCCAAAGGTATCACACCCCGAGTATGTTGATTTCAATAGTGATGAAGATGATTTGCTAGGTGATGATGATTTACTTGTTGACAACTCTAGTTATGAAAACTATGATGAACTTGCTATTAATCATGCTAATCAAGATAAAACGAATGACAATGATAAGAAGGAGATTGAGCGTCTAACTAAAGAACTAAAAACTCTTAAGTTAGCTCATGAAACTACCTTAGAAGATCATCGAGAGCTTTTAAAGACTCATGAGAAGCTACGTTTTGAAAAGCTCAACCTTGAGCAAGAGCATGAGTTCTTAAAGGCAATCAATGATGATCTTCGCAAGAAAAGTTCTTCTTACATTGCCAAGCGTTTACTCTTGTCTACTTACATGCCACAAGTTAAATCTAGCAACAAGAACAAGAAAGATTCTTCTTCTAGTAGCAACAACAATCATGCTAAATCCAATGTTGTTGCTTCTAGTAGTTCTCTTGATTCCACTAATGATTCTGTTAGCCAAGTTACACTTGAGCAAGAAAATAGCTTATTGAAGGGAATTATAGAGAAAGGTGTTTACAAGAGCCTTGCCGGAAGTAAGCAATTTGAGGAAATTGTACACAAGAAAGGAAGACACCGGAAGAATCAAAGTGTTGGTTTTGAACGAAAGTTCAATGCCAATGGAGTTGAGTGGGAAGAAGATCAATACCCTAAGATGAAGTTCGTTCCTCAACAAGAGAAGTATGATCCTACTTCTTTCCAAGGAACACAAGCTCAAGATGATCTTCCACCACAATACCACAAGCTAAAAGACAAGGACAAGCTTCAAGAGGAAATTGATGCATTTGAAGAAGCACCTAAGGCCTTGGTCAAGTGGGTTCCCAAGACTACATCAAGTTCCACTTCATCAAGTATGACTACAACTCCAAGGATTCCCATCAAGATGGTGTGGATCCCTAAGATGAAGAACTAGAGAGCTCTTGAGGGTGACTCCGCCAACATACTTCACTCATATCATTTTGGCAAGGACAAGTGTAAACAAATTCAACATGTTGCACTAGTTAAAGGAGTCACAAACCCTCTTGTTGGTAAGACAAGGGACAAGGTAACCTAATGCTTTCATGGACATCATCCAATGTGAACTTCACTCTATGTCTATGGATATCCTTGTTTGTTCCTTGTGCGACTAACTCGTGTAGGTACTAAAAGTGCAAATCACTCCAAAAGATTGCTCTGAATGATCCACATCAACATTGAGCATCTACATCTTCAACACCTACATGCAGTCATCATAGACAAAACCCAAGGTTAGTTCATCCCTCATAGGGGGGATATCACATCTAGGGGGAGCTTTACTCAAATCAATTGAGCTAAAGCAACTCTAATGATGTGAGCACAACAATGCTTTATGTAAAAGTGGCAACCCCACTTGTGCTTAAACGATGAGTATGACCTATGATCAAATGTTCTCATTCGACTCCTAAGTCAATATACTCATATATAGATTAGCTAGTCATCGCCAAATTGCTTGATAGATGCTAGAGTGATTGTGCATGCTTTTTCACATATTTCATTTGTCATTCAGTGTATGAGCATGTTGAATGCATATTTTACTCATTCGAGGACACCCATTTGTTGCTTTGATTGTTTGGCTTTTTTATCTTTTGCCAAATGGATGGACAAGAATGCCTAAGAACTTCCTCTAGCTATCTATGCTTTTCTCGTCTCAAACTCTATTCATGCTACATCACAAAGTTTGATCAAGTCAGATTCGAACCACTCTGTGTGAGGAGCACTTGGAGTCCCCGATTCATCATAGACTCAAACTTCCAAAACCTCTTTGTGCATTTCGGTATGACTGAGTCATCCATTTCGGTCACACCGAGATCACTAAGTTGATCTAGGTTTTCAATCTCGGTGCAACCGACTAGAACTTTTCGGTCACACCGAGTTGTAATAACCGCTTGTAGTTCTGCATCTCGATGCCACCGAGTTGTTCCACTCGGTCACACCGACAGGGTCGGGATATATATACCCACGGGTGAGATTTTGGAAAATTCTTAAAAACCTCTTAGCCCGCGCGTGTCCTGCTCTGCCGCCTCGGGTCTCTGGATCGTCCTCTCGCCGCTGGTTTCCATCATCGTCAATGGATTTCTGCCCCTCCGTTGCCACCGTAGCGAACTCCGCCGAATTAGGGTATGTGTTCGATCTTTTGTGCTATTCCTTTAACTCCAATTCGTAGCACATTACTTTCCCATGATCATGACCACGTATGCACTCAAGCTATCCACTGAAAACATCCCTTAGGTTAGGCTTGATTTGAAAATTTAGGGTTAGGTCTCCACCGGACTCATCTCGGACCGACCGAATTGTAGAAATCGGTCTCACTGATTTGGCTTCGGCCATTGCAGTTGCACTTTCGTTCTGACCGAAAACTGCAAATCGGTGTGACCGAGTTCAATTCTTTGTGAAACCCTAGCAGTCTCGGTGCCACCGAACTGTGACTCGGTCTGACCGAGTTCACTAGTTTAGGTTCCAAAAGCTGCTTCAGTATCACCGAGTTTACAAATGGGATAATTAGATTTATGCCCCTAGTTGTGTCCCACTCGTCTGTTTTACCCCTAATTCCCTAAAGTCACCAGTTCTGTCCAAGTCACTTTGATCCTCTTATGCTTTTTCCCTTTGACCGTTTGGCCGTCAGTTTGAAAACTTCATAACCAATTCATACAAAATCAAAAAATGCAAATAAGATACCAAATTTTTTAGAAAAACATCACCTATATGTCAGTGTCATTTGCATTCATGAAAAAAGTGTTGGAAAGTGCACATCCGAGTTTTAGCTCTTTTGATACCACCATGAATAGTAAACTCTAAAAAAATTCAAAAAAAATATGGTGCCAAAGAACGAAAAGTGTTCTAAGTGCTTGCCAAGTTTCATCAGGGAATAACATTCGTGGGTGCCACGGCAAAAAAAAACAATCAGCACTCCAAAATAGAAATAGGGACGCTCCAAAATAAAAAAACAATCAGCATTCCCTGATGAAACTTGGCAGACACTTAAAACATTTGTCGTTCTTTGCCACCAAATTATTTTTGAAATTTTTTTGAACTTTTTTAGATTTTACTATTCATGGTGGTAGCATAAGAGCTAAAACTCGGATGGGAACTTTCCAACACTTTTTTTCATGGATGCAAATGACACTGACATATAGGTGATATTTTTCTGAACATTTTGATATCTTATTTGCATTTTTTGATTTAGTATCAATTAGTTATGAAGTTTTCAAACTGACAGTCAAACGGTCAAAGGGCAAAAGCATAAGAGGAGCAAAGTGATTTGGACAGAATCAGTGACTTTTGGGAATTAGGGGTAAAACAGACGAGTGGGACACAACTAGGGGCATAATTCTAATTATCCCTTTACAAATTGGTAGCTCCGAAATGCTTTCTGTGAAGAACTAAAACTAAGTTTTTAGGTCATTCTTTTTGCAAAAACTCTGTACTTTGTGATGCTCATCCACTCTACCTCATCCATATCTATTCATAGGGTCCACTGTCAGTAAGTTTACAGAAATGTCTGACCAGAGCGACAGCCAGAACAAGTCAGAGGAACAGGTACAATTGAGTGAGGGCACTAGTACCTCCAGCACTTCTGATGATGGCGGCAGGAGCACACCAAGCAACTTGCCCAAGGCAGCCACCCGAACAAGGAAGAAGAAAACTTCAGACTCTGAAGATGAGGACTGTGTGGCTGTTGAGGAAGAAGTCAGCTCCAAGAAGAAGGTGCTGAAGAAGGAGTATGGCACCGTTGCATCAACTAAGCCTGGCTTGCACAAGAAGGCCCCTACCAAGAGGGTGCCAACCTTAAAGGTGAGAGCCTCAACTGCTGAAACCTCCAAACCAACTGAAGAGGTTGTTGGAGAAGGAAAGAAAAGGAAGGAAAGGGTCAAAAAGACCACTGCCAGAGTGCTTGGAAGATCCTCCATTATGAGAGATCCAAAAGAAGAGGAGGAGGAAGAGGATGATGCACCAGCTCCTAAGGCTCAGAAGCTTATGGGAGATGCAGTTAAGTCAGGGGCCACTCCATCTAAGCCCAAATCTGCTCCCAAGGCTGCTGCTCAGAAACCCCCAAATCCCAAGAGGAACACCAGGAGTATATCTACTGAGGAGAAGAACAAGGCCCCAGTGCCTGAAGCTGAAGAAGAGGAAGATGATTCTCATGTTTTGAGGAAGTTGAAGCCCAAAATTCCTGACCACAATGATGCTCATCCAGTCACTGAGGACATGCACAGCAGGAAAGATGCATGATTGAGATTATGGAGACAGTCTGATCCCTATGCTGTTAGGAGGAGGACTGCAGTTGACTACAGGTTCCATGAAAAGGAACAACAAGATTTCTATGAGACAATTTTGCTTGACAAGTAGCCCATAGTGTTTGACATGAAATGGGTGGACTGGGAATTCATCCGGGAAAATGAAGATCACTTCCCTGGAGTGTATGACAACTTTAAGGCATGCAGAGTTGATGAATTCATTGGACAAAAGCTCACCAAGTGGAATGATGAGTTGATCATGCAGTTTTACTCCACTGCCCACTTCTATCCAGATGGAAGGATGGTTTGGATGTCTGAGGGTACCAGGTACCAGTCCACAGTTAAAGAATGGGCCAAGCTAATCAATGCCCCCAAAGAACATGAAGATGACTTGGATGTGTATGCCACCAAGAAGAAAGACCACAACTTAATGGCAAACATGTACAAGGAGATCCCTGATCACAAGCTTGGATCTGTGCATTTCTTGTTGTCTGGTCTGCCTATGATCAACTGGATCTTAAGGCACACATTGCTACCCAAGTCAGGAGATCACAAGATGATCAGAGGACACTCCATTAACATGCTGCAAATTTTTTATGTACCCCAGAAGTTCAAAGTTATGAGTTTGATTGTCGAAATGATCAAGAGGACTGCTGCTGATCAAAAGAGGAGTTGTGGGTATGCTCCACATATTCAGGAGCTCGTCAATTCTAAGATGTGCATAGGAACTTATTTGCTGGACAAGGAGCATCTACCTCTATATCCTGAATTTGAAGACAACATTGTTGTGATGAATGAGGAGGAACCATCATCAGCTCAAGTCCAGGAGAAGAGAGCCAAGGAAAAGGCTGAGAAAGCTGCCCAGATGCCAAGTGTTGAAGAGGCATCTCGAGTCTTCCTGAAGAGCAAGCAAGATCAGTTAGGCTATCTGATTCAAGCTACACTGAGGATTGAGAAGGGCTTGGCCACCCTAACTCAGAATCAGGAGAGCCTGGAGAGGATTGTGGAGACAAAATTCTATGATCTTGATCTGAAGGTGACTGAGATTCAGACTGCAGTGAGCAGCTTCAGGAGGAAGCAGAGGAGAGGAAAGGAAAGGCAACTACTGATGCTTTTAAGCATGTGCCACGAGGTCCAAGGTTTGCTCCCGTGCTAGTCTCAGATGCCAGAGCTTCAGTGTCAGCACCAGCAGCTAGAGCTCCAGTGCCACCTCCAGCACCCACTCCATCAGCTCCAACTACGTCATCGGAAGCCTTCATCCTTGGAGTTCTCTCTACACCACCTCCCGAAGACCAAGCCTGAGAGACATATAGCACTATGCATTTTTGAACTTTTTGGTAACTTGTTGCCAAAGGGGGAGAACTATGTATAGATCATAGGCTTCGAGAGAGTGTCTTGCTTGAGAGAGTGTCTTGCTTTTTATCTCTCTCTTGCTTTTGGTTGAACTTCTTGTTTTTGTGTGAGATACTCTATGTCTTTGTGTCCTAGTGAGATACTTATGTGATCATGTGGTTGATCATATGCTACCTTAATGCTTGGTTGAATAATGCTATCTTTTATATCTCATATATGATTATTCACTTGCTTGGTGATGAGTGCATGCTTTTAATTTTTATCATTTTGAGCGCTCCACCAAGATGTATGTGACATGGAAGAGTAACCCATGAACCTAATCGATTGTGCATTTGCATTCAAAAGCAAACTTTAAATAATGCACAAATTTAGGGGGAGCTCTTGCTTATCACATACTTATCAGACCGATGATGTATTTCAATCTTATTATCATTTGTCGAAGCTTTGATCTATATGTTGTCATCAATTACCAAAAAGGGGGATATTGAAAGTGCAACTATCCCTGGGTGGTTTTGGGAATTCCTTACAACATATAGCTCATTGAGCTAATGCTATTTCAAGATAAATATTTTAGGAAAGCTCAATGATTGGCATGGCATGGATTAGAAAGTGGACCCCTCAAAATGCTAAGGACAAAAGATTGGCTCAAGGTCAAAGCACAAGACTCTACATTTTACTTTTAGTGATCCAAGATCACATTGAGTACATAGGAAAAGCCAATACTATTAAAAGGGGGTGAGGTGTTGCTTAGTGAGTTACTTACTCAAAATGCTTAGTGATATGCTCCAAAAACCCTCAACTACTTTCTCATATCCACATATGTCACAAACCAAAAGTCAAACTCGGCCCCACCGAAATCTTCTATCCGGCGCCACCGAGTTCATTTGACATAGCCACTGCCAGAAACCCTAATCAATTCGATCTCACCAATAGGGATCTCGGTCTCACCGAGATGGGATTGCAAAATCTCTGTTTCCCGTCGTAACATTTTGGTCCAACCGAAATGAGTGATCGGTCCCACCGAGACTGCAATTCAAACTCTCTGTTTCCCCTTCGTAACGTTCCGGTCTAACCGAGATGAGCGAATCGGTCCCACCGAGTTTGCCTGACCAACTCTCTGTTTGCCTATTACCAAAATCGGTCCCACCGAGTTTGTGTAATCGGTCTCATCGAGATTACGTTATGCCCTAACCCTAATGGAATCGGTCCCACCGAGTTGACATGTTGGTCCCACCGAAAACCCTAACGGTCACATTATGAACTAAATCGGTCTGACCGAGTTGTATGATTCGGTCCCACCAAGTTTGGTGATTTGTGTGTAATGGTTAGATTTTGTGTGGAGGCTATATATACCCCTCCACCCACTCTTCATTCGTAGAGAGAGCCATCAGAATGTGCCTACACTTCCAACATACATTTTCTGAGAGAGAACCACCTACACTTGTGTTGAGGTCAAGATATTCCATTCCAACCACATAAATATTGATCCCTAGCCTTCCTCAAGTTGCTTTCCACTCAAATCATCTTTCTACCAAATCCAATCCAATGAGAGAGAGTTGAGTGTTGAGGAGACTATCATGTGAAGCACAAGAGCAAGGAGTTCATCATCAATACACCATCTATTACCTTTGGAGAGTGGTGTCTCCTAGATTGGTTAGGTGTCACTTGGGAGCCTCCGTCAAGACTGTGGAGTTGAACCAAGGAGTTTGTACGGGCAAGGAGATCGCCTACTTCGTGAAGATCTACCCTAGTGAGGCAAGTCCTTCGTGGGTGATGGCCCTGTTGGGATAGACAAGGTTGCTTCTTCATGGACCCTTCGTGGGTGGAGCCCTCCGTGGACTCGTGCAACCGTTACCCTTCATGGGTTGAAGTCTCCATCAACATGGATGTACGATAGCACCACCTATCGTAACCACGCCAAAATCTCCATGTCTACATTGTGTTTGCTCCCTCCAAATTCCTCCCTTTACCTTCATATGCAATTGTTTTGCATTCCGCTGCTATACTCTTAGAATTGCATGTGTAGGTTGATTACTTGTTTATGCTAAGTTGCTAAAATCTGCCAAGACTTAAAATTGGGAAAAAGCTAGATTTTTATTTGGTCAAGTAGTCTAATCACCCCCCTCTAAACATACTTTCGATCCTACACCATGCCGATGCAGGTCGTAACTTGTGACGCGGTCAATACCGGTTTGATGAAGTGACCATACGGCGACACCGGTGTGCCTGATCCATGTAATACATGGGGCGACGATGTTGGTGATGATGTATCCTTCGTGATGCCGAACTCTTGTTCGGCTTGTCGAGATGATGATTCGAAGAGGTTGAGCTCGGCCCAACAAAGCGACCACGTGTCTACCGAGGTCGGTAGCCGTGGAGCAATGTTGCCGCGCTGGTTTGATGCCAGCGTGATGGTGGAAATTACCTTGGAAAAGACTTAAAATTTTATGGGCACGTGTTTAAGAACAACGCATAATACCCTAGAAACAAATTCCTTCAAAAAGGTTGTCCAATATCCCGTTCATGAAGAAACATGAACTCGGGTCGGATTCGTATTCGCGCAGAAAACAGATCCGAAAAGTGATGCACTAATCGGAAGGTTCCCGTAGTTTGAACTGTCGAATCGAGCTAAAATTTTGAGGGGTGGTAGATATGGAAATTCCACAGAATATGAACGGTTGGATATTCCAAATAACCTCTGAGCTAGGCTCTGGAGACCATGCCCTAAACTCGTCCAGATTCCCGTCCAGACTCGACATGCCTCCAATATATTATAGATCACCGAAGATTCGTCCATCGGAACGCGACAAACTTTTACAGGGTTGTTGTACACTCAATTCCGCACAATTCCACTGAAGCAATCACCAAAGCAGTGCTCGAGGAGGTGGTGGCAGCGGGTACAGGTTTGATGTCCAAAAAATAGCACGGTCGCCCGAGGGCAATGTTGACGTTGAGCCCCCGAGCTCCATCGATGATTCCTCCATGATATTGATAGAGATCAGAGTTGATTATGAAGGCCCTCGTCCGAACATAATGATCTGAGGTGGAGCGTTGTCCTCAGTTGAGTCAAGGTGACTAATCGAGCAAGCGACGAAGATGCCGACAACGACAATAAACTCGGTTGTGATGCGTAGATCACGCTGGAGACGATCTGAATTCTCATCGCACCGTGGCGACTACCAGCAGTCTCTTAATGAAAGCACCAATGTCGGTTCTATATCCGACATATCTCGTAGTAGGGGTCCTAAGCTAGGCATCTTGGAGTGATGGTAACATGGACACAGATTTTACCTAGGTTCGGGCCCTCTTGATGGAGGTAAAACCCTACGTCCTGCTTTTGATTGTATTGATATGGGTGTAGTACAGGGTACATGTGTCTACCATAAGATTGTTCTAATGAATATTAGATGTTCTATTGACTAGCCTGGCCTCGATTTATATAACACACCAGAGGCCTAGGGTTTAGAGGAGTCCTTGTCTTGGGCGCCAAGTCTTGTGGAATCCTCCTTGTATGCGGCATGGGCTGCCCAAA
This sequence comes from Triticum dicoccoides, assembly GCF_002162155.2. Classification (NCBI taxonomy): domain Eukaryota; kingdom Viridiplantae; phylum Streptophyta; class Magnoliopsida; order Poales; family Poaceae; genus Triticum; species Triticum dicoccoides. The sequence continues at coordinate 229,717,012 of NC_041390.1, forward strand.
ATGGCCCATAAGTGAACCGCCATGGGGATTCTCGGCCCAACCCAGCTGGTCGGGAGACGACATGGTGAGTACCCCCTAGTCCACGACACCGTCACTAGCCCTCCCACCTTTCCTCCCTTAGGGTCGGCGGCCTAGAGGTGGGGCGTGCCAGCCCCTTCTGGGCTACTGTGCTCCCCTCTTTTGGCCCATATGGCCCAATAACCCCCCGGGGCCTCCCGGAACCCCTTTCGGTGATCCGATGACTACCCAATACATTCCGAAATCTTTCTGGGGACCAAATCACATTGTTCTATATATCAATCTTTACCTCTGGACCATTCCGGAGCTCCTCGTCATGTTCGTCATCTCATCCGGGACTCCAAACAACATTCGATCATCAACTCACATAACTCATATAATACTATATTGTCAACAAACTTTAAGCGTGCGTACCCTACGGGTTCGAGAATGATCTAGACATGACCGAGACGCCTCTCCGGTCAATAACCAACAACGGGACATGGATGCCCATATTGGTTCTTACATATTCTACGAAGATATTTATCGGTCGAACCTTTATGACAATATACGTAATTCCCTTTGTCTGTTGGTATGTTACTTTCTCGAGATTCGATTGTTGGTATCTTCGTACCTAGTTCAATCTCGTTACCGGCAAGTCTCTTTACTCGTTCCATAATACATCATCTTGTAAATAAATCCTTAGTCACTTTGCTTGCAAGCTTCTTGTGATGTGTATTACTGAGAGGGCCCAGAGATACCTCTCCAATACACTGGGTGACAAATCCCAATCTCGATCCATGCCAACTCAACAGACACCTTTGGAGATACCTGTAGAACATCTTTATGATCACCCAGTTACGTTGTGATGTTTGAAGCACCCAAGGTATTCCTCCGGTATCCGGGAGTTGCATGATCTCATGGTTGAAGGAATATGTATTTGACATTAAGAAAGCAGTAGCAATAAACTGAACGATCATATGCTAAGCTAACAGATGGGTTTTGTCCATCACATCATTCTCCTAATGATGTTATCTCGTTATCAAGTGACAACACATGTCAATCGTTAGGAAACCTTAACCATCTTTGATCAACGAGCTAGTCGAGGCTCACTAGGGACACGGTATTTGTTTATGTATCCACACATGTATTTAAGTTTCTGATCAATACAATTCTAGCATGAATAATAAACCTTTATCATGAATAATGAACTATAATAACAACTTTATTATTGCCTCTAGGGCATATTTCCATCAGTCTCCCACTTGCACTAGAGTCAATAATCTAGATTACATAGCAATGAATCTAACACCCATGGAGTCTTGGTGCTGATCATATTTTGCCCGCAGAAGAGGTTTAATCAACGGGTTTGCTACATTCAGATCCGTATATATTTTGCAAATTTCGATGTCTCCATCCTTGACCTTTTCACGAATGGAGTTGAAGCGTCTCTTGATGTGTTTGGTTCTCTTGTGAAACCTGGATTCCTTCGCTAAGGCAATTGCTCCAGTGTTGTCACAAAAGATTTTCATTGGACCCGATGCACTGGGTATTACACCTAGATAGGATATAAACTCCTTCATCCAACCTCCTGCATGTGCTGCTTCCAAAGCAGCTATGTACTCCGCTTCATACGTAGATCCCGCCACGACGCTCTACTTGGAATTGCACCAACTGACAGCTCCACCATTCAATATAAATACGTATCCGGTTTGTAACTTAGAGTCATCCGGATCAGTGTCGAAGCTAGCATCGACGTAACATTTTGCGACGAGCTCTTCGTCACCTCCAAAAACCAGAAACATATCCTTGGTACTTTTTAGGTACTTCAAGATGTTCTTGACAACTGTCCAGTGATCCACTCCTGGATTACTTTGGTACCTCCCTGCCAAACTTATGGCAAGGCACACATCAGGTCTGGTACATAGCATGACATACATAATAGAACCTATGGCTAAGGCATAGGTGATGTCTACTACACAACCTTCTTCTTGTAGACGTTGTTGGGCCAACAAGTGCAGAGGTTTGTAGGACAGTAGCAAATTTCCCTCAAGTGGATGACCTAAGGTTTATCAATCCGTAGGAGGCGTAGGATGAAGATGGTCTCTCTCAAGCAACCCTGCAACCAAATAACAAAGAGTCTCTTGTGTCCCCAACACACCTAATACAATGGTAAATTGTATAGGTGCACTAGTTCAGCGAAGATATAGTGAAACAAGTGGTATATGGATAGTAGATAATAGTGTTTGTAATCTGAAATAATAAAAACAGCAAGGTAGCAACTGATAAATGTGAGCGTAAACGGTATTGCAATGTGTGGATATAAGGCCTAGGGTTCATACTTTCGCTAGTGTAAGTTCCCTCATGTAACATCCCAAATTTCAATTTGGAATGTTATACATTAGATCATCAATGCATATCATATTTCTTTTGCATTTTGGTTGATCCTAGAAATTCTATGCAACTCAATGACCCACGGAGAGAGTTGGGGATTTCGATATTTTCATATTGGAGTTGTCTCAAATTTTGAGAATAGGATCATTTGATTTTATTTATTTTATCATCAGTAATTTCTAATACAGAAATATGAGAGAGGGAATAAAATGACTTTCCCAAAATAAAGAAATATTGAGGATTTAATAATAAAATCAAATAAGATTTTATTTCGGAGTTTTTCGGTGTTTTATTTGAAATTAGGAAAAAAATGCGTTTTTCAAAATTGCATTTAGGTCCCAAATAAATGTTCACCTTGTGAGGCTTGATTTTAGAAGCCCGTGAAAATTTATTTCGGAAATTTTGGAGTCCGTTTAGTATTTCTTTTTTTTCTCTTCCGAGCGGAATATATATATATATATAAAAAAACGCGCTGCGCGTCGACTGGGCCAAGGCCCAGCCGACGGCCCACCCCGCCGCCTGCGTCTCCCTCCAGGAGACCGGAGCCGCGCCGCCGCCCGAGTCTGGCTCGGGGCCGCCGCCGTGCCCCCTCCCCTAAGGCAGCACCCCCATCCCTCTCTTAACTACCGAGCTGCCGC
>NC_041390.1:229720202-229728350 GCF_002162155.2 Triticum dicoccoides
TGCCGCTGCTGCGCCGCCCCGCATAGCCGCCGCTGTCGGAGCCCCGCCCCGCCCGCCGGAGTACCTCGCCGGAGGTATAGCCGCCGCCGTTCGCCGTTTGGTTTTTTATAAATAATAATAATAACCGCCTCGGTTTTTTTTGAAACCCTAGATCGGTTTATTTCTCTGGTTTATTTAATTAGTGAACGTTCACTTATTCATTCGTTTTAACGAACGCGTTCATCGTTTAGTTTCAGATAACGAACGTTCGTTCGTTAATCTGTTCTTCATTTTTTTCTTTTCTCGGATTAAATCCGTGATTTTTCTGATCGCGATTCCTCATCCGATTTTCGTTTTAGTTTAACTTTTCGCTCGTTTATCGGAATCAGGCGATTCAAGCGCCTAGGAATTCGTCTCGAAACCCTCTATCCGTTTAACCAACCTAAACAAGATTTTGCTACTATAAAATTTGCCCTAGATCCAGATTGCTAGAACAAAGTTGTTTTCTTTCGCCGTTTGTCTTCCGTTGCTTTGTTCGATTTGATTCTTTTGCCAACCGGAGTTCTTAAGTTGAACCTTCTGGTTAGATCTCTTATTTGAGTTTTACCTGTGAATTATATGAGTACTTATTGTATGCTCGTTTGTTTGTTTGCGATAGAGTATCCGGAGTGCGCCGCCTGTTACTTCGAATCGCTAGGTTTCCTGGATCATCAGCAAGGCAAGTAACACTTTAATCATACCTTCTCTACTACCCAGTTTTATTACATTAGATCAATCCACACACATTGCATGATTAGGAACTAATTAAATTGTGGGATGGGAAGTAGATGAGGTAGTACCTATTACCAGTTTATTTTTTCAAACCTTTGGGAGTTACTTCTACGTTTGCTTATCATGCCATGCTATGCTAGTAGACGTGGATTGGGTGAGTGAAATCCATTGACAGATGTGAGATTGTTAATTAATGGTTTATCTAAGGTGGCAACTTAAACACACATCTGGGTGGATTGAGGCACCTGGGTATTCCAGGACTTGCCTGTTTTCTTTTGGACCGCCACCCAGGCTCAAAGGGATCATAAGACTATTCATACTAGAAACTTCCGTGTGCAGCCACAAGCTATTATGGGCTCTAGCATAGTTGACTAAGTTGTGCGAACTCTTACAGTGGTAGACTAGCAGATGTAGGGGATGTAGGTGGTACGGTCTACCCGATCGTAAGGTGCTAGTGCTTCTGAAAGACTATGTCCCGGTCATCCGTCTTCTCAAACACCCTGTAGTGAGAGAAACCAAATGGAGGCGATCAAGTCTTGTGGTGAAAAGTGCGCAAACCTCCGCAGAGTGTAACAAACTAATCATGATTAGCTGTGTCCCCGGTTATGGACATCTTGAGTATCTAGTACTTGGATTATCATGTGAATCTCAACATGTTACTCTAAATTAATTTTGCTGGGTTATGTTTAATGATGATGCTTAATTGGGATTGAGAATGCTGTCAACCATTCTCAATGTTTAACAACTACCATGATAGTTAAATAAAATTATTCCTTTAAAGTAGGGAAAAATTGGCTTTACGCAAAAACTGTAACCATAGAGCTTTCCACCAGCCAAATATGCATATAGTATAGCTGTTTCATTCCATTACTCTCTATGTGTTACCTTGCCAGCATATTCCATGTGCTGACCCGTTTTCGGGCTGCAACGTTAATGTTGCAGACTTTTTAGACGACGATTAAGGAGTTTTTAGGTCCTGGTTCTATACTCAGTGATGCCGTTGGAGTTGATGGACTCACTTATCTTCCAAGCCTTTCGCTATTATCGTTATTAGATGGCCTTAAGCCATATTTGTTGTAATAAGTTCTCTTCTGAGACACTCGATGTAATAAGTGTATGATTGCTACTCTGCTATAAATCCTCCGAGTACTGTGTGGTGTCAGCATTACTGATCCAGGGATGACACCGGAGCACAGAGATCAGACTGTTTGAGGTCTAGTCGCTACAGAGATGGTATCAGACCACACGCTGACTATAGGACACGACCACTAAGCTAAAAGACCTAGATCACTATTCACTCTCTTCTCTTCTGACTCCTCATCTTTTCTACTCTTTAGGATGGCGGATGCAAGGAACAAGTTCACACAACCGGATGAAGATACACCCTTTGGACGACACTTGAAGGAAGTCACTAGATACCTGAACATAGGAGTACCAAGCTTCACGGGAACCTACAACGCCACTTTACCTGAAGAAGAGCGCTGGATGATTCAAGTTCAAGTTCCAGGAAGGACGTTCATGCCAGTCACTGAGCCCATAGAGTTTTCTTTTGATGCACCAACTTGGAGTCTAGGAAAGAGCATGGCAGCTCACATCGCCATGGGACGCATTGGAGAAGTCTACCGCAAGGATCTCAAGGATACTATCTACCAGATTTGTGGGTGCCGAGATGAACACTGGGAGATGATCAGCACCAGGAAGGATAGATCAATCGCAGCTTTTATCCAGGAATTAAACCAGCACATTCGATGCTAGGAGAACCAGATGTGTGCCGACATGATAGATCTGAAGAAGGCTAAGACTAGAATCAAGGAACTGGAGGAAGAACTCAAGGCTACACGTGAAGATTATGAAGAAGAAATTGAAGTATTGGTGGAGAAGAATGACGACCTGATCAAGAAGATTGGAATATTTATGGGAGGCCCGACACCAGTAGCTGAAGACGAAGAACCCAAGGAAATTAACCCAGAAGACTACATCATCATCGACGGCATCGACTCGGAACCAGACAGTAGCGATGATGACTATGTTGATGAAGCTGGAGCAGATATCATGGAGTCAACGACCGAAGAATATTTCTAGTAGACCACCTCCTCAGTAGTAGTAGTCCACCATGTAAATATAGTAGCCCGAGCACTTTTGTGATAGTTAGATCGATTGTATGCCCTTGTTTGATTGAATGAAGTGAATTGTTTGCTTTTGCCTCATGTGCATATGGGTAGTGTTTTCTCTTTAGACCCCCTCTATTCTTATATCTCATCTTTTCTAAACCCTCAGATGCCTCTGAGACGTGACCCGGGTTTGCCTTCCCACCGGAGCTCACCCAGTTGATCTAGCAGCAGAACACATTGATGCAGTTGCTAGTCCAGAATCAGAATCAGGGGAACAACAACAACAACCCACCACCACCACCACCACCTGTTGACCACTTAGCCCATTTTCTTAGGCTGAATCCACCGGTGTTTTCCAGTAGCACCGAGCCGATAGTAGCAGATGATTGGCTCCGCAAGACAGCTAGGGAGTTGACCACAGCAGGATGCACAGATGTGGAGAAGGTGAAGTTTGCCGCACATCAGTTAGAAGGACCCGCAGCATCATGGTGGGAGAATTTCACAGCCACTTTCCCAGTAGACACTGTCACATGGGACCAGTTTCAGCAGGAGCTATGGCCATGAAGAAGCGTGAGTTTCATAACTTGCGCCAAGGAGGACGGACAGTTGGCCAGTATGTGGAGGAATTTAGTAAGTTAGCACGTTATGCCCCAGATGACGTCGCTACAGATGCAGCTAAGCAAGAGAAGTTTCTGGAAGGACTGAATGATGAGTTGAGCATGCAGTTGATGGTAGCCACCTTCAACAACTACCAGGAGTTGGTAGATCGTGCTCTTATGATTAAAGGGAAGCAGCAGCAAATTGAGAATCGTGAGAGGAAGTATGGACAAGGAAGGTACAATTCAGGAGCTCAGCAGAAGCCACATTTTTCCCCTAGACCAGGAGGACATTTTCAGCATACCCATGGAGGAGGTAGCTCGCACAATCACAATGGCACCAAGAATGGTAATGGCAATGGAGGAAGCAACGGCCAGAACCGCACCAACCCCTCAACCCCAGCCAAGAAGGACTTGAGCCAAGTCACTTGCTATAAGTGTTCGAAGACTGGACATTATGCCAATGAATGTCCTGAAGGCCAAAATGGCAACGGAAGTTCTGGGAAGAAGCCAAACCCTTTCAACAGGGGACAGGTGAACCACGTTAGCGTGGAGGAGGTTGAAGCTCAGCCCGATGCAGTAATAGGTAAGTTTTTGGTTAAGTCATTTACTGCACTAGTTCTTTTTGATACTGGTGCATCGCATTCATACATCTCAAGGGGATTTGTGGATAAGTATAACCTACCAACCCAAGCCCTTAGGTCACCCATGTTAGTAACCTCGCCCGGAGCAGAATATGTGGCTAGTCTATGGTGTGATCGGTTACCATTAAGGATTGGTAACTAGTTTTTTCCCTCAGACCTAATAGTATTGGAATCTCAAGGATTGGATGTGATATTAGGCATGGATTGGTTATCAAAGTATGAAGAAAATATTGAATGTGCTAGTAAGTCAATTTTGCTTACTACCCCAGAAGGGACAAGGATCAAGTATGTATCCCGGCATGTGCCAAAGAGGGCCCAGGTAAATTGCCTAACAGGAGTTGTGCAGGAGGAAGTACCAGTGGTAAGGGATTTCCCTGATGTATTCCCAGAAGAGTTACCAGGCATGCCACCGGATAGAGATATTGAGTTTTTGATTGAGCTATTGCCAGGCACAGGGCCAATATGAAAGAGACCATATAGGATGCCAGCAAAGGATTTGGTGGAAATTAAGAAGCAGATTAAGGAGTTACTGGATAAGGGATATATTCGCCCAAGTTCTTCACCTTGGGGATCGCCAGTACTTCTAGTGGAGAAGAAGGATGGATCGTTAAGGATGGTTGTTGATTATCGAGGATTGAATGAAGTAACGATCAAGAACAAGTACCCACTACCAATGATCAACGATCTGTTTGATCGATTGCAAGGAGCTAAGGTATTTTCCAAGATCGATCTGCGATCAGGATACCACCAGTTGAAGATTCGAGAACAGGATATTCCGAAGACATCTTTTACTACCAGATATGGGCTGTATGAGTATACCGTTATGTCATTTGGTCTGACTAACGCACCTGCCTATTTTATGAACATGATGAACAAAGTGTTTATGGAGTTCCTGGATAAGTTTGTCGTAGTGTTCATTGATGATATCCTGGTTTAATTTGAAGAATGAAGAGGAACATAAGGAGCATTTGCGTTTGGTACTTGGAAAACTCAGAGAACATCAATTATATGCCAAGTTCAGCAAATGTGAGTTTTGGTTGAAGGAAGTAGGATTCCTCGGACATGTTATATCTGGAGAAGGTATAGCAGTAGATCCCGCTAAAGTTGAAACCGTGACCATGTGGGAAGCCCCAACAACAATTGGAGAGATCCGGAGTTTTCTTGGACTCGCAGGATACTACCGGAGATTTATTGAGAATTTCTCAAAGATTGCGAAGCCTATGACTGAGTTGTTGAAGAACGATACCAAGTTCATATGGACAGAGGAGTGTGAGGCTAGTTTCCAGGAGTTGAAGAAACGTTTGGTTACCTCACCAGTGTTGATTTTGCCAGACCAGACCAAAGATTATGAGGTGTACTGCGATGCTTCACGTCGAGGACTTGGAGCAGTGCTTATGCGGGAAGGGAGAGTTGTTTCATATGACTCAAGACAACTGAAGCCTCATGAGTTTAATTATGCCATGCATGATTTGGAGTTAGCAGCCGTAGTGCATGTGTTGAAAACATGGAGACATTTTCTCATTGGTAATCATTGTGAGGTGTACACGGATCATAAGAGTTTGAAGTACATTTTCACCCAGAAGGAGTTGAATCTCAGAAAAAGGAGATGGTTGGAGCTTATCAAGGATTATGATATGAAATTGCATTATCACCCCGGAAAGGCTAATGTAGTAGCTGACGCATTAAGCTGCAAGAGCCATGTCAATACATTAATGACGGGAGAAATACCCAAGGAGTTAGCAGAAAATCTTCGTGAACTATGTTTGGAAATAGTTCCGAGAGGCTATGTAGCAGCATTGGAGATTCAGTCAACTTTGATGGATACAATCAGAGATGCTCAGAAAGCTGACAAAGAGATTGCCACTATACAGGAGAAACTGAGCAAACGAAAAGCTAAAGGATTTCGTGAGGATGAACACGACACCCTATGGTTTGAAGACCGTGTTTACGTGCCCAATGACCCGGAGATCAGGAAGTTGATACTGCAAGAGGCACACGACTCACCATATTCGATTCACCCAGGAAACACCAAGATGTATTTGGATTTGAAGGATATTTTCTGGTGGACCGGAATGAAGAAGGATATTGCGGAGTATGTAGCAGTTTGTGATGTATGCCAGAGAGTAAAGGCAGAGCATCAGAAGCCAGCAGGATTGTTACAACCATTGCCGATACCCGAATGGAAGTGGGATAAGCTAGGCATGGATTTTATCACGGGATTGCCCAGGACTCGTTCAGGCTATGACTCAATTTGGGTTGTAGTCAATCGATTGACGAAAGTAGCTCATTTCATCCCAGTAAAGACCACTTACACCAGTGCTAAGTTGGCAAAGATATACATGGCCAGGATGGTATGTCTGCATGGAGTTCCAAGGAGTATCGTATCAGATAGAGGAACCCAGTTTACCTCAAAGTTCTGGAAGCAGTTGCATGAAACTTTGGGAACTAGGCTAGAATTCAGTACAGCTTTTCATCCATAGACAGATGGACAGACCGAGAGAGTCAATCAAATTTTGGAGGATATGCTGAGAGCTTGTGCGCTAGATTGTGGATCTAGTTGGGACGACAATTTGCCATATGCAGAGTTCTCTTACAACAACAGTTACCAAACCAGTTTAAAGATGGCCCCTTTCGAAGCCTTGTACGGAAGGAGGTGCAGGACACCGTTGTCATGGGACGAAGTTGGAGACCGTCAGTTGTTTGGTCCTGACTTGATTAAAGAGTCTGAACAGAAGGTGAAGTTGATTCGCGATAGGCTCAAGGTAGCCCAGTCCAGACAGAAGAGTTATGCGGATTCTAAACGCAAGGAGACAGTTTACGAAGTTGGAGATAGAGCTTATCTTCGAGTATCTCCACTTCGGGGAACAAAGCATTTTGGAGTGAAAGGGAAGTTAGCACCACGATTTGTAGGACCATATCGAGTACTGGAATGTATGGGGGAAGTAGCCTACAAGTTGGAATTGCCCGAAGGATTGTCAGGAGTTCATGATGTGTTCCACGTTTCTCAGCCGAAGAAGTGTCACGCGGAGATGGCTGACATACCGTTGAGAGATACAATGCCTTTGGAAACTATTCAGTTGGATAACGATTTGACCTACGAGGAGAAGCCAGTTAAGATCCTCGAGTTTGCCAACCGAGTTACTCGCAGCAAGGTTATCAAGTTTTGCAAAGTTCAGTGGAGCCACCACTCAGAGGATGAAGCCACCTGGGAGCGAGAGGAAGATTTGTTCAAGGACCACCCTCACCTATTTTCTAGCCAACCCGAATCTCGAGGGCGAGATTCATCTTAAGGGGGGTAGGTTTGTAACATCCCAATTTTTCAATTTGGAATGTTATACATTAGATCATCAATGCATATCATATTTCTTTTGCATTTTGGTTGATCCTAGAAATTCTACGCAACTCAATGACCCACGGAGAGAGTTGGGGATTTCGATATTTTCATATTTGAGTTCTCTCAAATTTTGAGAATAGGATCATTTGATTTTATTTATTTTATCATCAATTATTTCTAATATAGAAATATGAGAGAGGGAATAAAATGACTTTTCCAAAATAAAGAAATATTGAGGATTTAATAATAAAATCAAATAAGATTTTACTTTGGAGTTTTTTGGTGTTTTATTTGAAATTAGGAAAAAATGCGTTTTTCAAAATTGCATTTAGGTCCCAAATAAATGTTCACCTTGTGAGGCTTGATTTTAGAAGCCCGTGAAAATTTATTTCGGAAATTTTGGAGTCCGTTTAGTATTTCTTTTTTTTTCTTTTCTTCCAAGTGGAATATATATAAAAAAATGCGCCGCGCGCCGACTGGGCCAAGGCCCAGCCGACGGCCCACCCCGCCGCCTGCGTCTCCCTCCAGGAGACCGGAGCTGCGCCGCCGCCCGAGTCCGGCTCGGGACCGCCGCCGTGCCCCCTCCCCCAAGGCAGCACCCCCTCCCTCTCTTAAATAACGAGCCGCCCCGCCGCCCTCACCTCACCCCGCCCCGCCGCCCGCCAAGCCGCAGCCGCCCCGCCGCCTGCGCTGCTGCCACCGGCGCCGCGCTC
>NC_041390.1:229728877-229750325 GCF_002162155.2 Triticum dicoccoides
TTTTTTTAAAAAATATAACCACCTCGGTTTTTTTTGAAACCATAGATCGGTTTATTTCTTTAGTTTATTTAATTAGTGAATGTTCACCGATTCGTTCGTTTTAACGAACGCGTTCATCGTTTAGTTTCAGATAACGAACGTTCGTTCGTTAATCAGTTCTTCGTTTTTCTTTTCTCGGATTAAATCCGCGATTTTTCTGATCGCAATTCCTGATCCGATTTTCGTTTTAGTTTAACTTTTCGCTCGTTTATCGGAATCAGGCGATTCAAGCGCCTAGGGATTCGTCTCAAAACCCTCTATCCATTTAACCAGCCTAAACAAGATTTTGCTACTGTACAATTTGCCCTACATCCAGATTGCTAGAACGAAGTTGTTTTCTTTCGCTGTTTGACTTTCGTTGCTTCGTTCGATTTGATTCTTTTGCCAACCGGAGTTCTTAAGTTGAACCTTCTGGTTAGATATCTTATTTGAGTTTTACCTGTGCATTAGATGAGTTCTTATTGTATGCTCGTTTGTTTGTTTGCGATAGAGTATCCGGAGTGTGCCGCCTGTTACTTCGAATTGCAAGGTTTCCCGGATCATCAGCAAGGCAAGTAACACTTTGATCATACCTTCTCTACTACCCAGTTTTATTGCATTAGATCAATCCACACACATTGCATGATTAGGATCTAATTAAATTGTGGGATGGGAAGTAGATGAGGTAGTACCTATTACCAGTTTATTTTTTTCAAACCTTTGGGAGTTACTTCTACGTTTGCTTATCATGCCATGCTATGCTAGTAGACGTGGATTGGGTGAGTGAAATCCATTGACAGATGTGAGATTGTTAATTAATGGTTTATCTAAGGTGGCAACTTAAACACACATCTGGGTGGATTGAGGCACCTGGGTATTCCAGGACTTGCCTATTTTCTATTGGACCGCCACCCAGGCTCAAAGGGATCATAAGACTATTCATACTAGAAACTTCCGTGTGCAGCCACAAGCTGTTATGGGCTCTAGAATAGTTGACTAAGTTGTGCGAACTCTTACAGTGGTAGACTAGCAGATGTAGGGGATGTAGGTGGTACGGTCTACCCGATCGTAAGGTGCTAGTGCTTCTGAAAGACTATGTCTCAGTCATCCGTCTTCACAAACACCCTGTAGTGCGAGAAACCAAACGGAGGCGATCGAGTCTTGTGGGGAAAAGTGCACAAACCTCTGCAGAGTGTAACAAACTAATCATGATTAGCCGTGTCCCCGGTTATGGACATCTTGAGTATCTAGTACTTGGATTATCATGTGAATCTCAACATGTTACTCTAAATTAATTTTGCTGGGTTATGTTTAATGATGATGCTTAATTGGGATTGAGAATGCTGTCAACCATTCTCAATGTTTAACAACTACCATGATAGTTAAATAAAATTATTTCTTTGAAGTAGGGAAAAATTGGCTTTACGCAAAAACTGTAACCATAGAGCTTTCCACCAGCCAAATATGCATATAGTATAGCTGTTTCATTCCATTATTCTCTATGTGTTACCTTGCCAGCATATTCCATGTGCTGACCCGTTTTCGGGCTGCAACGTTAATGTTGTAGACTTTTCAGACGACGATTAAGGAGTTTTTAGGTCGTGGTTCTATACTCAGTGATGCCGTTGGAGTTGATGGACTCACTTATCTTCCAAGCCTTCTGCTGTTATCGTTATTAGATGGCCTTAAGCCATATTTATTGTAATAAGTTCTCTTCTGAGACACTCGATGTAATAAGTGTGTGATTGCAACTCTGCTATAAATCCTCCGAGTACTGTGTGGTGTCAGCATTACTGATCCAGGGATGACACCGGAGCACAGAGATCGGACTGTTTGAGGTCTGGTCTCTACACCTCAACAATACTAACATAATTGGATCATAAAACTATCCCTCGACATGCAACAAAGAGTCACTCCAAAGTCACTAATAGCGGAGAACGAATGAAGAGATTATGGTAGGGTACGAAACCACCTCAAAGTTATTCTTTCCAATCAATCCGTTGGGCTATTCCTATAAGTGTCACAAACAGCCCTAGAGTTCATACTAGAATAACACCTTAAGACACAAATCAACCAAAATCCTAATGTCACCTAGATACTCCATTGTCACCTCAAGTACCCGTGGGCATGATTATACGATATGCATCACACAATCTCAATTCATCTATTCAACCAACACATAGAACCTCAAAGAGTGCCGCGAAGTTTCTACCGGAGAATCACGATGAAAATGTGTGTCAACCCCTATGCATAGGTTCTTGAACCCGCAAGTTGGTCACCAAAACATACATCAAGTGGCACGTGGTATCCCATTGTCACCACAGATATCCACGACAAGACATACATCAAGTGTTCTCAAGTCTTTAAAGACTCAATCCGATAGGATTACTTCAAGGGGAAAACTCAATTCGTTACAAGAGAGAAGAGGGGGAGAAGAAACATAGGATCCAACTATAATAGCAAAGCTCGCGATACATCAAGATCGTGCCAAATCAAGAACACGAGAGAGAGAGAGAGAGAGAGAGAGAGAGAGATCAAACACATAGCTACTTGTACATACCCTCAGCCTCGAGGGAGAACTACTCCCTCCTCATCATGGAGAGCACCGAGATGATGAAGATGGCCACCGGAGAGGGATTGCACCCTCCGGCAGGGTGCCAGAATGGGTCTAGATTGGCTTTTGGTGGATACGAAGGCTTCTGGCGGCGGAACTCCTGATGTATCTTGCGTTCTGGAAGTTTTAGGGCATATGGAGTTATATAGGCGGAAGAAACACGTCAGGGGAGCCACGGGGGCCCCACGAGGTAGGGGGCGCCCTAGGGGGGTGGGCGCGCCCCCACCCTCGTGGGAAGCTCCCGTATCTTCTGACGTGGGGTCCAAGTCCATCAGGTGTGTTTCCTTCCAAAAATAACTTCTCTAGTTGATTTCGTTCCGTCTCGACTCCGTCTGATATTCCTTTTCTTCAAAACACTGAAATATGCATAAAACAGCAAATCTGGGCTGGGCCTCCGGTTAATAGGTTAGTCCCAAAAATAATATAAAAGTGGATAACAGAGCCTAATATTGCCCAAAACAGTAGATAATATAGCATGGAGCAATCAAAAATTATAGATACGTTGGAGACGTATCAAGCATCCCCAAGCTTAATTCCTGCTCGTCCTCGAGTAGGTAAATGATATAAAAATAATTTTTGATGTGGAATGCTAGTTGGCATAATTTCAATGTAATTCTTCTTACTTGTGATATGAATATTCAGATCCGAAAGATTCAAGAAAAAAGTTCATATTGACATAAAAATAATAATATTTCAAGCATACTAACAAAGCAATTATGTCTTCTCAAAATAACATGGCCAAAGAAAGTTATCCCTACAAAATCATATAGTCTGGCTATGCTCCATCTTCACCACACAACATATTTAAATCATGCACAACCCCAATGACAAGCCAAGCAATTGTTTCATACTTTTGATGTTCTCAAACTTTTTCAATCTTCACGCAATACATGAGCGTGAGCCATGGACATAGCACTATAGGTGGAATAGAATGGTGGTTGTGGAGAAGACAAAAAGGGAGAAGATAGTCTCACATCAACTAGGCGTATCAACGGGCTATGGAGATGCCCATCAATAGATATCAATGTGAGTGAGTAGGGATTGCCATGCAACGAATGCACTTAGAGCTATAAATGTATGAAAGCTCAAAAAAAGAAACTAGTGGGTGTGCATCCAACTTGCTTGCTCATGAAGACCTAGGGCATTTTGAGGAAGCCCATCGTTGGAATATACAAGCCAAGTTCTATAATGAAAGATTCCCACTAGTATGTGTAAGTGACAATATAGGAGACTCTCTATCATGAAGATCATGGTGCTACTTTGAAGCACAAGTGTGGTAAAAGGATAGTAGAATTGTCCCTTTTATTTTATTTTTTATTTTTTATTTGGCCTTTATTTTTTTATGGCCTTTCTCTTTTTTTGGGACAATGCTCTATTAACGATGATCATCACACTTTTATTTATTTACAACTCAATGATTACAACTCGGTACTAGAACAAAATATGACTATATGAATGCCTCCGGCGGTGTACCGGGATGTGCAATGATGCATGAGTGACATGTATGAAAGAATTATCAATGGTGGCTTTGCCACAAATACTATGTCAACTACATGATCATGCTAGCAATATGACAATGATGAATGTGTCATGATAAACTGGATGGTGGAAAGTTGCATGGCAATATATCTCGGAATGGCTATGGAAATGCCATAATAGGTAGGTATGGTGGCTGTTTTGAGGAAGGTATATGGTGGGTTTATGGTACCGGCAAAAGTTGCGCTGTACTAGAGAGGCTAGCAAAGGTGGAAGGGTAAGAGTGCGTATAATCCATGGACTCAACATTAGTCATAAAGAACTCACATACTTATTGCAAAAATCTATTAGTTATCGAAACAAAGTACTACGCGCATGCTCCTAGGGGGATAGATTGGTAGGAAAGACCATCGCTCGTCCCCGACCGCCACTCATAAGGAAGACAATCAATAAATAAATCATGCTCCGACTTCGTTACATAACGGTTCACCATACGTGCATGCTATGGGAATCACAAACTTCAACACCGGTATTTCTCAAATTCATAACCACTCAACTAGAATGACTCTAATATCACCATCTCCATATCTCAAAACAATTATCAAGTATCAAATTTCTCATAGTATTCAACACACTCATAAGAGAATTTTATTATTCTTGAATAGCTAGCATATTAGGATTTTAAGCAAATTAACATGCTATTTAAGACTCTCAAAATAATATAAGTGAAGTATGAGAGATCATCTATTTCTTCAAAATAAAACTACCATCATGCTCTAAAAGATATAAGTGAAGCACTAGAGCAAATGACAAACTACTCCGAAAAATATAAGTGAAGATCAATGAGTAGTCGAATAATTATGCATCTATGTGAAGACTCTCTAACATTTAATAATTTAAGATCTTGGTATTTTATTCAAACAGAAATCAAAGCAAAATAAAATGACATCTAAAAATAGCAAACATCATGTGAAGAAGCAAAAACTTAGGATCAACCGAAACTAACCGATAATTGTTGAAGAAGAAAGGTGGGATGCCAACCGGGGCATCCCCAAGCTTAGATGCTTGAGACTTCTTGAAATATTATCTTGGGGTGCCTTGGGCATCCCCAAGCTTGAGCTTTTGTGTCTCCTTAATTCCTCTCATATCAAGGTCTCCCTAAATCTCAAAAGCTTCATCCACACAAAACTCAACAAGGACTCGTGAGATAAGTTAGTATAAACCATTGCAAAAACCTTATCATACTCTAATGTAGCAAATCACTAAAATTATTATTCAACATTGCATACTAAATTCCTCTGCATATTTAATAGTCCTATCTTGAAATAGAATCATTAAAGAAGCAAACATATGCAAACAATGCAAACATAACAGCAATCTGCCTAAACAGGATAGTCTGTAAAGAATGCTGCAACATCCATACTTCCCTAGCTCCAAAAATTATGAAAGAAAATTCCCACTGTAGTAAATTTAGCATAGCTTAATATGCAAAAGGTTTCAACATTTTATTACATTCTGACTTTTCTAGGGAATTATTGCAACAGCGGTAAGCTTTCTGTTTTCAAACAGCAACATGTGGACTTCTAAAATAGGCATAGTAAAGGCTATCAATGCCACTTTTGTTGAAATAAAAGATGCAAAACATTGTTATAAATAACAGCAAGCAAATCCTAACAAAATAAATTGATGCTCCAAGCAAAACACATATCATGTGGCAAATAAAAATATAGCTCCAAGTAAAGTTACCGATGAACGAAGCCGAAACAGGGGATGCCTTCCGGGGCATCCCCAAGCTTAGGCTCTTGGCTATACTTGAATATTACCTTGAGGTGCCTTGGGCATCCCCAAGCTTAGGCTCTTGCCACTCTTTATTCCATAGTCCATCGAATCCTTACCCAAAACTTGAAAACTTCACAACACAAAACTTAAAGTAGAAAACTCGTGAGCTCTGTTAGTATAAGAAAATAAATCACCACTTCAAGGTACTGTAATGAACTCATTCTTTATTTATATTGGTGTTAAATCTACTTTATTCCAACTTCTCTATGGTTTATAAACTCTTTTACTAGCCATAGATTCATCAAAATAAGTAAACAACACATGAAAAACAGAATCTGTCAAAAACATAACAGTCTGTAGTAATCTGGATCAAACGTATACTTATGGAACTCATAAAATTCTCAAATAAGTTTCTGGACCTGAGGAATTTATCTATTAATCTTCTGCAAAAAGAATTAACTAAATATCACTCTCCAAATAAAAATGGCAGCAATTATAGTGAGCGCTAAAGTTTCTGTTTTTGACAGCATGATCAACAAGACTTCCCCCAAGTCTTCCCAAAGGTTCTACTTGGCACAAACACTAATTAAACATATAAAACCACATATAAACAGAGGCTAGATGAGTTATTTATTACTAAACAGGAGCAAAAAGCAAGGAACAAAAATAAAATTGGGTTGCCTCCCAACAAGCGCTATCGTTTAATGCCCCTAGCTAGGCATGATGATTTCAACGATGCTCACATAAAGGATAAGAATTGAAACATAAAGAGAGCATCATGAAGAATATAACTAGCACATTTAAGCCTAACCCACTTCCTATGCATAGGGATTTTGTGAGCAAACAATTTATGGGAACAATAATCAACTTGCATAGGAAGGTAAAACAAGCATAACTTCAAAATTTTAAGCACATAGAGAGGGAACTTGATATTATTGCAATCCTACAAGCATATATTCCTCCCTCATAATAATTTTCAGTAGCATCATGAATGAATTCAAAATATAACCAGCACCTAAAGCATTCTTTTCATGATCTACAAGCATATAAATTTTACTACTCTCCACATAAGCAAAATTCTTCTCATGAATAATAGTGGGAGCAAACTCAACAAAATGACTATCATGTGATTGAAAATTAAGATCAAGATGACAAGTTTCATGGTTATTATTATTCTTTAAAGCATACGTGTCATCAAAATAATCATCATAGATAGGAGGCATGCTTTCATCATAATAAATTTGCTCATCAAAACTTGGGGGACAAAAAATATCATCTTCATCAAACATAGCTTCCCCAAGCTTGTGGCTTTTCATATCATTAGCATCATGGATATTCAAGGAATTCATACTAACAACATTGCAATCATGATCATCATTCAAATATTTAGTGCCAAACATTTTATAGATTTCTTCTTCTAGCACTTGAGCACAATTATCCTTTCCATCATACTCATGAAAAATATTAAAAAGGTGAAGCATATGAGACAAACTTAATTCCATTTTTTTGTAGTTTTCTTTTATAAACTAAACTAGTGATAAAACAAGAAACTAAAAGACTCGATTGCAAGATCTAAAGATATACCTTCAAGCACTCACCTCCCCGGGAACGGCGCCAGAAAAGAGCTTGATGTCTACTACACAACCTTCTTCCTGTAGACGTTGTTGGGCCTCCAAGTGCAGAGGTTTGTAGGACAGTAGCAAATTTCCCTCAAGTGGATGACCTAAGGTTTATCAATCCATAGGAGGCGTAGGATGAAGATGGTCTCTCTCAAGCAACCCTGCAACCAAATAACAAAGAGTCTCTTGTGTCCCCAACACACCCAATACAATGGTAAATTGTATAGGTGCACTAGTTCGGCAAAGAGATACTGAAACAAGTGGTATATGGATAGTAGATAATAGTTTTTGTAATTTGAAATAATAAAAACAGCAAGGTAGCAAGTGATAAAAGTGAGCGTAAACGGTATTGCAATGTGTGGAAATAAGGCCTAGGGTTCATACTTTTGCTAGTGTAAGTTCCCTCAACAATACTAACATAATTGGATCATAAAATTATCCCTCGACATGCAACAAAGAGTCACTCCAAAGTCACTAATAGCGGAGAACGAACGAAGAGATTATGGTAGGGTATCCACCCCAAAGTTATTCTTTCCAATCAATCCGTTGGGCTATTCCTATAAGTGTCACAAACAGCCCTAGAGTTCGTACTAGAATAACACCTTAAGACACAAATCAACCAAAACCCTAATGTCACCTAGATACTCCATTGTCACCTCAAGTATCCGTGGGCATGATTATACGATATGCATCACACAATCTCAATTCATCTATTCAACCAACACATAGGACCTCAAAGAGTGCCCCAAAGTTTCTACCGGAGAATCACAACGAAAACGTGTGCCAACCCCTATGCATAGGTTCATGAACCGCAAGTTGGTCACCAAAACATACATCAAGTGGCACGTGGTATCCCATTGTCACCACAAATATCCACGGCAAGACATACATCAAGTGTTCTCAAGTCTTTAAAGACTCAATCCGATAGGATTACTTCAAGGGGAAAACTCAATTCATTACAAGAGAGAAGAGGGGGAGGAGAAACATATGATCCAACTATAATAGCAAAGCTCGCGATACATCAAGATCGTGCCAAATCAAGAACACGAGAGAGAGAGAAAGAGATCAAACACATAGCTACTGGTACATACCCTCAACCCCGAGGGAGAACTACGCCCTCCTCGTCATGGAGAGCACCGGGATGATGAAGATGGCCACCGGAGAGGGATTGCCCCCTCCGGCAGGGTGCCGGAACGGGTCTAGATTGGCTTTTGGTGGCTACGGAGGCTTCTAGCGGCGGAACTCCTGATCTATCTTGCGTTCTGGAAGTTTTAGGGAATATGGAGTTATATAGGCGGAAGAAGCACGTCAGGGGAGCCACGAGGGCCCCACAAGGCAGGGGGCGCGCCCTAGGGGGGTGGGCGCACCCCCCACCCTCGTGGGCAGCTCCCGTATCTTCTGACGTGGGGTCCAAGTCCATCAGGTGTGTTTCCTTCCAAAAATAACTTCTCCAGTTGATTTCGTTCCATTTCGACTCCGTCTGATATTCCTTTTCTTCAAAACACTGAAATAGGCATAAAACAGCAAATCTAGGCTGGGCCTCCGGTTAATAGGTTAGTCCCAAAAATAATATAAAAGTGGATAATAAAGCCCAATATTGCCCAAAACAGTAGATAATATAGCATGGAGCAATCAAAAATTATAGATACGTTGGAGACGTATCAATAGGTAATGACTTTCATTTTCTCTCTATCTTCTACCGTGGTCGGACTTTGAGTCTGACTCAATTTTAGACCTTGCAACACAGGTAAGAACCCTTTCTTAGACTGGTCCATTTTGAACTTCTTCATAACTTTGTCAAGGAATGTGCTTTTTGGAAGTCCTATTAAGCGTCTTGATCTATCCCTATAGATTTTGACGCCCAATATATAAGCAGGTTCACCAAGGTCTTTCATTGAAAATTCTTATGCAAGTATCCTTTTATGCTATCCAGAAATTCTATATCATTTCCAATCAGCAATATGTCATCCACATATAATATCAGAAATGCTAAAGAGCTCTCACTCACTTTCTTGTAAATACAGGCTTCACCATAAGTCTGCATAAAACCATATGCTTTGATCACATCATCAAAGCGTATATTCTAACTCCGAGATGCTTGCACCAGTCCATACATGGATCGTTGGAGCTTGCACACTTTGTTAGCACCTTTAGGATTGACAAAACCTTCTGGTTGTGTCATATACAATTCTTCTTTAAGAAATCCATTAAGGAATGCAGTTTTGACGTCCATTTGCCAGATTTCATAATCATAAAATCCCGCAATTGCTAACATGATACGGACAGACTTAAGCATCGCTACGGGTGAAAAAGTCTCATCATAGTCAACCCCTTGAACTTGTCGAAAACCTTTTGCGACAAGTTGATCTTTGTAGACAGTGACATTACCATTAGCGTCCGTCTTCTTCTTGAGATTCCATTTATTCTCAATGGCTTGCCGATCATCGGGCAAGTCCACCAAAGTCCACACTTTGTTCTCATACATGGATCCTATCTCAGATTTCATGGCCTCAAGCCATTTATCGCAATCTGGGCTCATCATAGTGATGACCCACAAGTATAGGGGATCTATCGTAGTCCTTTTGATAAGTAAGAATGTCGAACCCAATGAGGAGCAGAAGGAAATGACAAGCGGTTTTTAGCAAAGTATTCTCTGCAAGCACTGAAATTATCGGTAACAGATAGTTGTGTGATAAGATAAATCGTAATGAGTAACAAGTAATAAAAGTAAACAAGGTGCTGCAAGGTGGCCCAATCCTTTTTGTAGCAAAGAACAAGCCTGTACGAACTATTATATAAAGCAAAGCACTCCTGACGACACATGGGAATTGTTGTCAAGTTAGTTTTCATCATGCTCATATGATTCGCGTTCGTTGCTTTGATAATTTGATATGTGGGTGGACTGGTGCTTGGGTGCTGCCCTTCCTTGGACAAGCCTCCCACTTGTTATTAACCCCTCTCGCAAGCATCCGCAACTACGAAAGAAGAATTAAGGTAAACCTAACCATATCATGAAACATATGGATCTAAATCAGCACCTTATGAAGCAATGCATAAAGTAGGGTTTAAGATTCTGTCACTCTAGCAACCCATCATATACTTATTACTTCCCAATGCCTTCCCCTGGGCCCAATGATGGTGAAGTTTCATATAGTCGACGTTCACATAACACCACTAGAGGAGAGACAACATACATCTCATCAAAATATCGAACGAATACCAAATTCACATGATTACTTATAATAAGACTTCTCCCATGTCCTTAGGAACAAACGTAACTACTCACAAAGCATATTTATGATCAAGATCAGAGGAGTATTAATTATCATTATGGATCTGAATATATAAACTTCCACCGGATAAACCAACTAGCATCAATTACAAGGAGTAATCAACACTACTAGCAACCCACAGGTACCACTCTGAGGTATTGAGACAGAGATCGAATACAAGAGATGAACTAGGGTTTGGGAGGAGATGGTGCTGGTGTAGATGTTGATGGAGATTGACCCCCTCTCAATGAGAGGATCGTTGGTGATGACGATGGCGATGATTTCCCCCTCCCGGAGGGATGTTTTCCCGACAGAACAGCTCCGCCGGAGCCCTAGATTGGTTCTGCCCAGGTTTGGACTCGAGACCGTGGCACTTCATCCCGAAAGCTTCCTTCTGATTTTTTTCAGGTCAAACCACACCATATAGCATAAGATGGGCGTCGGAGGCCTGCCAGGGCCCCACAAGGACAGGGGGCGCACCCAGGGGATATGGCGTGCCCTCCACCCCTGTGGTTGGTTGGTGGCCCCCTCTGGTATTTTCTTGGCCCAATATTTTTAATATATTACAAAAACATTCTCCGTGAAGTTTCAGGACTTTTGGAGTTTTGCAGAATAGATCTCTAATATTTGCTCCTTTTCTAGTCCAGAATTTCGGCTGCCGGCATTCTCCCTCTACATGTAAACCTTATAAAATAAGAGAGAAAAGGCATAAGTATTGTTATGTAATGTGTAATAACAACCCATAATGCAATAAATATTAATATAAAATCATGATGCAAAATGGACGTATCAACCCCCCCCCCCCAAGCTTAGACCTCGCTTGTCCTCAAGCGAAAGCCGAAATTGAAAAATATGTCCACATGTTTATAGATAGAGGTGTCGATAAAATAAAATACGGACATGAGGGCATCATGATCATCTTTAGAACAACAACATATATTGTCATATAACTTCTTATGCTAAAGTAAAAATTTGTTCACAAGATAGAGTATGAATCAGAAATTTCATTGAAAACTAACAAACTATTATCTCAGTCATTGGAGCAACTGCAATTTATCATAACATCAGAAAGAGTCGATATAAGAGCTTTTCAGCCAGCCCGCATACTCAACTATCATTTAATCTTTCACAATTGCTAACACTCACCCGATACTTATGGGTTAAAAGTTTCAATCGGACACAGAAAAAGATAGGGGCTTATAGTTTCGCCTCCCAACTTTTTACCTCAAGGGTAATGTCAACAATAATTGAAGTAAATATGCCCTAGAGGCAATAATAAAGTTGTTGTTTATATTTCCTTATATCATGATAAATGTTTATTATTGATGCTAGAATTGTATTAACCGAAAACTTAGTACATGTGTGAATACATAGACAAACAGAGTGTCCCTAATATGCCTCTACTTGAGTAGCTCGTTAATCAAAGATGGTTAAGTTTCCTAACCATAGACATGAGTTGTCATTTGATTAATGGGATCACATCATTAGAGAATGATGTGATGAACAAGACCCATCCGTTAGCTTAGCATAACGATCGTTTAGTTTTATTGCTATTGCTTTCTTCATGGCTTATACATATTCCTCTGACTATGAGATTATGCAACTCCTGAATACCGGAGGAACACCTTGTGTGCTATCAAACGTCAGAATGTAACTGGGTGATTATAAATATGCTCTACAGGTGTCTCTGAAGGTGTTTGTTGAGTTGGCATAGATCGAGATTAGGATTTGTCACTCCGAGTATCGGAGAGGTATCTCTGGGCCCTCTCGGTAATGTATTATACGTCTCCAACGTATCAATAATTTATGAAGTATTCATGCTGTTATTTTATCATTCTTGGATGCTTTACAACCATTTCATAGCAACTTTATCATTTTTTGGGACTAACATATTGACCCAGTGCCCAGTGCCAGTTGTTGTTTTTTGCTTGCTTTTTACATCACAGAAAATCAATATTAAACGGAGTCCAAACACTGCGAAACTTTTTGGAGATTTTTTTGGAGTAGAAGGAACCCAATGGGACACAGCTGCACTAGGGGGGTACCCCGAGGGGGGCACAACCCACCAGGGCCCGCTAGGGCCCCCTGGCGCACAAAGGTGGGTTGTTCCCACCTCGGTGGCCTCCCGCACCCCCTCTTTGCACTATAAATTCCCAAATATTCCGAAACCCTTCAGGGTTAACCTAGATTAGAAGTTCCGCAGCCGCAGGGCTCCGTAGCCACCGAAAACCAATCTAGACCCGTTCCGGCACCCAGCCGGAGGGGGGAATCATCTCCGGTGGCCATCTTCATCATCCCGGCGACCACCACGATGAGGAGGGAGTAGTCCACCCTCGGGGCTGAGGGTTTGTACCAGTAGCTATGTGATTAATATCTCTCTCTCTCTCTCGTGATCTATATCATGGGCTTTGTTAATATAGTCGGATCATATGATGTTTCTCCCCTCTATACTCTTGTTGTGATGAATTGAATCTTTACCCTTTGAAGTTTTGTCATGTCGGACGCAATGTTCAGATTTGAGAACACATGATGTATGTCTTGCGGTATGAATACTTGAGGTGACAATGGGGTATCTTGCTGATTCACTTGATATACGTTATGGCACTCAACTTGTGGATTCCCGCGGTGATATTGGGGCAATCTATGAATATGGGTTGATGCACATTTTTATTATCTTTTCTTCGATAGAAACTTTGGGGTCTCTTTGTAGTTCTAGGTGTGGATTGAGTATTATGAATATGAATATGCTTTGGTGTTATTCTAGTACGAACTCTAGGATAGGTCGAATGGAAAAAAATAGATTTATGTTATTTTAGTACGAACTCTTGAATAGATCGATCGGAAATTATAGCTTTGAGGTGGTTTCATACCCTACAAATAATTCCTATCTTTTGTTCTCCGCTAATAGGAACTCGGGAGTGATTCTTCATTACACTTTGAGGGATAATCATATGATCCAACTATGTTAGCATTGTTGGGAGATTGCCGTAGTGAAAGTACAGACCCTAGGCCTTGTTTCTAAGTATTGCAATACCGTTTTGTGCCTGTTTACTACTTGCTACCTTGCTTTTTTTATTTATTCAGATTATTAAAATATATTTCTACCACCCATATTACACTTTTATCACCATCTCTTCGCCGAACTAGTGCACCTATACAATTTGCCATTTTCTTGGGTGTGTTGGGGCACAAGAGATTTCTTGTATTTGGTTGCAGGGTCGTTTGAGAGAGACCATCTTCATCTTACACCTCTCACGGATTGATAAACCTTAAGTCATCCACTTGAGGGAAAATTGCTATTGTCCTACAAAACTCTACGCTTGGAGGCCCAACACGTGTCTACAAGAATAAAGTTGTGTAGTAGACATCAAGCTCTTTTCTAGCGCCGTTGTCGGGGAGGTGAGTGCTTGAAGGTATATCTTTAGATCTTGCAATAGAATCTTTTAGTTTCTTATTTTTATCACTACTTTGGTCTATAAAAGAAAACTACATAAAAATGGAATTTAGGTTGCATCATATTATTCATCATCTTTATAATATCTTTCTTGAAAATGATGGTTCGGAAAATTGTGCTCAATTGTTAGAAGAAGAAGTCAATAAAATGCTTGGCACAAAATATTTGAATGATGAGCATGATTTCAATGTTGTTAGTGTGGATTCTTTGAATATCCAAAATGCTAATGATGATTGCACAAGTCATGAGAAAAATGTTTCTTATAAGCATGTCACTTTTTGCGGAGTGAATTGGGAGTGCAATTGCACACCAAAAATGGAAGATAGATTTAAGAAGCATAAATATTTAGAAACAAGAAAGTTGCAAGAGAGGCTAGATGATTGTGCTTAAAGATTTAATTTCTTTTGCCATCCTTGTGAACTTTGCAATGAACATGGTCACTTAAAACTCCAATGGAAATTCTTTCATGATCAAATAGTGTCCAAAATTTGTGATAACTTGATTACCATTGAGCATCACAAAGATCTTAGTCTTCTTTTGGGGTATGAAGAAATGAAACGTATAACTAAGGGTATTCCAAAATTTAATCTTGAGAGATTTCTTGATTTTGATCTAGAAGAAATTTATATGTTTTGTGCGGTAAATTGCGTTGAGAATCCTTATATTGCCAAATACCTAAAGACAATAGAACAATATAATATGAAGAGAGTACTAATGAAAGGGAAAATGTTTCCCATTACCTTCCTAGTGTTTTACTATGATGAATCAGGTAACGAGGAGGAGCTTCCTATCCAATCAATCTCTTCAACAAGAAGCTTGAAAGAATCAATTAAACCCAGACATGATGTGGTGAGGAAGAAGAAAAGAAGAAAGAGTAGAGGTAAAAAGGTATCTCTCCCAAATAATGTTGCTCCTATCACCATTGTGCCTCATGAAAGTGAATCAAATATGTTGATGGAGGATGATGATATTGATGTTGATTTTGTTATGCCTATTGCTTGTTCTGATGATTATGATTGGGAAGACAATGATATCCCTTATGATCTTGAAAATATTTTTAGCACTTGCTTGGAAGAATATGATAATAATGTTTGCTATACTATTGGTGCCATTAATGCTATTGATAAGAATGATTGTGATGATATGCAAAACCACAAGCTTGGGAATGCTATGTTTGATGAGTATGATATGTTTGAAGATTTATTTGATGGAAATAATGCTTGTCCTAAGCTTGGGGATTCTTTGCTTAATGAATATGATCCTTTGATTCCTTCTACTTTCGATAAGAAAATTTATTATGATGATAGCATGCCTCCTATTTATGATGATTACATTGATGAAAGTGGGTTTGTAAGAGTGTCAACTCTAGTTAGTAGTGATCCCACTATTTTGGAGGGTGTTGAATCTTATTACAATATTGATGAAAGTGGATTTGGAGAGGTCATGAATTTATTTAGTGATACATCCACTATTTTGGAAGAGGTTTCAATTGACTATGACAATGAAGTTGCTATCTATGATGATTATTATGATGACATGTATGTCATAAGGAGTAATAAATCTTCTATGCTTGTGCATCATGAAAAGACTGATGTATGTGATAACTATATTGTTGAATCCATTCATGATGTTTCTGAAAATTATTATGTGGAAGGAACTTATGCGCTTACATATCTCAATAATATCAAGTTTCTTCTCTATGTGTTGATTGTTTTGAAGTTGCACTTGTTTTGCCTTCCTATGCTAGTTGATTCTTGTTCCCATAAGTTGTTTGGTCACAAATCCCTATGCACAGGAACTTGGTTAGACCTAAATGTTCTAGTAATATGCTTCATGATGCTCTCTTCATATTTCAATTCTTATCTTTTATGCGAGCATCATTGGAATCATCATGCCTAGCTAAAAGGCATTAAAGAAAAGCGCTTGTTGGCAGACAACGCAACACTTTACCTACTGTTTTGTGTGTTCACATGCTTATGCTACTGTACTAATCATGTCTTATCGCTTTTGTTTCAATAAAGTGCCAAGTAAAGCCTTTAGGATCTTGTTCGGTGATAGTTGATTTGATCTTGCTGAAAAATAGAAACTTTTGTGCTCAGGAAAACAATTCTCATTTTTAACAGAAGCGTGATAAAATGCTGATTCTTTTTGTAGAAGATTAGTAGACAAATTTATCGTGTTATTCTAATTTTTCATAATTTTTGGAGTAGCAGAAGTATGGTTTGAGTACATATTACTACACACTGTTCTGTTTTTGACAGATTATGTTTTCAATGCATAGTTTGCTTGTTTTCTAGTTTCTATGGATTATATCGCTCAATATAAATTTTAGAAATGATATGCTATAGTAGGCATTGTGTGAGAACAATTATAAATCTTGTCTTTGGCAGTACCAAAAGTGGAATGGTTTGCTCTTTATCATACTAACCTATCTCACAAAGTTCCGTTAAGTTGTGTGTGATTGAAGTTTTCAAGTTTTGGGTGAGATATCGATATGAGGAGAATAAATACTGACAAGACCCTAAGATTGGGGATGCCCAAGGCACCCCAAGGAAATATACAAGGAAGATCCAAGCAACTAAGCTTGGGAATGCCCCGGAAGGCATCCCCTCTTTCGTCTCCAACATTATCGGTAACCTCACTTGGAGCTATGTTTTCATTCGTCACATGATATGTGTTTTGCTTGGAGCATCATTTTATTTTGTTAGGATTTTCTTGCTGTTATTTAGAATAATGTTTTACATCTTTTATTTCAATAAAATTGGCATTGATAGCCTTTGCCATGCTTATTTTGCAAGTATACATGTTGCTGTTTCAAAACAGAAAGTTTACCGCTGTTGCAAAAATTCCCTAGAAAAGTTAATATGTGATAAAATGTTGAAACATTTTGCAAACCGAGCTCTGATAAAATTTCTACAGTGTGGTAAATTTTCATAACATTGGGAGTTAGGGAAGTATTAATACTCTTGCATTCTTTACAGAATGTACTGTTTTGGCAGATTGCTGTTATGTTTGCATTTTTTGCATATGTTTGCTTGTTTAATGATATTTAGAGGATAGGAATATTAAATATGCACAGGCATTTAGTATGAAATGTTGAATAATAATTTTAGTGATTTTCTACAGTAGAGAATGATAAGGTTTTTGCATTGGTTTATACTAACTTATCTCACGAGTTCTTGTTGAGTTTTGTCTGGATCAAGCTTTGGAGATTTAGGAAAACCGTGATATGAGAGGAATTAAGGAGAAACAATAGCTCAAGCCTGGGGAATCCCAAGGCACCCCAAAATAATATTTTAAGAAGTCTCAAGCATCTAAGCTTCGGGATGCCCCGGTAGGCATCCCACCTTTCTTCTTCAACAATTATCGGTTAGTACCGGTTGAGCCTAAGTTTTTGCTACCCCACATGAGTTGTGCTATTGTTGGAATGTCATTTTATTTTGTTTTGCTTGCTGTTTTAATAAGGTACTTAGATACGAAAGTTTTTAAATAAAATAGAGTCCTCAAATAGTTTCTAGGAAGGCTAAGTAAGCGGCATTCACACCCCGTCAACGAAACTCTTTCCTATGTCATTTACTCTTGTGCTTCACTTATATCCTATGAGTAAATTGTTGAATAAATTGAATGCCATGAAGTTGAAATCATATCATGCCTAGTGGTAGCTTCACATTGGGTTTAGAAAGAAATCTTTTGAGTCTTGACAATCACAATATTAGTCATACAAGCAATTCACGAATAATTAGTATAAGGAAGAGAACTTTCACATATAAATACACTATCATGGAAATATTTTGTGATTGTGAGCCCCCATCAAAATATTATATGCCAAAATTTTGATGTTGGATGTAACGCCCTCGATGCGGCTATATCTCCTGCGTGTCGAAGCACGACTTAGAAGCATAACCGCATTGAAAGCAATGTCGCAAGTAAGGTAATCTTCACAACAACCCATGTAAATAGATAAAAGGGGAAAAGGTACATAGTTAGCTTACACTCGCCACGTCACACAAATACATGAATAACATTACAATCATCCGATACACTCATGGTCCGACTACGGTACCAAAATAAAAGATCAACCCCAACATGCGACACGGTCCCCGATCGCCCCCAACTGGGCACCACTACTGATCATCTGGGAAAGACACATAGTAACGGCGAGAGTCTTCATCGAACTCCCACTTGAGCTCAAGCGCATCATCTGGAACGGTATCATCGGTCCCTGCATCTGGTTTTGGAAGTAAACTGTGAGTCACAGGGACTCAGCAATCTCACACCCTCGCGATCAAGACTATTTAAGCTTATAGGTAAGACAAGGTAATATGTGGAGCTGCAGCAAGCGACTAGCATATATTGTGGCTATCCTGTTCGCAAAAGAGAGCGAGAAGAGAAGGCAAAGCACGGACGAATAACTATGATCAAGGAGTGATCCTAGAACAACCTACGTCAAGCATTACTCCAACACCGTGTTCACTTCCCGGACTCCGCCGAGAAGAGACCATCACGGTTACACACGCGGTTGATTCATTTTAATTAAATTAAGTTTCATGTTATCTACAACCGGACATTAACAAATTCCCATCTGCCCATAACCGCGGGCACGGCTTTCGAAAGTTCAAATCCCTGCAGGGGAGTCCCAACTTAGCCCATCACAAGCTCTCACGATCAATGAAGGATATTCCTTCTCCCGAGACATTCCGATCAGACTCGACATTCCGGTTTTACAAGACATCCTCGACAATGGTAAAATAAGTCCAGCAACACCGCCCGAATGTGCCGACAAATCCCGATAGGAGCTGCAGATATCTCATTCTTAGGGCACACTCGGATAAGAAATCCGTACAACTAAAACCAGCCCTCGAGTTTCCCCGAGGTGGCACTGCAAGGGGCTCTACTTTGGACCAACACTCAGAGGAGCACTGGCCCGGGGGGGGGGGGGGTTTAAATAAAGATGACCCTCGGGCTCCGGAAACCCAAGGGAAAAAGAGGCTAGGTGGCAAATGGTAAAACCAAGGTTGGGCATTGCTGGAGGAGTTTTATTCAAGGTGAACTATCAAGGGGTTCCCATTATAACCCAACCGCATACGGAACGCAAAATCCAGGAACATAACACCGATATGACGGAAACTAGGGCGGCAAGAGTGGGACAAAACACTAGGCAAAAGGCCAAGCCTTCCACCCTTTACCAAGTATATAGATGCATTAAGATAACAAGATAATATGGTGATATCCCAACAATAAACAATGTTCCAACAAGGAACGGTCTCCAATCTTCACCTGCAACTAGCAACGCTATAAGAGGGGCTGAGCAAAGCGGTAACATAGCCAATCAACGGTTTGCTAGGACATGGTGGGTTATAGGTTTGACATGGCAATTTGGGAGGCATGATAAGCAAGTTGTAGGCATCGTAGCATAGGCATAGCAAAAGAGCGAGCATCTAGCAAGCAAAGATAGAAGTGATTTCGAGGGTATGATCATCTTGCCTGCAAAGTTGTCAGAGTTCACTTGATCCTCGTAAGCAATCTCGACGGGCTCCACGTTCGCGAACTCATCTCCTGGCTCTACCCAAGCAACACAAACAAGCAAAAGGAACACAATCAACCACGTGCAATGCTCAAACAACATGATGCAAACATGGTATGCTATGCGGGATGCGATATGTGATGCATATGCAAGATTTGACAAGGAATGATTGAACCTGGCCTCAACTTGGAAATCCAAGAGTGCCACTGGAAAGGTGAGGTGATTTCAGTTTAAATCGATATAAAGATCACCGGAATCGGATGCATGGTTTGGAAATGGCAAGCAAAACAAATATGGCACCGGTTTGCGATAATCAGCAAGTGACCATCTAAATGCATCAAGATAAATATGCTACAACACTCAATCATGACAACAAAATACATGGCAGGGATCCACTCATGATGCTTGACAAAAGATGAACACTGAGCTACGGCTAATTCATCCATTAACAGGTTCAAACAAGCATGGCAAAAGTGCAAACGATAACATGTTTCAGACTTTGTGAAATAACACAAGTCTGGAATTTAACATCAGGAAGGGCACTTTAGAGCATGAAAACTACATGCTACAGGAACTTAACATGGCAAAGCAAGGCATGTCATGGAGATACACAAAGCACTTAACAAAAGTCCCTTAGTGACCTTGAGCCAAAAGGAATCAGAAAATACAATTGCAAGCATGTGAACATGGCAAAAACATAAACAGATCTCAGACTTAGTGAAAAACTGGAGCATGCAAATCAGTTAATGAGTAGGCATGTTTACGAGCTCGATGCACTCACTACAGAGCATGGCATGACAAACTAAGAATACACCCATCAAGAATACATGTCATAGAAGATAGACATGGAAAGAACAACAACATAGCATGCACGGATCAATAGCAACATCCTCGGCAAAATTGCTAACAAGTCAACAATCTGTCAGGATTCACGAAATAGCAAAAGTAGAGCTTGATTGACTCAAGCGAGGGTGCTCCATAAATGCAAAAAAATACATGGATGGATAGAGCACCAAAATTTTAACAAATCAACCTTAGTGATCATCCTCAAAAGAGGCACGGATCACTAGGAAACAACATGAACATATGGCATAACGACAAAATCATGACAAGGACTTGGTGAAATTCTAAGTCCCTGAAATCAGCATTACCGATTACACTACTTTGCAAGCTTGTGCTAGTCACCACACATATCACAAAATACATGGTAAGCACCTCTGTAAAGATGGCATGGCATATAACAAAACACATGTAGAGCTCAGGATCATATCATGCACACATTAATCATGGCAAAAAATGACAAATATCTATTTGATGAAACAGATCTGCCAAGTTTATCACATAGCCCTCTTCCAACAGCATTTCGTGCATCAAGATGAGCTCAAATGAAAATGATGCAATGATATGAAATGATGTACTCGTCGAGGCAAACATTTTGATATGCTACACGCGCAAATCGGAGCTACGGATGCTGAGTTACGACATGATGAAAATTGCAAAAAATATTAAGGGGAGAGGGGGAAAGTAAACTCTAGGGTTTACTGTAGCGCGGATCCAGATCTGGCGAAACACTATAGCGGCGGTGGATGCGAGGTTCGCCCGACCGGAGTTCTTGCCGGAATCGCCGGGCTTCGCCGGGGGAGGAAGAAGGACGACGAGGCGGCGGCCGGAGCGGGCGGCGATGGCGATGCC
>NC_041390.1:229750851-229819302 GCF_002162155.2 Triticum dicoccoides
GGTCGGCGAGCGGTCGGCACAGAGGC
The DNA here is from genome assembly GCF_002162155.2 of Triticum dicoccoides. NCBI lineage: Eukaryota > Viridiplantae > Streptophyta > Magnoliopsida > Poales > Poaceae > Triticum > Triticum dicoccoides. Next base: position 229,750,878 of record NC_041390.1, read on the forward strand.
GCCCGGCAATGGCGGCGTGGCGGCCGGGTGCGGCGAACAGCGCCGGGGGCGGGGGCGGTGACCTGATGGGAGGAGGCGGCGGAGACCGGGCCGGGAGGGCCCCGCACGGGCCTCGCTAGCCCGCGGGGTCGGCAGCGAACTGGGGACCGGCCCAGGGACACGTGGCGATGGCGGGTTGGTCCGGCAGAGCGGGCGGACACGTCCGCTGCCGGATTTTTGTCCGGCGGCGGCGGTTGGAGTTTTTCTAGGGTTAGGGTGGAAGAAGACCCGGGATTTTTGGAGGAGGAGCTATTTATAGGCATAGACGGAGCTAGGAAGCTCCAAATGGCACGAAACTTGACAGGCCTTCTCGGTCCCTCGGTTAACCGTTGGAGTGTCAAACGAAGTCCAAATGGCACGAAACTTGACAGGCGGTCTACTGGTAGTAAACCAAGCCTGCATGGCAAGTCCCGGTCCAATCCAGAAATGTTTAACCCCCACACACGAAAAGAGGCAGAAAGGGGCACCGGAGGAGATAGGAGCGCCGGAATGCAAAACGGACAACGGAGAAAATGCTTGGATGCATGAGACAAACACGTATGCAAATGCAATGCACATGATGACATGACATGAGATGCATGACAAAAGAAACAACACATGGAGACAAAAACCCGAACCGGAGGAAAATAAAATAACTTAGCGCCGGAAATGGCAAGAGTTGGGATACATATAAGGTAAATTACATCCGGGGTGTTACAACACTCCACCACTACGAAAGGATCTCGTCCCGAGATCTAGGACTGGAAAAACACCGGGTACTCAGAATGGAGGTGATCCTCACGTTCCTAGGTGGCTTCGCGGTCGGAATGGTGTGACCACTTGACTTTGAGGAATTTGATTGACTTATTGCAAGTCTTGCGTTCAGTCTCTTCAAGAATAGCAACTAGGTGCTCACGATAAGAGAGGTCTTCTTGGAGATCAATGTCTTCGAAGTTGACGGTGCGGTCAGGGGTCTTGAAGCACTTGCGGAGCTGAGAGACATGGAACACGTCGTGCACATTAGCAAAGTTGGAGGGAAGCTCAAGTTGATAGGCGAGATCGCCTCTCTTGCTGACGATCTTGAAAGGACCCACGTATCTAGGGGCAATCTTCCCTTTGATACCGAAGCGACGAGTACCTTTCATTGGAGAGACGCGGAGGTAAACATGGTCTCCGATCTCGAAAGCCAAATCACGATGCTTACTATCATAGTAGCTCTTCTGGCACGATTGCGCTGCTTTGAGGTTATCACGAATGACTTTGCACATTTCCTCTACCTCTGTGATCAAGTCATTTCCGAGAAGTTGACGTTCACCGGTCTCTGACAAGTTAAGAGGAGTACGACACTTCCTGCCATAGAGAATTTCAAATGGGGCCTTTCCCGAACTCGCTTGAAAGCTGTTGTTGTAGGAGAACTCGGCATATGGAAGACAATCTTCCCACTTCATACCGAAGGAGATAACACAAGCCCTGAGCATATCTTCGAGAATCTGATTGATACGCTCGACTTGACCGCTAGTTTGAGGATGAAAAGCTGTGCTGAAACGGATGTTGGTGCCCATGGCCTTCTGAAAAGAATCCCAAAACTTGGAGGTAAAGATGCTGCCACGGTCTGAAGAGATCAACTGTGGAATGCCGTGCAGAGAGACAATCTGAGAGGTATAAAGCTCTGCCAATTGAGCTGCTGTGATAGACTCTTTGATAGGCAGAAAGTGAGCCACTTTAGTGAGTTTGTCGATGACAACGAATATAGCATCATTGCCACGCTTGGACTTTGGAAACCCAGTCATGAAGTCCATTTCAATGTGGTCAAACTTCCATTCTGGAATGGCAAGAGGTTGGAGGAGACCAGCTGGTCGTAGGTGTTCAGCCTTCACTCTTCTGGAAACATCACATTCATTCACGAAATGAGCAATCTCGCGCTTCATTCGAGTCCACCAATAAGCCTGCTTGAGGTCCTGGTACATCTTCGTACTCCCAGGGTGGATGGACAGGAGTGAATTGTGAGCCTCGTTCATAATGACTTTACGAAGGTCACCTTTAGGCACAACAATGCAATCCTCGAAGAAGAGAGTATCCTTGTCATCAAGACGATAGCACTTGTACTTGGGTTGACTCTTGGCAATCTCAATCTTCACCTTCTTCACCATAGCATCAAGAAGTTGAGCCTCGCAAATCTGATCTTCCAAAGTAGGAGAGACTTGAAGGTTGGCGAGGAAACCTTGAGAAACAACATGCAAATTGAGTTTGCGGAAAGCTTCACAAAGCTCGGGTTGGTAAGGCTTGAGAATCAAACTGTTGCAGTAAGCCTTCCTGCTCAATGCGTTAGCAATCACATTGGCCTTTCCTGGAGTATATTCGATACTCGGATTATACTCTTGAATCATTTCGACCCAATGAGTCTGCCTGAGGTTGAGATTAGGCTGAGTGAAGATGTACTTGAGACTCTTGTGGTCAATGAAGATGTCCACTTTTCTTCCCAATAAGAGATGTCTCCAAGTCAAAAGAGCATGCACAACTGCCGCCAACTCGAGGTCATGAGTGGGGTAGTTCTTCTCGTTGGGCTTCAACTGGCGAGAAGTATATGCCACAACTTTCTTCTCTTGCATCAACACTGCACCAAGACCTTGAAGAGAGGCATCGCAAAAGACCTCGAACGGTTTGGATTCATCAGGAGGAGTCAGAACTGGAGCAGTGACTAATTTCTCTTTCAGGGTGTTGAAAGTGATGTCACATTTAGGAGACCAAACGTACTGCACGTGCTTCTGGAGAAGGTTGGAAAGAGGCTTCGCGATCTTTGAAAAGTTCTCAACGAACCTTCGACAATAGCTTGCGAGACCAAGGAAGCTACGGAGTTGCTTCACGTTCTGAGGTGGTTCCCAATTCACAATTGCAGACACCTTCTTAGGATTCACCGCTATGCCCTTGGCAGAGATGATATGCCCAAGATAGAGAACCTCATCTAGCCAAAACTCGCACTTTCAAAACTTGGTGTAGAACTGATGTTCTCTGAGATTATCGAGCACCAAACGCAAGTGCTTGGCATGATCTTCCTTGTTCTTGGAAAAGACCAAAATTTCATCGAGGTAGACCAAGACGAAGTCATTTGTGTAGGCGTTGAAGATGAAGTTCATCATACGAGAGAAAGTCGGCGGAGCGTTGACGAGGCCAAAAGACATGACAGTTTATTCATATGAACCATAGCTTGTTCTGAAGGCCGTCTTGGGAATATCTTGCTCACGGATTCGAATCTCGTGATAGCCCATACGGAGATCAAGCTTGGAGAATACTTGAGCACCTTTAAGTTGTTCAAATAGCTCGTTGATGTTGGGAAGTGGGTACTTGTTCTTTATAGTCTTCTTGTTCAATGGACGGTAGTCAACACAAAGTCGGTCTGTTCCATCCTTCTTCTTCACAAAAAGAACACCACAACCCCACGGAGAAGAACTAGGTCGGATGAGACCCATTCTCTCTTGAATATGGAGTTGCTTCTTCAACTCCTTCAACTCTTCAGGTCCAAGCTTGTAAGGACGTTTGCAAACAGGTTCCGTGCCAGGCTCAAGATCGATGATGAATTCAACTGGCCGGTGCGGAGGCATTCCTGGAAGCTCTTCTGGAAAGACGTCTTGATATTCGCAAACGACTGGAATTTGAGAGATGGCATCCAGTTCACCCTTCTCATTGAGAGAAAACAAACGGATGGTATCATCCCGAGCAGCAAAGACAATTACATCCTCAGACGAATGAGTCAATTGAATCTGCTTGGCAGCACAATCAAGATGAGCCTTGTGCTTAGAAAGCCAATCCATTCCAAGAATAAGATCAATATCCGAGTCACCAAGAACATTTGGGGAAGACAAGAACTTATAGTCACCCAATGTGATTGAAACATCCAGAACGCATACTCGAGATGTCATTTAACGGGCCGGAGAGACAATAGCCAACGGTTTCGGCAACACTTGAGTAACAAAATCATGCTTAGATGCAAAAGGTCTCGAGATGAAACAATGCAATGCACCAGTGTCAAAAAGAACTCTTGCAGGAATATCGTTAATAGGAAGGTTACCCATGATGACATCTGACGAGTCCTCTGCCTGAGCTGCATTCACCATGTTGACCTTGGCGTACTTGGGGTTATGCTTGACCACAGCTGTACTTGCCGATCTCACAGGAGGAGGAGGAGGAGGAGGGAGACGCCTCTGATTGAAGCATTTGTTGGCATAGTGACCCTTCTGTTGGCACTTGTTGCACGTGACCTCTGAAAGCGGAAGGTGATACAGAGCACTTGATCTTGGAGCTTGAGACGAAATCTTGTTCTGAAAGCCAAGGTTGGGTGGGTGGGAAGATCCACTGCCACCTTTGCTCTTCTGCTGATAAGGCTGACGGAACGGAGGAGGAGGAAGCCAATACTTCTGCTGCTTAGCCACTTGAGTTGAGGAAGAAGGAGTAGCATCTCTGACTCGCTTCTTGGAAGCATCACACTTCAGTTGAGCAGTCTCTTGCTTCATTGCCATGTTGTAAAACTCATCGTACCTCTTGGGCTCAAAGAGGACGAGAGCTAGCTGGCTTTCTTCTCTGGGACCACCCCTGAACTGGTATATAATGCTCTTCTCATCAGGGACGTCCTGCTTAGAAAAACGGGCGAGCTTCTGAAACATCTTGTTGTACTCGTAAACAGACATAGAGCCTTGCTTCAGGTTGCGGAATTCCTCACGCTTGCTTTCAACCACGCTCTGAGGAATATGATGAGCTTTGAAGTCTTGACGGAATTCATCCCAGGTAATCACACGGCCTCCTATGGAATCTTTGTACTGCTGAAACCATTCTGCGGCTTGGTCTTTGAGTTGGAAGGAAGCGAACTTGACAAAGTCCTCAAACATGATGTTACTGCACTTGAAATGCTTGCATATGTCCACGAGCCAATCATCAGCGTCTGTTGCCTCAACACAATTGCTGAAGGTCTTTGGCTGGTTAGCAAGGAACTGGTTGAGTGTAGCAAAGTGATTCTGATTGTTGCCCTGGCCCTGGTTCCCTTGATTGCGCTCTTGAAGAAGTTGCATGATCAGCTGCGTGTTTGCATTGGTAGCGGCCATCACAACTTGCCATGCCTCCGGAGGTGGAGGTGGTGGTGGCGGATCAGGATTCTGAGTCGTGCGTGTTGGAGGAGCCATCCTGAAGAGGTTGGCATCCATTAGCACATTGACAGACAAATATTGAAGCTGAATCAAATGGGTTGAAATTGCAACATAAAGTCTTCACATCCGAACAAAATGAACGAATGCATTCCAATTGGAATGGTCACATATCCATAAATTGAGAATCCACTTAGAATTGAGGAAGAAGAGTAAAAACAAGGTACGGAACAAGAACGAATACTTGGTGAGGATTACCCAATCCTAAACCAAATATCCGCGGAAGAAGAACTAGAGCTACAAGAATTCCCACCTGTGAAACTCCCGAACCTTTCCGGTTATGCAATCAGGTGTTGAGGATACAGGGGAAGCATAATATCTCACCCAAATCTAGCAAATCCTACATCCAGTTGTATCCATCCTTCAACACATAACCGAGAAAAACTTCGGAAATCGTCTACCTCAACCTTCGAAAAGCATCTGTTATACAAGTTATGGCAATACTCTCGAACTCCCGCCCAGTACTGGGTGGTGTAGAGGTTATCTCACCAATAACTGCATAAAAGAGATTTTCGATGTCGGCGAAACTCGGGTATTCCAGAATCTCAACGATAAAATTGTGACGACAACACCTCGGAGCTCAACTCCCCGGGACACTGCCACAACCCCTAAATGACAGGAGGCACCAAGAACAATGTTCTCGTCACAAATCGATCGGAACGATTCCAAGATACCCGCGTGATCCTAAAAATTGTTTTTAGTGAATTTGAGAAGAGAAGAGTCAAAACTCTATGTCAGGATGCCTTACCAGAGTGATGAAGGGACTGGGGAGTAAAAAGAATTCCTAAACTCTCCAATATATAATTCCTAAATGACTCAAAACATTTTTCTAGAATCAACAACCCCAACGATTCGATCAAGCAGGGGGCTCCTAAGGTCGGGGAAGGCTCTGATTACCAACTTGTAACGCCCTCGATGCGGCTATATCTCCTACGTGTTGAAGCACGACTTAGAGGCATAACCGCATTGAAAGCAATGCCGCAAGTAAGGTAATCTTCACAACAACCCATGTAAATATATAAAAGGGGAAAAGGTACATAGTTGGCTTACACTCGCCACATCACAGCAATACATGAATAACATTACAATCATCCAATACACTCATGGTCCAACTACGGTACCAAAATAAAAGATCAACCCCAACATGCGACACGGTCCCCGATCGCCCCCAACTGGGCACCACTACTGATCATCTGGGAAAGACACATAGTAACACCGCGAGTCTTCATCGACCTCCCACTTGAGCTCAAGCGCATCATCTGGAACGGTATCATCGGTCCCTGCATCTGGTTTTGGAAGTAAACTGTGAGTCACAGGGACTCAGCAATCTCACACCCTCGCGATCAAGACTATTTAAGCTTATAGGTAAGGCAAGGTAATATGTGGACCTGCAGAAAGCGACTAGCATATATGGTGGCTATCCTGTTCGCAAAAGAGAGCGAGAAGAGAAGGCAAAGCACGGACGAATAACTATGATCAAGGAGTGATCCTAGAACAACCTACGTCAAGCATTACTCCAACACCGTGTTCACTTCCCGGACTCCGCCGAGAAGAGACCATCACGGTTACACACGCGGTTGATTCATTTTAATTAAATTAAGTTTCATGTTATCTACAACCGGACATTAACAAATTCCCATCTGCCCATAACCGCGGGCACGGCTTTCGAAAGTTCAAATCCCTGCAGGGGAGTCCCAACTTAGCCCATCACAAGCTCTCACGATCAATGAAGGATATTCCTTCTCCCGAGACATTCCGATCAGACTCGACATTCCGGTTTTACAAGACATCCTCGACAATGGTAAAATAAGTCCAGCAACACCGCCCGAATGTGCCGACAAATCCCGATAGGAGCTGCAGATATCTCATTCTTAGGGCACACTCGGATAAGAAATCCGTACAACTAAAACCAGCCCTCGAGTTTCCCCGAGGTGGCACTGCAAGGGGCTCTACTTTGGACCAACACTCAGAGGAGCACTGGCCCGGGGGGGGGGGGGGTTTAAATAAAGATGACCCTCGGGCTCCGGAAACCCAAGGGAAAAAGAGGCTAGGTGGCAAATGGTAAAACCAAGGTTGGGCATTGCTGGAGGAGTTTTATTCAAGGTGAACTATCAAGGGGTTCCCATTATAACCCAACCGCATACGGAACGCAAAATCCAGGAACATAACACCGATATGACGGAAACTAGGGCGGCAAGAGTGGGACAAAACACTAGGCAAAAGGCCAAGCCTTCCACCCTTTACCAAGTATATAGATGCATTAAGATAACAAGATAATATGGTGATATCCCAACAATAAACAATGTTCCAACAAGGAACGGTCTCCAATCTTCACCTGCAACTAGCAACGCTATAAGAGGGGCTGAGCAAAGCGGTAACATAGCCAATCAACGGTTTGCTAGGACATGGTGGGTTATAGGTTTGACATGGCAATTTGGGAGGCATGATAAGCAAGTTGTAGGCATCGTAGCATAGGCATAGCAAAAGAGCGAGCATCTAGCAAGCAAAGATAGAAGTGATTTCGAGGGTATGATCATCTTGCCTGCAAAGTTGTCAGAGTTCACTTGATCCTCGTAAGCAATCTCGACGGGCTCCACGTTCGCGAACTCATCTCCTGGCTCTACCCAAGCAACACAAACAAGCAAAAGGAACACAATCAACCACGTGCAATGCTCAAACAACATGATGCAAACATGGTATGCTATGCGGGATGCGATATGTGATGCATATGCAAGATTTGACAAGGAATGATTGAACCTGGCCTCAACTTGGAAATCCAAGAGTGCCACTGGAAAGGTGAGGTGATTTCAGTTTAAATCGATATAAAGATCACCGGAATCGGATGCATGGTTTGGAAATGGCAAGCAAAACAAATATGGCACCGGTTTGCGATAATCAGCAAGTGACCATCTAAATGCATCAAGATAAATATGCTACAACACTCAATCATGACAACAAAATACATGGCAGGGATCCACTCATGATGCTTGACAAAAGATGAACACTGAGCTACGGCTAATTCATCCATTAACAGGTTCAAACAAGCATGGCAAAAGTGCAAACGATAACATGTTTCAGACTTTGTGAAATAACACAAGTCTGGAATTTAACATCAGGAAGGGCACTTTAGAGCATGAAAACTACATGCTACAGGAACTTAACATGGCAAAGCAAGGCATGTCATGGAGATACACAAAGCACTTAACAAAAGTCCCTTAGTGACCTTGAGCCAAAAGGAATCAGAAAATACAATTGCAAGCATGTGAACATGGCAAAAACATAAACAGATCTCAGACTTAGTGAAAAACTGGAGCATGCAAATCAGTTAATGAGTAGGCATGTTTACGAGCTCGATGCACTCACTACAGAGCATGGCATGACAAACTAAGAATACACCCATCAAGAATACATGTCATAGAAGATAGACATGGAAAGAACAACAACATAGCATGCACGGATCAATAGCAACATCCTCGGCAAAATTGCTAACAAGTCAACAATTTGCCAGGATTCACGAAATAGCAAAAGTAGAGCTTGATTGACTCAAGCGAGGGTGCTCCATAAATGCAAAAAAATACATGGATGGATAGAGCACCAAAATTTTAACAAATCAACCTTAGTGATCATCCTCAAAAGAGGCACGGATCACTAGGAAACAACATGAACATATGGCATAACGACAAAATCATGACAAGGACTTGATGAAATTCTAAGTGCCTGAAATCAGCATTACCGATTACACTACTTTGCAAGCTTGTGCTAGTCACCACACATATCACAAAATACATGGTAAGCACCTCTGTAAAGATGGCATGGCATATAACAAAACACATGTAGAGCTCAGGATCATATCATGCACACATTAATCATGGCAAAAATGACAAATATCTATTTGATGAAACAGATCTGCCAAGTTTATCACATAGCCCTCTTCCAACAGCATTTCGGGCATCAAGATGAGCTCAAATGAAAATGATGCAATGAGATGAAATGATGTACTCGTCGAGGTGAACATATGGATATGCTACACGCGCAAATCAGAGCTATGGATGCGGAGTTACGACATGATGAAAATTGCAAAAAAAGGGAGAGGGGGAAAGTCAACTCTAGGGTTTACTGTAGCGCGGATCCAGATCTGGCGAAACACTGTAGCGGCGGCGGATCCGAGGTTCGCCCGGCCGGAGTTCTCGCCGGGCTTCGTCGGGGGAGGAAGAAGGACGACGAGGCGGCGGCCGGAGCGGGCGGCAACGGCGATGTTGGCGGGCGGCGGGGTCGGCGAGCTTGCCAGCATCGCGGAAGAAGACGGCGGCGGAGGACGCGGCGAGGAGGCGGCGGTCGGCGAGCAGTCGGCGCGGAGAAGCCCGGCAATGGCGGCGCGGCGGCCGGGTGCGGCGAACAGCGTCGGGCGCGGGGGCGGCGACCTGATGGGAGGAGGTGGCGGAGACCGGGCCGGGAGGGCCCCGCACGGGCCTCGCGGGCCCGTGGGGTCGGCGGCGAACTGGGGACCGGCCCAGGGACACGTGGTGACAGCGGGTTGGTCCGGCGGAGCGGGCGGACACGTCCGTTGCCCGGATTTTTGTCCGGCGGCGGCGGGTGGAGTTTTTCTAGGGTTAGGGTGGAAGAAGGCCCGGGATTTTTGGAGGAGGAGTTATTTATAGGCATAGACGGAGCTAGGAAGCTCCAAATGGAGTGCGGTTTGCGGCCACGCGATCGTGATCGAACGCTCTAGACGATGGAAGGGTTTTAGGTGGGTTTTGGGCCAAATTGGAAGGGTGTTGGGCTGCAACACAAACGAGGCCTTCTCGGTCCCTCGGTTAACCGTTGGAGTATCAAACGAAGTCCAAATGGCACGAAATGTGACAGACGGTCTACCGGTAGTAAACCAAGGCCGCATGGCAAGTCTCGGTCCAATACGGAAATGTTTAACCCCCACACACAAAAAGAGGTAGAAAGGGGCACCGGAGGAGATAGGAGCGCCGGAATGCAAAACGGACAACGGAGAAAATGCTCGGATGCATGAGACGAACACGTATGCAAATGCAATGCACATGATGACATGATATGAGATGCATGACAAAGGCAACAACACACAGAGACAAAAACCCGAAGCCGAGGAAAATAAAATAACTTAGCGCCGGAAATGGCAAGAGTTGGGATACATATAAGGTAAATTACATCCGGGGTGTTACATTGGACAAGGAAGACAACGTAATGGTTTATGGTTGTTCATATTCACATAGAAGTCATATTGTCATAGATCCTTCAACATGTGGTGCTTGCCCCCCATCTTTGCTAGCCAAAAATTATGCACCAAGTAGAGATACTACTTGTGCATCCAAAAACCCTTAAACCCAAATCTTATTTTCAAGAGTCCACCATAGCTGCCTAAGGATTGAGTAAGATCCTTCAAGTAATTTGTCACCGGTGCAATAAGGCAATAAAAATTGCTTCTAAAAGTGTAAGATCATTTAGTGTAAGAGAAAATTGAGGATTGTACGAACTTGTGATGGTAAAGCAATAAAAGCGACAGACTACATAATAAAGGTTGCTATCGCAAGGGGCAATATATTGTGACGTTCTTTTGCACTAAGGGATTGAGCATACAAACAAATAAGCGCAGGGAAACCTCTGCTTCCCTCTGCGAAGGGCCTATCTTTTACTTTCCAGTATTTACTTTTATGCAAAGAGTGAAATTATTCCTCTCTATTCCTTTTTATTTTCTCTTTTGCTGAGTATCATGTGGTGAGGAAAGATAAAGGCACATTTTTCCAGTTGAATATGGGTAGCATGAGTTATTATTGTTGACATCACCCTTGAGGTGAATACATTGGGAGGCAAAACAATAAGCCCCTATCTTTCTATGTGTCCGGTTGAAACGTTTTGCTCATGTGTACAAGGTGAGTGTTAGCAATCATAGAAGACTATATGATGGTTGAGTATGTGGAGCTCTTACTTAAACTCTATTGAATAAGTTGAATTGCAATTGCTTGGTGACTAAGAACATAGGTTGTTGGGTTTCAAGAGAATTCATTGTTTGAACCTTAACATGTGAATTGGTTGCCACTATAACATGAGAAGTTTCATAAGAAAGAATTGTTGTTATGATGCTAGGAAAAATGATTGAAATTTTCATTGATCAAACTTGTGCACTTTGCTAGCATTCACACTTCATAAATTATTTCTTTTATCATTTACCTACTCGAGGATGAGTAGGAATTAAGCTTGGGGTGCTGATACGTCTCCAACGTATCTATTATTTATGAAGTATTCATGCTGTTATTTTATCATTCTTGGATGTTTTACAATCATTTTATAGCAAATTTATGTTATTTTTGGGGACTAACCTATTGACCTAGTGCCTAGTGCCAGTTGCTGTTTTTTGCTAGTTTTTTACATCGCAGAAAAATCAATATTAAACGGAATCCAAACACCGCGAAACTTTTTGGAGATTTTTGTTGGACCAGAAGGAACCCAATGGGCCAGAGCTGCACCAGGTGTGACGCCTGGATAGTTAAGTTACACTGAACCTCTGCTAATGATGCCACGTCATCACGGTTACTATTGTTAATCTCGTATTAGTTTGAAACCGATTCAAATCCAAATTTGAATTTAAGTCAAACGCTAAAGGTTTTGAACTTTTAAAACTAAAATGTTCGGGTTGTACCAAATATTGCATACATAATTTTGGTGGAGAATCCACATTTTTATAAAGTATTTAATTGTAGTGAAATAAACAAGCAATAACAAAAATAAAAAAATAAATGCCTTTTTCAATTATTAAAATATTTAGCTAATTTATTTCATTGCCCGAAACTATTGGGGAAGTGGAATATTTATTAAAACTAAATTAGGAACTAGTTTTGTATTTCATTTAAACTATAATAAGGTGAAACTAAGAGAAAACAGTAAAAGAGAATAGAAAGTAATAAAACAAAACAAAACATAAAAAAGCAAGCAAAACCCCCTTGGGCCACTTGGCCCAAATGGCCAAAGTTGCAAGGCCGGCCCACCTAACGCCCCCTCGTTCCTCTTCCTCTGTTCACCCCACTCTCGTGGACACAGAGCGCCCGTCCACGGCGCCGATGGCCACGGGGCGGCCATCCGGTGCACCTCGGCGCCTACTAGGTCGAAGACAACCCCTCCCCGACGCCCCAAAACCCTAGAGCCTTCCTTCCTTCCCCCCTTGCTTTCTCCCTCGTCAGATCCGCCGTACCGAACCACCTGTCGCCATGGTGAAGCTCGCCGGCATGGCTACCCTCCTCACCACTCCTGATTTCGAGTCCCCCGCTCCGCCGTCATCCCCTACGTCGCCTGAGGCCGCCCGTTGGAGCTAGGAACCCCTGCATCGAGCCCTACATCATCTTCGTCGTCCTCGGCCCCGTCGATCGTCGCCATCGATTCTGGCAATGTCGTGCCATCCCCGAGGCCGCTGAGCTGCTCTAGTCATCCGCTGTGAGCTCCCTCTCGAATCCCCTCTTTGCCCCGCTCGGTTTGATGCCCGTAGTCGTCATTCTCGTGCTCACCCGTGGTCGCCATGGTCATGCCTGAGCTCGACCCCGAGCGTGTGCCCGCCTCCGCCTTGCCTCGTTCGGGCCGCGCCCTTGCGCCTGCGCAGGACCATGCCCTGCCTCGCCCCAGGGGTCGCACTCGTCGCCCCCTGCTTCCTTGCGTTGTCCACATCAGCCAATGCTCGCCTCCCCGCCGCTGCTCCCGCACGCCTGCTCCCCGGTACCCCACCCGTACGCCTAGCCCCGCATCGCCGCCGACCGCCGGTAGCCTCCCATCCTAGCGCGCCTCGCCTTGCCTCCGCCCGCCTCCTTGTCGTGCGCCTCGCCTGCATGGCCGCGCCGCTGCTGCTCACACTCACACCTGCCGCCGCTGCTCAAGCTCGTCGCCGCCATCCCTGCACGTCGCCCCAGCACCAGTCGATGCCACCTCTAGATGCACCACATCATGGGCTCTCCGACACGCCTGCTCGCGCCTCCAGCGGCCGCCGTAAACGGCCGGCCGGAGCTCCTCCGCCGCACCGGGTTAAGACCGGAGTTAGCCGCCGGTTAACCCCAGTTAATTATCCCCTAATGACCCCAATGTGCCACTAACGTGTGGCGCCACCTGATAAATTAAACGGTGTTTAATTATAACTAACCCCACCCGCACTATCCACAGTTTGACTAGTCAACCGTTGACTGCTGACTCAACACTCAACGGGACCCACATGTTAGCCTCCCTGAACCACTGGCTGGGTACGCAATTTGGTGCCCCTAGCAATTTCAGTTATTTTTGAAATAAAAATTAAAATACAAAAATTCCAAAAAATCATTTAAAACTTTGAAAATTAATATAAAATAATCTATAGCTCGGATGAAAATACTTTGTACATGAAAGTTGCTTAGAACGATGAGACAAATTCGAATATGCAGCCCGTTCATCCGCCACACATCCCTAGTATAGAGAACACGCAAGTTTCCCCCTCCGGTTCATCTGCCCGAAAACGTGAAACACTGGGGATAATTTCCCGGATGTTTCCCCCCTTCGCCGGTATCCCCTCCTACTACGTTAGGGCACACCTGGCACCGTTACTTGTCATATCAAGCATCGATATGCATCTGTTTGCATTGTATTCATTGTTTCTTCTCCCTCTTCTCTCTGGTAGACTACAAGACTGACGCCGCTGTTGGTGCCCCGATCGATTACGTTGTTGACGACCCCCTCCTTGCCAGAGCAACCAGGCAAGCCCCCCCCCTTGATCACCAGATATCGCCTATTCCTTTTCTCTACTGCTTGCATTAGAGTGGTGTAGCATGTTACTATTTTCAGTTAATCCTATTCTGCTGCATAGCCTGTCATTGTTGCTACAGTTGTTACCCTTACATGCAATCCTAAATGCTTAGTATAGGATGCCAGTATTCCATCAGTGGCCCTACATTATTGTCCATCTGCCATGCTATACTACCGTGTCGTGATCACTCAGGAGGTAATCACGGGTATATACTTGTATACATTATATGATACATGTGGTGACTAAAGTTGGGTCGGCTCATAGAGTACCCGCAAGTGATTTCGATGTGGGAGGCTGAAAGGACAGGTGGCTCCATCTAGGTAGTGGTCGGCCTGAGTTCCTAACGGCCCCCAACTGTTACTTTGTGGCGGAGTGACAGGGCAGGTTGAGACCACCTAGGAGAGAGGTGGGCTTGGCCCTGGTCGGTGTCCGTGGTTACATCAATTAACACGCTTAACGAGATCTTGGTATTTGATCTGAGTATGGCCACTAGCCTATACACACTAACCAACTACGCGAGAACAGTTATGGGCACTCGACGTCATGGTATCAGACGAAGCCTTCTTGACGTCAGCGACTGAGCGACGCGCGCCGGATTGGACTGTAAGCCTGCGCTTGTATTAAGGGGGCTAGGTCTGCTTTTGGCCACGTTCGCAACGTGCAGGTGTGCAATGGGCGATGGGCCCAGACCCCTGCGCCATAGGATTTAGACCGACGTGTTGACCTCTCTGTTGTGCTTAGGTGGAGCTGCGACGTGTGGATCTTCCAAGGCCGGGCATGACCCAGGAAACTATGTCCGGCCAAAGGGGATCGAGCGTGTTGGGAAATGTGGTGCACCCCTACAGGGAAGTTTATCTATTCGAATAGTCGTGTCCCTCGGTAAAAGGACGACCCGGAGTTGTACCTTGACCTTATGACAACTAGAACTGTATACTTAATAAAACACACTTTCCAAGTGCCAGATACAGCCCGGTGACCGCTCTCTCACAGGGCGACGAGGAGAGGATCACCGGGTAGGATTATGCTATGCGATGATACTTGGTTAACTTACCATCTACTCTCTTCTTCTGCTTCAAGATGGAGGCTGCTAGAAGCATAGTCTTTGATAGGACTAGCTTCCCCCCTCTTATTGTGGCATTCTGCAGTTCAGTCCACATATACTACCCCTTTAGTTGATAACAATGCATATGTAGTGTAGTTCCTTGCTTGCGAGTACATTAGATGAGTACTCACGGTTGCTTTGCTCCTCCTTTCCCCCCTTTTTGTACCTGGTTGTCGCAACTAGATGTTGGAGCCAAGAAGCCAGATGCCACCGCCGCCCACGACTCCTACTACACTGGAGGTGCCTACTACTATGTGCAGACCGCCACGACGACCAGAAGTAGTTCAGGAGGATCCCAAGCAGGAGGCATGCGCCTCTTTCGATATGTATCCCAGATTGTGCTAGCCATCTTATGGCAACTTGTTTAACTTATGTCGGTACTCAAATATTGTTGCTTCTGCTGACTTGTTTGTATTCGAGTTGATGTATTCGAGCCCTCGAGGCCCCTGGCTTGTAATATAAAGCTTGTATTATTTTAATTTGTGTCTATAGTTGTGTTGTGATATCTTCCCATGAGTTCTTGATCTTGATCATACACATTTGCGTGTATGATTAGTGTACGGTCAAATTGGTGGCGTCACACCAGGGGGGTGCCCCGAGGGGGGCACAACCCACCAGGGCACGCAAGGGCCCCCTGGCGCGCCCAGGTGGGTTGCGCCCACCTCGATGGCCTCCCGCACCACCTCTTTGCACTATAAATTCCCAAATATTCCAAAACCCTTCAGGGTTAACCTAGATCAGAAGTTCCGCCGTCGCGGGGCTCTGTACCCACTGAAAACCAATCAAGACCTATTCTGGCACCCTGCCAGAGGGGGATCATCTCCGGTGGCCATCTTCATCATCCCGGCGACCACCACGATGAGGAGGGAGTAGTCCACCCTCGGGGCTGAGGGTTTGTACCAGTAGCTAAGTGTTTAATCTCTCTCTCTCTCTCTCGTGATCTATATCATGTGCTTTGTTAATATAGTCGGATCATATGATGTTTCTCCCCTCTATACTCTTGTTGTGATGAATTGAATCTTTACCCTTTGAAGTTTTGTCATGTCGGATTGAATGTTCAGATTTGAGAACACATGATGTATGTCTTGCGGTATGAATACTTGAGGTGACAATGGGGTATCTTATTGATTCACTTGATATACGTTATGGCACTCAACTTGTGAATTCCCGCGGTGATATTGGGGTAATCTATGCATAGGGGTTGATGCACGTTTTTATTATCTTTTCTCCGATAGAAACTTTGGGGTCTCTTTGTAGTTCTAGGTGTGGATTGAGTATTATGAATATGAATATGCTTTGGTGTTATTCTAGTACGAACTCTAGGATAGGTCGAATGGAAAAAAAATAGATTTATGTTATTTTAGTACGAATTCTTGAATAGATCGAACAGAAAAAATAGCTTTGAGGTGGTTTCGTATCCTACAAACTATTCCTATCTTTGGTTCGCCGCTAATAGGAACTCGGGAGTGATTCTTCATTACACTTTGAGGGATAATCATATGATCCCACTATGTTAGCATTGTTGGGAGATTGCACTAGTGAAAGTACGTACCCTTGGCCTTGATTTTAAGCATTGCAATACCATTTTTGTGCCTGTTTACTATTTGCTACCTTGCTGTTTTTATTTATTCAGATTATATATATATATATATATATATATATATATATATATATATATATATATATATTTCTACAATAAATATTACACTTTTATAACCATATCTTCGCCGAACTAGCGCACCAATACAATTTGCCATTGTATTGGATGTGTTGGGGACACAAGAGATTTCTTGTATTTGGTTGCAGGTTCGTTGGAGAGAGACCATCTTCATCCTACACCTCTCAAAGATTGATAAACATTAGGTCATCCACTTGAGGTAAAATTGCTACTATCCTCCAAAACTCTGTGCTTGGAGGAACAACACGTGTCTACAAGAATACAGTTGCGTAGTAGACATAAATGCACATCACTATAAGCCTTGCAAGGAATGTGACTAATGAGTTAGTTGCGGGATGATGCATTATGGAACGAGTAAAGAGACTTGCCGGTAACGAGATTGAACTAGGTGTGATGATACCGATGATAGAATCTCGGGCAAGTAACATACCGATGACAAAGGGAATGACGTATGTTGTTATGCGGTTTGACCGATAAAGATCTTCGTAGAATATGTAGGAGCTAATATGAGCATCCAGGTTCCACTATTGGTTATTGACCGGATATGTGTCTCGGTCATGTCTACATAGTTCTCAAACTCGTAGGGTCCACACGCTTAACGTTCGATGGCGATTTGTATTATGAGTTACGTGTTTTGGTGACAGAAGTTTGTTCAGAGTCCTGGATAAGATCACGGACATGACGAGGAGTCTCGAAATGGTCGAGAGGTAAAGATTTATATATTGGAAGGTTATATACGGACACCGGAATAGTTTCGATAAGGTTCGGGGATTTTTCGGAGTACTGGGAGGCTACCGGAACCCCTCGGGAAAGTTAATGGGCCTAATGGGCCATAGTGGAGGAGAGGAGGCAGGCCACGGGAGGTGGCGCCCCCCTTGCCCAATCCGAATTGGACAACGGGAGGGGATGCGGCCCACTCTTTCCTTCTCCTTCTCCCTCCTTTCCCCTTTCCCCCTTTATGTTGGAAGGAAAGGTGGCCGAATCCTACTAGGAACGGAATCCTAGTAGGACTCCCCCCTCTTGGCGTGCCCCCTTGGGCCGGCCTCCTCCTCCCCCTCCTTTATATATGTGCATAGGGGGCACCCCAAAGACACAACAGTTGTTTTCTAAGCCGTGTTCGGTGCCCCGTCCACAGTTTACTCCTCCAGTCTTAGCATCGTAGTGCTTCAGCGAAGCCCTGCACGGATCACATCACAATCACCGTCACCACGCCGTCGTGTTGTCGGAACTCTCCCTCGACCCTCTACTGGATCAAGAGCTCGAGGGACGTCATCGAGCTGAATGTGTGCTGAACACAGAGGTGCCGTACGTTCGGTACTTGGATTTGTTGGATCATGAAGACGTTCGACTACATCAACCACATTGACCTAACGCTTCCGCTTTCGGTCTACGAGGGTACATGGACACACTCTCCCCGTCTCATCGCTATGCATCTCCTAGATAGATCTTGCGTGATCGTAGGAATTTTTTTGAATTTGCATGCTATGTTCCCCAACAGTGGCATCCGAGCCAGGTCTATGCATAGATGATATGCACGAGTAGAACACAAAGAGTTGTGGGCGATATAGTCATACTGCTTACCACCAACGTCTTACTTTGCTTCAACGGTGTTGTTGGATGAAGTGGCTTGGACCTACATTACATGACCGCGTTCATGAGACTGGTTCTACCGACGTGCTTTGCACACAAGTGGCTGGCGGGTGTCTGTTTCTCCAACTTTAGTTGAATTGAGTTTGACTATGTTCGGTCCTTGTTGAAGGTTAAAACAGCACACTTGACGAAAAATCGTTGTGGTTTTGATGCGTAGGTAAGAATGGTTCTTGCTAGAAGCCTGTAGTAGCCACGTAAAACTTGCAACAACAAAGTAGAGGACATCTAAATTGTTTTTGCAGGGCATGTTGTGATATGATATGGTCAAGACGTGATGAGATATAAATTGTTGTATGAGATGATCATGTTTTGTAAAAGTTATAGGCTACTGGCAGGAGCCTTATGGTTGTCGCTTTATTGTATGAAATGCAATCACCATGTAATTGCTTTACTTTATCACTAAGTGGTAGCGATAGTCGTAAAAGCAATAGTTGGCAAGATGACAATGATGCTACGATGTAGATCAAGGTGTCAAGCCGGTGACGATGGAGATCATGACGGTGCTTTGGATATGGAGATCAAAGGCACAAGATGAAGATGACCATATCATGTCACATATTTTGATTGCATGTGATGTTTATCCTTTATGCATCTTATTTTTCTTAGTACAACGGTAGCATTATAAGATGATCCCTCACTAAATTTCAAGGTACAAGTGTTCTCCCTGAGTATGCACCGTTGATACAATTCGTCGTGTCGAGACACCACGTGATGCTCGGGTGTGATAAGCTCTACGTTCACATACAACGGGTGCAAGCCAGTTTTGCACGTGCAGAATACTCGGGTTAAACTTGACGAGCCTAGCATATGCAGATATGGCCTTGGAACACTGAGACCGAAAGGTCGAACATGAGTCATATAGTAGATATGATCAACATAGTGATGTTCACCATTGAAAACTACTCCATCTCACGTCACGATCGGACATGATTTAGTTGATATGGATCACGTGATCATTTAGATTACTAGAGGGATGTCTATCTAAGTGGGAGTTCTTAAGTAATATGATTAATTGAACTTTAATTTATCATGAACTTAGTACCTAATAGTTTTTTGCATATCAATGTTGTTGTAGATCAATGGCCTGTGCTACCGTTCCCTTGAATTTTAATGCGTTCCTAGAGAAAGCTAAGTTGAAAGATGATGGTAGCAACTACACGGATTGGGTTCGTAACTTGAGGATTATCCTCATTGCTGCACAGAAGAATTACGTCCTGGAAGCACTGCTAGGTGCAAGACCCGCTGCAGGAGAAACTCTAGACGTTATGAACGTCTGGCAGAGCAAAGATGATGACTACTCGATAGTTCAGTGTGCCATGCTTTACGGCTTAGAATCGGGACTTCAAAGACGTTTTGAATGTCATGGAGCATATGAGATGTTCCAGGAGTTGAAGTTAATATTTCAAGCAAATGCTCGAGTTGAGAGATATGAAGTCTCCAACAAGTTCTATAGCTGCAAGATGGAGGATAATAGTTTTGTTAGTGAACACATACTCAGAATGTCTGGGTACCATAACCACTTGACTTATCTGGGAGTTAATCTTCCTGATGATAGTGTCATTGACAGAGTTCTTCATTCACTGCCACCAAGCTATAAAGGCTTCATGATGAACTATAATATGCAAGGGATGGAAAAGACAATTCCTGAGCTCTTCACGATGCTAAAGGTTGCAGAGGTAGAAATCAAGAAGGAGCATCAAGTGTTGATGGTTAACAAGACTACTAGTTTCAAGAAAAAGGGCAAGGGGAAGAAGGTGAACTTCAAGAAGAATAGCAAGAAAGTTGCTATTCAAGGGAAGAAGCCCAAGTCTGGACCTAAGCGTGAAACTGATTGCTTCTACTACAAAGGGACTGGTCATTGGAAGCGGAACTGCCCCAAGTATTTGGCGGATAATAAGGATGGCAAAGTGAACGGTATATTTGATATACATGTTATTGATGTGTACCTTACTAATACTCCTAGTAGCGCCTGGGTATTTGATACTGGTTCAGTTGCTCATATTTGCAACTCGAAATAGGGGCTACGGATTGAACAAAGATTGGCTAAGGACGAGGTGACGATGCATGTGGGAAATGGTTCGAAAGTCGATGTGATCACCATCGGCACGCTACCTCTACATCTACCGCCGGGGTTAGTTTTAGACCTAAATAATTGTTATTTGGTGCCAGTGCATGAATATTATATCTAGATCTTGTTTAATGGGAGACGGTTATTCATTTAAATCAGAGAATAATGGTTGTTCTATTTATATGAGTAATATCTTTTATGGTCATGCACCCTTGATGAGTGGTCTATTTTTGTTGAATCTCGATTGTAGTGATACACATATTCATAATATTGAAGTCAAAATATGCAAAGTTAATATTGATAGTGCAACTTATTTGTGGCACTGCCGTTTAGGTCATATTGGTGTAAAGTGCATGAAGAAACTCCATGCTGATGGGCTTTTGGAATCACTTGATTATGAATCACTTGATGCTTGCGAACCATGCCTCATGGGCAAGATGACTAAGACTCTGCTCTCAGGAACAATGGAGCGAGCAACTGACTTGTTGGAAATAGTACATATTGATGTATGCAGTCTGATGTGTGTTGAGGCTCGCGGCGGGTATCGTTATTTTCTAACCTTCACAGATGATTTGAGAAGATATGGGTATATCTACTTAATGAAACATAAGTCTCAAACATTTGAACGTTCAAAGAATTTTAGAGTGAAGTGGAAAATCATCGTAACAAGAAAATGAAGTTTCTACGATCTGATCATGGAGGTGAATGTTTGAGTTATGAGTTTTGTCTTCATTTGAAACAATGTGGAATAGTTTTGCAACTCATGCCACCTGGAACACCACAGCGTAATGGTGTGTCCGAACATCGTAACTGTACTTTATCAGATATGGTGCGATCTATGATGTCTCTTACCGATTTACCGCTTTTGTTTTGGGGTTATACTTTATTGACGGCTGGATTCACGTTAAATAGGGCACCATCTAAATCCGTTGATACGACACCGTATGAACTGTGGTTTGGTAAGAAACCTAAGCTGTCGTTTCTTAAAGTTTGGGGCTGCGACGCTTATGTGAAAAAGCTTCAACCTGATAAGCTCGAACCCAAATCGGAGAAATGTGTCTTCATAGGATACCCAAAGGAGAGTGTTGGGTACACCTTCTATGATAGATCCGAAGGCAAGATATTCATTGCTAAGAATGGATCCTTTCTAGAGAAGGAGTTTCTCTCGAAAGAAGTGAGTGGAAGTAAAGTAGAACTTGATGAGGTAATTGTACCTTCTCCCGAATTGGAAATTAGTTCATCACAGAAATCAGTTCCAGTGATTCCTACACCAATTAGTGAGGAAGCTAATGATGATGATCATGAAACTTTAGATCAAGTTACTACCGAACCTCGTAGGTCAACCAGAGTACGATCCGCACCAGAGTGGTACGGTAATCCTGTCCTGGAAGTCATGTTACTTGACCATGACAAACCTACGAACTATGAGGAAGTGATGATGAGCCCAGATTCCATGAAATGGCTTGAGGCCATGAAATCTGAGATGGGATCCATGTATGAGAATAAAGTGTGGACTTTGGTTGACTTTCCCGATGATCGGCAGACCATAGAGAATAAATGGATCTTCAAGAAGAAGACTGACGCTGACGGTAATGTTACTGTCTACAATGCTCGACTTGTTGTGAAAGGTTTTCGACAAGTTCAAGGAGTTGACTATGATGAGACCTTCTCACCCGTAGCGATGCTTAAGTCTGTCCAAATCATGTTAGCAATTGCCACATTTGATGATTATGAAATTTGGCAAATGGATGTCAAAACTACATTCCTTAATGGATATCTTAAAGAAGAGTTGTATATGATTCAACCAGAAGGTTTTGTCGATCCTAAAGGCGCTAAAAAAGTGTGCAAGCTCCAGTGATCCATTTATGGACTAGTGTAAGTGTCGGTGTCAAAACCGGCGGATCTCGGGTAGGGGGTCCCGAACTGTGCGTCTAAGGTGGATGGTAATAGGAGGCGGGGGACACGATGTTTACCCAGGTCCGGGCCCTCTCGATGGAGGTAATACCCTATTCCTGCTTGAATTATCTTGATGATATGAGTATTACAACAGTTGATCTACCACTAGATCGTAGAGGCTAAACCCTAGAAGCTAGCCTATGGTATGATTGTATATTGCCCTACGGACTAAACCCTCTGGTTTATATAGACACCGGAGGGGGCTAGGGTTTACACAGAGTCGGTTACAAGGGAGGGGATCTACATATCCGTATTGCCAAGCTTGCCTTCCACGCCAAGGAGAGTCCCATCCGGACACGGGACGAAGTCTTCAATCTTGTATCTTCATAGTCCAACAGTCCGGCCAAAGGGTATAGTCCGGCTGTTCGGAGACCCCCTAATCGAGGACTCCCTCAGTAGCCCCTGAACCAGGCTTCAATGACGATGAGTCCAGCGCGCAGATTTGTCTTCGGCATTGCAAGACGGGTTCTTCCTCCGAATACTCCATAGAAGATTTTGAACACAAGGATAGTGTCCGGCTCTGCAAAAAAAGTTCCACATACCACCGTAGAGAGAATAATATTTCCACAAATCCAGTCTGCTGACATGTTTAGCAACATGACATCACACCATGGCCCGGTCATTATTCGAACCATTTTTCTCAACCAACACTGCCCATATCATGAGGCGATTTTCTTGACACGTCTTGTCGAAGCAGAGATCATGTCCCCTTATCACGAGATTCTCATCAATACGGGTATGGGTAACCCAACCGCGCCATCAATTACGGTGCTCGGGGAATAAGCGATTTTACCAGGTAAGTGAGGAAGCGCATCGCCTCTTCCGCCCTTATAAAGGGACAAAGATTCCCCCTTTTTACCCACACCTTCTTCCTCCTTGCTTATCCATTCTCGCACACTTGAGCTCCAGCGCCCAAGTTCGCGTCTTTCTCCTCAAACCACTCCAAGCATGTCCGGAGCGGGAGGCAAGTGGATGGTCTTCTCCGTCACGGAGGAGAAAATCACAAAGCTACGGGAAGCCGGATATCTGGCCGCGGACATCGCGCACCGGCTGCCAGATGCAGGGAAGATCATCCCTACGCCCAAAACCCATGAGAGGGTAGTTTTCCTTACCCACTTTGTCTGCAGACTGGGATTTCCCCTTCACCCTTTTGTCTGCGGGCTCATGTTCTACTACGGGCTGGATTTTCATGATTTGGCCCCCAATTTCATCCTCAACATCTCGGCGTTTATTGTCGTGTGCGAGGCCTTCCTCCACATCAGGACCCACTATGGCCAGTGGCTAAAGACCTTCAATGTTAAACCGATGGTGGTGGTCGGCCAGCAAGCAGAGTGCGGAGGCGCCATGGTGGGCAAAATGCCTACGTCACCTGGCTTGAAGGCTCCTATGTGGAGACCATAAAGGGGTGGCAATCGGGATGGTTCTACATCACCGAGCCGCGTGACACCAACTGGGTGGCGGCCCCCGAATTTCGATCCGGAATCCCCACGTGGCTCACTTCCTAGAAAGAGAAGGACCTGTCCTTGGGTTCTCCGGTAGATATGACCGGACTCCAGACCTGCATCAAGAACATGATGAGCAAGAAAATCAAGCTCGTCAACGTGGTCCAGGTCATGCTCTTCCGCTGGATCCTCCTGTGTCAACGATGGGTATTCAATTTGTGGGAGTTCGACCCGGCTAAGCACCAGACACTGCGAGAGCTCTTCGACAGGACGCACAAGGATGTCTGGAAGGTGTTGTTCAAGGGCGCCGAGGTACCTCCTCCCCTTACCGAGGACCGCAGACTCAGCGCAAAGCGCCGTGCCAATCCGGTAAGTTCTTATATCTCACAGGATATTTATTTGCCCTAGTTTAATCATGTGCGCGATCTAAGCTTCCATGCCATTAACAAGACTAGGTAGAGACAGCGGAGCAGATCGATTGCCCAGCCCCCTGCCTGAAGATCCTACAGATGCTCTCCTAACGGAGATGCTGGCTCCGGCGCCTTACGAGGTGCCGGTGAAGAAGGCCAAGAAGAAGGCCACGGAGACCTGAAAGGGTCTCCGGCGCAAGGTTATATCGGACTCATCATCCGATAACTCCGAAGCGCACTCCTCCCACGAAAACGAGGAGGAGGAAGAGAAAAGTTCTCCCCCCATCCGGGGGAGACAAGAAAAGGAAGGACACCCCAACCGGGGAGGCTGAAGGGTCCAAGAAGGGAAGGACCCTCCTTCCGGACTGCTCCACAACGGCCGCCTACAGCAACGACGAGTGGTTACCCAGGGACAAGCCCCTAGCGAAGTCGTAAGTATCCGGATAACATAGTAATTCATGGCATGTTTTATTGCACTGCTTATCCTTATGCTGAATATGATTATGCAGTCCGTCCCGAGCCCGTCTTGACATATCTTCGTCGGACGGTTCTTTGGACTCGTCGGATATGAATAGCGATTCACTTCCGATCGCCTCCACCCCTTGCCCTACGGCCAACGTGGAGGTGTTGTCTCAAAAGGCACCGAGCCGAGGGGAGGTAGTCCTGGGGGTGCCTCGAGGCGACCTTCCAGACCCTGGGCGCAAAGGGAGCAAGACTCCCACGGGCTCCAAGTTCGGCCCCCAGCCGGACACTGCACCGGAACCTTCGGTGGTTCCGGACTCCGCCAGGCGATCCCCTGTTAAGGGGGACAAGCCGCCTGTGTGCCGGTGGCCTCTGTCCATCCAGAGGCACCAAACAACTTGCTGGAAGCGCTTCGCGGTGCTTCCATCGATGAAGAGCACTGCACTATCATGAGTGCGGTGATCGAGAAAGTTCAGTCCGCCAAAAATGGACTAACCGAAGCTTGTGCCAGCCTCCTAATAGGCTTTCAGGTAAGCAATCAAAATATAGGAAAATATTACCACATAGACAGTAGCCCCTGATGCTCTGTTTGGCGTTCGCGAAGAAAGGCCGAATAGAGGATCAAATAATGACTCAGGAGTCTAATCAGAATACGTCTATGTGCATATGCATGCTTCACTGCTGGCTGCTGCCGCACGTACTACGGAGGTTGCTGCACTGAAGCAGGACCTTGAGCGGTCCGAGGACGAGCTCGGCCTTACCAAGAGGCAGCTCGAGGAGAGCAAAGGTAAGCAATACCTTGTCTACATATTAAAAATAAATTCGGTTCTAAAGTAATAGGATCATCATGAATTTGCCAGGGGCCATGACCGAGGTGACAACCCTGAAGAAGGCGCTATCCGAGGCCGAAGACAAAGTGGCCAAGGAGCGCATTGAGCGGGGTAGGCAAGGTGCAGCAAGAGCTTGAGGCTCTCGCCAAAAAACATGAGTCCTTGGAGCTTGACTCTAAGACGCGAGAGTCTGAGCTTGCGAAGGCACTCGAAAGTGCACGGAGCGCCATGGCTGAAGCCCACAAGGCCCTCCAGGAGATTGATGTGGTGAAGAAGATAGCAGCGAGTAAGGCATTCATTATGCAAAGCAAGCATGTGAAGGAAAATTTCCTTTTACTTACCCGAGTTCGGAGCTCTCCAGGAGCGTTCGCAGATCTTCCCCGCAGTGTACTGTATGTCGCAAAGTTTTACCGAGTTAAGGAGGGGAGCTCGACGGAAAAGTTGTTTTGGTCTCAGTATACTGGGACCGAACAGCCAATGCCCTTGAGCGACCAGCTGAAGCAACTGGTTGAGCTACACAAGGCGGCCGAACAGGCCATGAAGGGTCTTATAGTCCGGATGTGGCTTAGAGATCCCCTGCCTAACAGCTACTTCGGTCTGGTGAGGGGGCTTGTGGATGCCTACCCACGGCTTGAAGTCATAAAGTGGTCCGTCTGCATTGAGGGTGCACGCAGGACTTTTGCCTGGGTGAAGTTGGACGCCGTAAAGCTGGTGAAGGAGGGGCCGCCGGAGGGCAAGGAGCATCGCTGCCCTGAAATGTATTATGACAGTGTCCTGAAGGGTCCCCGCCTTGTGGCGGAGGAATGTGCTAAAGATGTAATTTTTGAATGAACATGCTCATGTGATCCTGTAATGTGAAACGAGTTCATTTGCACTATGCAACGCTTTTTGAATTTAAAATATTACCTTCTGTGCGGCCGTTTATAAAATCTGAGAGTTGGCCAGTCGCCTGCTTCTTCCCCCATGTAACTAGTACTAGGGTCTTCGGGATAAACCTGAGCACTCTTTATTCCCATTTTGGGTCCTTCGAGGGAGGTGTTCAGCACAACGAACCATGCAATCGGACTATAGGGCTTTATCACTCTCACTTAGCCATAGAAGTCTACAATTTTAAATTTTGGCAAAGCCCCTAGAATTCGGAAGGCCGAATTTGGGGTGCTATATACTGTAGGATCGAAAGTATGTCTAGAGGGGGGGTGATTAGACTACTTGACCAAATAAAAACTTAACCTTTTCCCAATTTTAGTTCTTGGCAGATTTTAGCTAATTTAGGACAAGTCAAGCAATCATCACATAATTCAAGCAAGCATGCAAAGAGTATATAGGCAGCGGAAAGTAAAGCATGCAACTTGCAAGAATGTAAAGGGAAGGGTTTGGAGAATTCAAACGCTATTGGAGACACGGATGTTTTTCCCGTGGTTCGGATAGGTGGTGCTATCCTACATCCACGTTGATGGAGACTTCAACCCACAAAGGGTAACGGTTGCGTGAGTCCACACAGGGCTCCACCCAAGGGCAACGGTTGCGCGAGTCCACACAGGGCTCCACCCACGAAGGGTCCACGAAGAAGCAACCACCCACAAAGGGCCCACGAAGAAGCAACCTTGTCTATCCCACCATGGCCTTCGCCCACGAAGGACTTGCCTCACTAGCGGTAGATCTTCACGAAGTAGGCGATCTCCTTGCCCTTACAAACTCCTTGGTTCAACTCCACAATATTGTCGGAGGCTCCCAAGTGACACCTAGCCAATCTAGGAGACACCACTCTCCAAGAAGTAACAAATGGTGTGTAGGTAATGAACTCCTTGCTCTTGTGCTTCAAATGATAGTCTCCCCAACACTCAACTCTCTCTCATAGGATTTGGATTTGGTGGAAAGAAGATTTGAGTGGAAAGCAACTTGGGAAGGCTAGAGATCAAGATTCATATGGTAGGAATGGAATGTCTTGGTCTCAACACATGAGTAGGTGGTTCTCTCTCAGAACATATGAGTTGGAATGGTGTGTGTGTTCTGATGGCTCTCTCATCGAATGAGAAGGAGGTGGAGGGGTATATATAGCCTCCACACAAAATCCAACCGTTACACAGTTTTCCAATCTCGGTGTGACCGAATCAATAAACTCGGTCTGACCGAAGTAGTAAACCTAGTGACCGTTAGGAATTTCGGTGGGACTGACATGCAACTCGGTAGGACCGATTCGGTTAGGGTTTGGGCATAACGTAATCTCGGTGAGACCGATTACACAAACTCGGTGAGACTGAATTTGGTAATTAGCTAACCAGAGAGTTGGTCAGGCAAACTCGATGGGACCGATTTGCTCTTTCCGTGAGACCGAGTGGAACTCGGTGAGACCGAAAAGTTACAAAGGGGAAACACTGAGTTTACATTGCAATCTCGGTGGGACCGATTCGCTCTTTCGCTGAGACCGAAAAGTTATTAAAAGGAAATAGAGAGTTTGCAATCCCATCTCGGTGAGACCGAGATCCTTATCGGTAGAACCGAATTGCTAGGGTTTGGCAGTGGCTAATGACAAGTGAAACTCAGTGGCGCCGGATAGGAAGAATCGGTAGGACCGAGTTTGGCTTAGGGTTTAGGTCATATGTGGATATGGGAAAGTAGTTGAGGATTTTGGAGCATATCATTAAGCACATGAAGCAAGAGGCTCATTAATCAACACCTCATCCCTCCTTGATAGTATTGGCTTTTCCTAAAGACTCAATGTGATCTTGGATCACTAAAATATAAAATGAAGAGTCTTGAGCTTTTGAGCTTGAGCCAATCCTTTTTCCTTAGCATTTTGAGGGTTCCACTTTCACATCCATGCCATGCCAATCATTGAGCTTTCCTGAAATAATCATCTTGGAATAGCATTAGCTCAATGAGCTATATGTTGTTATGAATTACCAAAACCACCTAGGGATAGTTGCACTTTCAATCTCCCCCTTTTTGGTAATTGATGACAACATATAGATCAAAGCTTCGACAAATGATAATAAGCATGAAATATATCGTCGCTTTGAGAAGTATGTGATAAGTAAGAGCTCCCCCTAAATTTGCGCATATTTAAAATTTGCTTTGGACTGCAAATGCACAAGGAGTTAGAGTCATGGGTTACTCTTCCATGTCACATACATCTTGGTGGAGCGCTCAAAATGATAAGAATGAAATACATGCACTCATCACCAAGAATAATGAATGATCACACAAGATAGATAGGATAATGGCATTAAGCAAGCATTAAGTGTAGCTTATGATCAAACACTTAGAAAAGCAACACTCTCTCTCTCGAAAAACCACCAAATAAAGCAAGAGAGAAAAGCAACACACTCTCTCTCTCTCTCGAAGCCTATGATCTACACATCTTCTCCCCCTTTGGCAACAAGTTACCAAAAAGTTCCTAGAAAATGCATAGCACTAGATCGACGCTCAGGCTTGATCTTCAGGTGGTGGTGGAGTCCGGATCACTCCAAGGATGAAGGCTTCTGTAGATGTTGAAGTAGTCACTGGAGTTGGAGCTGAAGTAGATGCTGGAGCTGAGGCTGTAGCTGGTGTTGAAGTGGTGGCTCTGGTGTCAGCAACTGGCACGGCAGACGACCTCGGGCCTCGTGGCACTCTAGAAAAAGCATGAGTCGTGGTCCTGTCTCTCCTCTCATTCATGTCCTCCTGGAGCTGCTCCACTGCAGACTGAACTTCCGTTACTTTGACATCCAAGTCATAGAACTTCTGTTCCATGATCCTCTCTAGGCTCTGCTGATTCTTAGTGAGGGTGGCCAGACTTTGCTCAATCCTCAGCGTGGATGCAATCAAGTAACCAAGCTGCTCTTGTTTGGTCTTCAAGAAGTACTCAGATGCCTCCTCTTGAGTAGGCATCTTGGCAGCTTTCTCCTTCCTCGCCTTCTCCTTCTTTGCAAATGCTTGGGCAGATGATGGCTCGTTCTCAGTCATGACAACTTCATTGTCCTCGAAATCTGGACGGATGGGCAGGTGTTCCTTATCCAACAAATATACGCCCGTGCCCATCTTGGAGTTGATGAGCTCCTGAATCTGAGGGGCATATCCACAGCTCCTCTTCTGATCTGCCGCAGTCCTTTTGATTGTTTCCACTATGAGGCTCATGACTTTGAATTTCTGAGGCACATCAAACACATGTAGCAAGTTGATAGCATGGCCTCTGATCATCTTGTGATCTCCAGACTTAGGCAATAAGGTGTGCCTTAGTATCCAATTGATCGTCGGGAGCCCTGATAGAAGGTAATGCACAGAGCCAAACTTGAATGTGTCAAGTGCTTCATTCGGAATCTCCTTGTACATGTTGGACATGGAGTTGTGGTCCATCTTTTTCTTGGCATAGATATCCAAGTCCTCATCTTGCTCTTCTGGGGCATTAATGATCCGTGCCCACTCAGCCACTGTAGATTGGTACCTTGTACCCTCAGACATCCATGTGATCCTCCCATCTGGATAAAAGTGAGCTGTGGAATAGAACTGCATGATAAGTTCCTCGTTCCACTTTGTGAGCTTCTGCCCAACAAAGTCAGCTACTCCACAAGCTATGAAGCTGTCTTGCACTCCAGGATAGTGCTCCTCATTGTCCTTGATGTATGTCCAATCAACCCATCGCATATCACAAACAATGGGCTTCTTATCTAGCAGCACTGTCTCATAAAAATCCTGCTGCTCCTTGGTATGAAACCTGTAGTCCACTGCAGTCCTTCTCCTAGAAGCATATGGATCTGCTTCTCTCCACTTCCTGAGCCCTGAGTCTCTCCTGAGCTTCATATCCTCAGCCACAGGATGAGCATCGTTGTGGTCTTGGATCTTGGGCTTGAGCTTCCGAAGGACATTCTCTTCCTCATCCTCAGCAACAGTCTCAGGCACTGGGGCCTTGTTCTTCTCAGCTGCAGGAATGCTCCGTGTGTTCCTCTTGGGCTTTGGCTTTGGAGCTGGCTTGCCCTTGGAAGCAGCTCCCCCTGATTTTATGGCATCTCCCATTAGCTTGGGTGCCTTGGGCGCTGGTGCAGTTGCCTCTTCTTCTTCTTCCTCTTCCATGATGGAAGCTTTGCCAAGCACCCTAGCCACAGTCTTCTTTACCCTTTCCTTTCTCTTCTTGCCCTCAGCTGCAACTGGCTCTTGGGGAGTGGGCTTCTCAGTTGAGGCTCTTGCCTTTGACATGGGCTGCCTGCCTGCTGGCCTTTTGATTTTCAGCCCTGGCTTTGTGCCTTGAGCTGGCTCAACTCTCTTGGAAGTGGCCTCTTCCTCTGCCACATAGTCCTCATCTTCAGAGTCTGAAGTTTTCTTCTTCCTTTGTCTCGTGGCAGCCTTTGGCAAATTGCTAGGAGTGCTCCTGCTGCCTTCATCAGATGAACTGGAGGGACTAGTGCCATCACTCATCACAACTTGCTGCTCTGATAGATTCTGGCTATCACTCTGGTCTGACATGCTGCAAACTGACTGCTGACCCTGTGAATAGATTATAGAGGAGATAGAGTGGATGAGCATCACAAAATGCAGAGATTTTTGCAAAAAGAATGATCCAAAAACTTAGTTTTAGTTTCCCACTGAAATCATCTCGGATCTACCGATTTTCAAACTCGGTGATACTGAAGCAGTTTTGGAACCTAAACTAGTGAACTTGGTAGGACCGAGTCATAGTTCGGTGGCACCGAGACTGCTAGGGTTTCACTGAGTTCAAAAATCGTTCACACCGATAAGTAATTCTCGGTCAGACCGAGTCTCACTTGTGCAATGGCATAAGCCAAATCGGTGGGACCGAGTTTTTCAACTCGGTGGGTCCGAGATGGTTTCGGTGGAAACCTAAACCTAGAATTTTCGAATCAAACCTAACCTATGAGCGTTTTGACTGGATAGAAGTTTATCAAACGTGGCTAGAAACAATATGATCACAATGTGCTAGGAATCAGACTGAGGAATAGCACAAAGATCAAGTCCATACCCTAGTTCGGCGGGGACTTGCTACGGCGGCAACGGCGGGGCAGAATTCCCATTGACGGCGATGGAGACCAGCGACTGGAGGCTGCTGGCGGCGAGAAGATGATGCGGAGACCTCAAGGGCAGAGCAGGCTATCACGCGGGCGAAGGGGTTCGGAGAAATTTCCAAATTTTGCCCGTGACTATATATAGCCCGACCCTGTCGGTGTGACCGAGTGGAACAACTCGGTGGCACCGAGATTCATAACTGCGTGCAGTTACTGAAACTCGGTGTGACCGAAAGGTTCAAATCGGTTGCACCGAGATCGAAAACCTAGATCAACTTAATGATCTCGGTAGGACCGAAAGTGGAGTATCGGTCAGACCGAGAATCATAAAGAGGTTTTGGAAGTTTAAGTCTATGACGAATCGGGGACTCCGAGCGCTCCTCACACAGAGTGGTTCGAATCTGACTTGATCAAATTTTGTGATGCAGCATGAATAGAGTTTGAGACGAGAAAAGCATAGATAACTAGAGGAGGTTCTTAGGCATACTTGTCCATCCACTTGGCAAAAGAAGATAAAACCAAACAGTCAAAACAACAAGTGGATGTCCTCGAATGAGTAAATTATGCAACCAGCATGCTCACACAATAAGATGGCAAATGAAATATGTAGCAAGGCATGCACAACCAATTCTAGCATCTATCAAGCAATTTGCGATGACTAGGTCATCTATATATGAGTATATTGACTTAGGAGTCAAGTGAGAACACTTGATCATAGGTCATACTCATCGTTTAAGCTCAAGTGGGGTTACCACTTTTACATAAAGCATTGATTTATTCACATCTTTAGAGTTGCTTTAGCTCAAATCTTAGAGTAAAGCTCCCCCTAGATGTGATATCCCCCCTAAGAGGGATGAACTAACCTTGGGTTTTGTCTATGATGACTTCATGTAGATATTGAAGATGTGGATACTCAATGTTGATGTAGATCTCTTGGAGCTATCCATTTGAGTGAATTGCACTTTCAATACCTACATGGGTTAGTCCCACAAGGAACAAACAAGGATATCCATAGACATAGAGTGATGCACACAAAAGATGATGTCCATGAAAACTTTTAGATTACCTTGTCCCTTGTCTTACCAATCAAGAGGGTTTGTGATTCCTTGAACTAGTGCAAGATGTGGAAGTTGATTACACTTGTTCTTGCCAAAATGATAAGAGTGAAGTATGTTGGTGGAGTCACCCTCAAGAACTCTCTAGTTCTTCTTCTTTTGGATCCACATCATCTTGATGGGAATCCTTGGAGTTGTAGTCGTACTTGATGAAGTGGAACTTGAAGTAGTCTTGGGAATCCACTTGACTAAGGTCTTAGGAGCTTCTTCAAATGCATCAATTTCCTCTTGAAGCTTGTCTTTGCCTTTTTGCTCGTAGTCTTGTGGTGGAAGATCATCTTGAGCTTGTGTCCCCTTGAAAGAAGTATACTTCTCTTGTTGAGGGACAAACTTTGTCTTGGGGTATTGATCTTCTTCCCATTCAACTCCATTGGCATTGAACTTTCGTTCAAAACCAACACCTTGATTCTTCCGGTGCATTCCTTGCTTGCGCACAATTTCCTCGAATTGCTTACTCCCGGCAAGGCTTTTGTACACTCCTTTTTCTATAATTCCCTTCAATAAGCTATTTTCTTGCTCAAGTGTAACTTGGCTAAGAGAATCATTAGTGGAATCAAGAGAACTACTAGAAGCAACAATATTGGATTTAGCATGATCATTGTTACTACTAGAGGAAGAATCTTTCTTGTTAGACTTGACTTGAGGCATGTAAGTGGATAAGAGTAAACGCTTGGCAATGTAAGAAGAACTTTTCTTGCGGAGATCATCATTGATTGCCTTTAAGAACTCATGCTCTTGCTCAAGATTGAGCTTTTCAAAGCGTAGTTTCTCATGAGCTCTTAAAAGTTCTCGATGATCTTCGAAGATAGTGTCATGAGCTAACTTAAGAGTTTTTAGTTCTTTAGTTAGAGCCTCAATCTTCTCCTTATCATTGTCATTCGTTTTATCTTGATTAGCATGATTAATTGGTCTTTCATCATAGTATTCATCACTAGAGTTGTCACCAAGCAAATCATCACCTAACAAGTCATCTTCATCACTATTGAAATCAACATACTCGGGGTGTGTTACCTTAGGACCTTTGGCCATGAAGCATCTTCCAATTCCTTCATTTGGTGAGTCAAATATGTCGTAGGAGTTGGTTGACACAAGTGCTAGACCGGCAACACCTTCATCTTGAGTATCTTCGGAGTCGGAGTGATAACTTCTCTCGGAGTGGCTGTCGGAGTCGGATACCCATTCACCAACATGAGCTTGATGTCTTCGTCTTGTGTAGCTCCTTGATGATTTTTCCTTCCTTTCCGAATCCTTGCTTCTCCGTGAGTATCTTCGTTCATAATGATCATCTCTACTCCTTCTCTCTCTTGGTGGTGATCCTTTGCTTCTTCTTTTTGGAGAATCTTCTCTTCTCTTGTAGGGAGCCGTACACTCATTGGAATAGTGTCCGGGTCTTCCACAATTGTAACAGTTTCGCTCTCGACTACAAGATCTTTTGTCATTGTAGGACCTTGACTTGGAGCTTCTATCTTTGCTTCTACTCTTGTAGAACTTGTTGAAGTTCTTCACCATTAAGCTCAATTCTTCATTGAAGTCTTGTTTCTCACTTGATGATGTAGGGGCTTCACATGAGGCTTTATAGGCACCACTTGATTTGTTGTGAAGTTCCTCTTTATCCTTAAGTGACATCTCATGAGCAACAATTCTTCCAATCACCTCCGTTGGCTTGAGATCTTTGTAATTGGGCATCATTTGGATCAATGTGCACACGGTATCATATTTTCCATCCAAGGCTCTTAGGATTTTCTTGATGATGAATCTATCGGTCATCTCTTCACTTCCTAAGCCGGCAATCTCATTTGTGATGAGAGCAAGCCTAGACTACATTTCAGCGACACTTTCACCATCCTTCATCTTGAACTTGTCAAGTTGGCTTTGAAGCACATCCAACTTGGATTCCTTGACGGAGTCGGTACCTTCGTGCATATCAATCAAAGTGTCCCAAATTTCCTTTGCATTCTCAAGGCGGCTGATTTTGTTGAATTCTTCGGGGCACAATCCGTTGAAGAGAATATCGCAAGCTTGAGCATTGTATTGCAACATCTTCAACTCATCCGCGGTAGCTTCACGGTTTGGTTCTTTACCGTCAAAGAAGTCACCTTGCAAACCAACACACACAATTTCCCAAACGGCGGGGTTATGTCCAAGAATATGCATTTTCATTTTATGCTTCCAACTAGCAAAATTAGTACCATCAAAGTAAGGACCTCTACGGTGATAATTTCCCTCGCTAGATGCCATACTCTCCTAGCTTGTGAAACCAAGGCTATGATCACCAAAAGCTATGGAGATCAAGCAAATGGAGACCAAAGCTCTGATACCACTTGTAGGATCGAAAGTATGTCTAGAGGGGGGGTGATTAGACTACTTGACCAAATAAAAACTTAACCTTTTCCCAATTTTAGTTCTTGGCAGATTTTAGCTAATTTAGGACAAGTCAAGCAATCATCACATAATTCAAGCAAGCATGCAAAGAGTATATAGGCAGCGGAAAGTAAAGCATGCAACTTGCAAGAATGTAAAGGGAAGGGTTTGGAGAATTCAAACGCTATTGGAGACACGGATGTTTTTCCCGTGGTTCGGATAGGTGGTGCTATCCTACATCCACGTTGATGGAGACTTCAACCCACGAAGGGTAACAGTTGCGCGAGTCCACACAGGGCTCCACCCAAGGGCAACGGTTGCGCGAGTCCACACAGGGCTCCACCCACGAAGGGTCCATGAAGAAGCAACCACCCACAAAGGGTCCACGAAGAAGCAACCTTGTCTATCCCACCATGGCCATCGCCCACGAAGGACTTGCCTCACTAGCGGTAGATCTTCACGAAGTAGGCGATCTCCTTGCCCTTACAAACTCCTTGGTTCAACTCCACAATCTTGTCGGAGGCTCCCAAGTGACACCTAGCCAATCTAGGAGACACCACTCTCCAAGAAGTAACAAATGGTGTGTAGGTAATGAACTCCTTGCTCTTGTGCTTCAAATGATAGTCTCCCCAACA
Source organism: Triticum dicoccoides (assembly GCF_002162155.2). NCBI lineage: Eukaryota > Viridiplantae > Streptophyta > Magnoliopsida > Poales > Poaceae > Triticum > Triticum dicoccoides. The sequence continues at coordinate 229,786,572 of NC_041390.1, forward strand.
CTCAACTCTCTCTCATAGGATTTGGATTTGGTGGAAAGAAGATTTGAGTGGAAAGCAACTTGGGAAGGCTAGAGATCAAGATTCATATGGTAGGAATGGAATGTCTTGGTCTCAACACATGAGTAGGTGGTTCTCTCTCAGAACATATGAGTTGGAATGGTGTGTGTGTTCTGATGGCTCTCTCATCGAATGAGAAGGAGGTGGAGGGGTATATATAGCCTCCACACAAAATCCAACTGTTACACAGTTTTCCAATCTCGGTGTGACCGAATCAATAAACTCGGTCTGACCGAAGTAGTAAACCTAGTGACTGTTAGGAATTTCGGTGGGACTGACATGCAACTCGGTAGGACCGATTCGGTTAGGGTTTGGGCATAACGTAATCTCGGTGAGACCGATTACACAAACTCGGTGAGACCGAATTTGGTAATTAGCTAACCAGAGAGTTGGTCAGGCAAACTCGGTGGGACCGATTTGCTCTTTCGGTGAGACCGAGTGGAACTCGGTGGGACCGAAAAGTTACAAAGGGGAAACACTGAGTTTACATTGCAATCTCGGTGGGACCGATTCGCTCTTTCGGTGAGACCGAAAAGTTACGAAAGGGAAACAGAGAGTTTGCAATCCCATCTCGGTGAGACCGAGATCCTTATCGGTAGAACCGAATTGCTAGGGTTTGGCAGTGGCTAATGACAAGTGAAACTCGGTGGCGCCGGATAGGAAGAATCGGTAGGACCGAGTTTGGCTTAGGGTTTAGGTCATATGTGGATATGGGAAAGTAGTTGAGGATTTTGGAGCATATCATTAAGCACATGAAGCAAGAGGCTCATTAAGCAACACCTCATCCCTCCTTGATAGTATTGGCTTTTCCTAAAGACTCAATGTGATCTTGGATCACTAAAATATAAAATGAAGAGTCTTGAGCTTTTGAGCTTGAGCCAATCCTTTGTCCTTAGCATTTTGAGGGTTCCACTTTCACATCCATGCCATGCCAATCATTGAGCTTTCCTGAAATAATCATCTTGGAATAGCATTAGCTCAATGAGCTATATGTTGTTATGAATTACCAAAACCACCTAGGGATAGTTGCACTTTCATATACGCCTAAGTCGGGCAAGCCCAACTCCTCGCCTGAAGCGGAAAAAGTCTTTAAGGACTTGAGACCTCTCGAACAGCGACCAACTCTCGCCTTATACAGTCAGTTTTCAGCTTTCTCTACTGAGGTGCTCGTCCAAAAGAACCGGGACACAATCGCAGTAGTTCTCCCAGTGCTACCTTAGCCGATATAGCGGAACGTAAGGTACCAAAACATGGGAGCCGGGCAAACCCAACTATTGACCCAAGACATGATTCGGAGCTGATGCATACAATGCTATAAGTTCGGCGTGCCGCACTATCGAAAGTGTTCGGACTTCTCACGCTGTATTATGGGGTAAACGAAAGCCCCTGGTGTATTGACCGTACCAGAATGTACGGGTGCAAGTTGTCGTAAATGAACATATAAGAAAAAAGGGATGGATAATGCAATAATAGACTAATGCTATGCATTGTTATTTAGATAATGCATCGAAGTGTACTGATACAAGTAGTGCAATAAGCAAAAAATAGGACTATTTGACATGTCCTATCCAAGGGCAAGCTACGTATGGGTAGTAAAAAGCGGGTATATCGATTGTTATTAGAGACCACCTGGGGGGTTCCCTTGTACGTCTTAGCTTCTTGCCTCCTTGGTTGTTCCTTCCCATAATGTGTCCGGCAATCATACTGCCGGAAAGGGTTTCCAGAGAGTAAGGTCCTGAAAGAGAAAAAATGATAAAGGTATACAACCCCTAGGGCGGTTAAGCCTCATTGCGGGACGTGCCCTGTTTGTGCCCCCGCCTATGCCCATGGTATTTTCAGTGCGTAATTATGTACGCGCGGCACGGATTTCGTCGCTTGACTGGGACTGGGACGGGGGCCGAATTGCTAGGCGAGCTCTGAACGTGCCAGGCGATCCTGTTGCAGGTTACTCCGGACTCGTTTGATGGTGTCCGGGGGCTGAATCGCCGAATTGGCGGTTTGCCTTAAAGGCTGCTTTGTGCTTCTGCTGCGAGGGCCGCAGTATGCTCTTCCGTGCGGAGCGAGCGTTCTGTGTTTCCATTGACTGTTATGACCCCCCTAGGTCCTGGCATCTTGAGCTTGAGGTATGTGTAATGCGGTACCGGATTGAATTTTGCAAATGCGGTTCGCTCGAGCAGTGCGTGATAGCCACTGCAGAACGAGACGATATCGAAGATTAACTCCTCGCTTCGGAAGTTGTCCAGAGCTCCGAAGACCACTTCCAGTCTGATTGAGCCCGTGCAATGGGCCTCTACACCTGGGATGACGCCCTTAAAGATGGTTTTGGTGGGTTTAATCCTCGAGGGATCTATACCCATTTTGCGCACTGTATCTTGATAGAGCAGGTTCAAGCTGCTGCCGCCATCCATAAGGACTCGAGTGAGGTGAAATCCGTCGATGATGGGGTCTAGGACCAATGCGGCGGATTCGCCATGACAGATACTAGTGGGGTGGTCCCTGTGATCTAGGGTCTAGGACCAATGCGGCGGATTCGCCATGACAGATACTAGTGGGGTGGTCCCTGCGATCGAAGGTGATCGGACAAGAGGACCATGGGTTGAATTTTGGGGCGACGGGCTCCATCCCATAGACGTCCCTTAGTGCACACTTCTGTTCCCTCTTGGGAATGTGGGTTGCGTATATCATGTTCACCGTCTTCACTTGTGGGGGGAACCTCTTCTGTCCTTCCGAGTTCGGCGGCCGGGGCTCCTCCTCGTCATCACTATGCAGCCCCTTGTCCTTGTTTTCGGCATTCAACTTGCCGGCCTGCTTGAACACCCACCATTCTTTGTTGGCGTGATTGGCTGGCTTATTGGGGGTGCCGTGGATTTGACACGAGCGATCAAGTATGAGACCAAACTGGACGGGCCCGGAGTACTTCTTTTGAATGGCTTTTTCCGCTGACCGGATCTAGAGCCTCTAAATCTGGTTGGGCCAAATACAGCAGACAAGACTCATCGGCATTATCGCCGTTGTGGCGGTGCTTGTGTTTTTTACAACGTGGTCTACCGTTGGCGTCTTTGGTATCCGAAGTGCCCGAATTCCTTGATGTGTTGTTGCTGTGAGCTAGCCAGCTATCCTTGCCCGCGCAAAAGCGGGTCATGAGTGTCGTGAGGGCTGCCATAGACTTCGGGTTCTCCTGGCCGAGGTGCCGGGCGAGCCACTCATCACGGATGTTATGCTTGAATGCCGCTAAGGCCTATACATCCGGACAGTCGACAATTTGGTTTTTCTTAGTTAGGAACTGTGTCCAGAATTGCCTGGCCGATTCCCCTGGCTGTTGAGTTATATGGCTCAAGTCATCAGCATCCGGTGGTCACACATATGTGCCTTGGAAGTTGTCAAGGAATTCGTCTTCCAAGTCCTCCCAAGTGCTGACGGAGTCTGCTGGCAAGCTATTCAGCCAATGCCGAGCTGGTCCTTTGAGTTTTAGTGGGAGGTACTTGATGGCATGCGGATCATCACCGCGAGCCATGTGGATGTGGAGGAGGAAATCCTCAATCCATACAGCGGGATCTGTTGTACCATCATACGATTCGATATTTACGGGTTTAAAACCCTCCGGGAATTCGTGATCCATAACTTCATTAGTGAAGCATAGGGGGTGTGCGGCGCCTCTGTGCCGGGCTATATCACGACACAGTTCATATGAGTCTTGTCTGCTGTATTCGGCCCAACCGGATTTACTTTTAGTGTATCCGGCGTGACAGTCATCGTCCCACGTTGGCGCGCGCCCCCGTGACCCGTATATCGACCTTGCATGTTTTGCCCTGCTTTCCAATATGTCTCGCAGGTCCCGTGTGTTGCCCCGGGCCTTGGTATTTTTGTTTGAGTGGCGGCGGGGTGCAGGCTGAAACGCCTCTCTGTCTCGGCCACGAGGTGGCCGGTCAGCCGCATCGTACACTGGTGATGTAGGTTTCAATGCTTCATCCTCGAGTTGGGGTAGCGACCTGTACTTTGGGTAACTCTTGGAGGGATGCTCGAGTTCGTATTCCTCGGCCGCAAGGACTTCGGTCCATCTGTCTGCTAGCAAATCTTGATTAGATCGAAGCTGTTGTTCCTTTTTCTTCAAGCTATTTGTTGTGGCTATAAGCCGGCGCTTGAAGCGCTCCTGCTCGACGGGATCCTCAGGCACGATAAATTCTTCGTCGCCGAGGCTTACCTCTTCTTCAGAGAGAGGCATGTAATTGTCCTCCTCTGATTCTCTATCTGCTGCCCGCTCTGGAGGGCTAGCTTGTTCACCCTCCCACTCTAAATCGTGCTAGGGGACTGTTGTCGTCTTCGGCACTATCCGGAGTGTTATTGTCTCTTGTGCCGGTATCACTACTTTTCCTATGGCGGAACATAGAGAGGCGCCGCTGACGTCGGCGCTTGGGTTGCTTCTTGGAGGGGTCATCCCCCGCTGTCTCATCTCCATTGCCTTCTTTGGGGGTGTCCACCATGTATATATCATATGATGAGGTGGCGGTCCAGCGCCCTATGGGCGGTGGTTCCTGTTCGTCTCCTGCATCGTCGTCCATACCGTCGATGTCTTCGGAGTCGAAGTCGAGCATGTCAGTTAAATCATCGATAGTGGCTACTAAGTGGGTGGTGGGTGGGGAGCGAATTTCTTCCTCATCTGCATCCCATTCTAGCCGGACATAGTCCGGCCAAGGTTCTCCTGACAAGGAGAGAGACCTTAATGAATTTAGCACATCGCCAAAAGGTGAGTGCTGAAAGATATCCGCGGAGGTGAACTCCATGATCGGCGCCCAATCGGATTCGATAGGCATGGATGTAGGCGGCTCGGAGTCCGTGGCCGGGGACGAATCGAGTGGTTCGGCAACACGGCTCCCGTAAGGGGTGAAGTCGGTATCCGGCACTATCGCCACTGAGAGTGTGGCCTCCATGGAGGGGTCTATCCACCCGTCCTCGGATGGCGCAATTTGCTCTGGATTGACGGCCGGAGTAGTTGCAGGTGTGATCTCCCGAACACTGTCCGACGGAAGAGTTACGTCATGCTCGTCGTGATTGTGCGGCGCACCTGACATGGGCCCGATCCGTCGAAGATCAAGTCTCCATGGTTGTCGGCAGTGTAGTTTAAGTTTCTGAACCTGACCTGATGGTCAGGGGTGTAGCTCTCGATCTGCTCCAGATGGCCAAGCGAGTTGGCCCGTAGTGCGAAGCCGCCGAATACGAAGATCTGTCCGGGAAGGAAAACCTCACCGTGGACCACATCGTTACCGATGATCGAAGGAGCCATCAAGCCTTACGGTGACAGCACAGTGGAACTCTCAATGAAAGCACCAATGTCGGTGTCAAAACCGGCGGATCTCGGGTAGGGGGTCCCGAACTATGCGTCTAAGGCGGATGGTAACATGAGGCGGGGGACACGATGTTTACCCAGGTTCGGGCCCTCTCGATGGAGGTAATACCCTATGTCCTGCTTGATTGATCTTGATGATATGAGTATTACAAGATTTGATCTACCGCGGGATCGTAGAGGCTAAACCCTAGAAGCTAGCCTATGGTATGATTGTATATTGCCCTACAGACTAAACCCTCCGGTTTATATAGACATCAGAGGGGGCTAGGGTTTACACAGAGGCAGTTACAAGGGAGGAGATCTACATGTCCGTATTTTTTTTGAGAAATAATACAGTTGAGAGGCTCCCACTGTGTTTGTATTACTCAGGAAGTAAGGTACAATGTACAATCCATATTTACAGACATCTCATCCTCCACTTTGGGAGGGAGTGTGGATAAATAGAGACCTGGACTAACTAGTTGGGATGGAGGTTGTTTACAAAGGAGAGAATAAAGTCTCTCAAATCAACTTTGGTTCTGTATTGAAGTAGGACAAAGTCTTTTTTGAACCTATCAAGCCAATTATGATATGTTGGAGCGATGCCTCTAAAGAGTTTGTTATTCCTTTCTTTCCATATGCTCCAGGCTGCTTGCAAGAAGATTTCCATGAACATGGGCTTATCCCAATTATTAGAGGCTTTGCTTATCCATTGCAATCTGGATCCAGATGCATCCCACGTGATTCCAATTTTGGACCAGCTGTATTTGCTAAATGGGCATTGAAAGATCATATGTTCCACATCCTCTTCAACTAGTTGGTCACACAAGAGACAGCTGAGGTCATCTCCGATGTTATAGTGTCTTCTCTTGAGCATATTACGAGTATTTAGTCGATCAGAGAGGAGGAACCATCCAAACATCTTGATTTTCAGTGTTACCTTTATCTTCCAAAGCCAATGATAGGATTGGTGTGCCTTCACATCCCGAAAATAGAACTTGTAGTATCTGTTTGCTTTGAATTCCTTCGAGCCCCAACAATATTCCCATGTGTCATGTGTGTATGGAGTTTCCTGATTGCCAATGTGTAGCACTTTTTGTTGCAGGTCACGGACTTCATCAAGTGCTTGTATGGAGAGGGGGAGGTGGAACGTTTCATGGAGGGAAGTGGATCCCAAGAAATCCTTGACAGAGATGTCCTTGTTCAATGCAAAAGAGAAGGCTCGAGGGTGCGATTCTTCCAGCACAAACTCCAACCAAAGATCTTTCCACATAAGGATCGTGTCCCCCACATTTACATTTGCCTTGGAAATGCCTCTAAATATTGGTGTAAGTTTCAGCACGTCTTTCCACCAGAACGATCCACATGGCTCCGACGCATGTGGGATGTTGTGCGTGTAATATGTTGTCCATATCAGCTCTACCCAGGGCAGGTCATGATGATTGTAAAATTTGTGCAGATATTTGAGGAGGAGGGCTTCGCTTTGGATACGGAGATTGATGATACCGAGGCCGCCACATTCTTTTGGTCGGCAAACCATGTCCCAAGCCGCTAGTGAATTGCATTTATCTCCTTGCTCCGTTTTTTTTGTCCAAAGGCATTTCCTTCTGAGTTTATCTAGCAGTTCTAGGATCTTCGGTGGAAATTTGAGGGAACAGAGAGCAAAAATTGCGAGTGATATGACCATTGTGTTGAGGAGAGATAGTTTTGCACCATATGACATTAGAGTAAGAGTGCTGGTCATTCTTCTTTCCATCGAGCAAACTAGAGGCATCAGATCTTGGACTGTGGGTTTGGTAATTCCAAGAGGCAATCCCAAGTAAGTGAAAGGCATAGATCCTACCGTACAGCCAAAGATTGAGGCGATGGCGTTGTAGCAGTCGGGGTCACAGTTGATCGGGATTAATGTGGAATTGTGAAAATTTATGTTTAAACCAATGGAAGCAGCATAATCAGAGAGAATGCCTTTGATCGTCGTAGCTTGCTCAACTGAGGTTGGAAGTAGAATAATCGTGTCGTCAGCATACTGGATCACCGGGTAATCCTTCTGGTTTGGTCTCTGAAATGGAAGTTGAATTTGTCCTTGTCGGAACGCGTCATTAATAGCAGCCTGAAGAAGATCTGCAGCCAGAACGAAGATGAGTGGTGATAGGGGATCACCTTGACGAACCCCACACTTGCAAAGAAACTGTCGGCCTGGCACACTATTGAGGAGGACAGAGGATTTTCCCGATGAGAAGATGCATTTAATCCAATCCAGCCATTTGGCATCAAATCCCATATGCTCCATAATTTTAATCATGGCGTCATGTTCAATCGTGTCAAAAGCTTTGGCAAAGTCTAGCTTGAGCAAGACAATTTTTTGTTTTGAAGTTTGGCATTGGTGTATGTACTCGAATGCCCAAGCCAAGCAATCTTGTATGGATCTGCCTTTGATGAATCCGTATTGATTGCGATGGACAATTTTAAGAATGAGCTTTTGTAGTCGGTTTGCGAGGAGTTTCGTTATGACCTTAAGGCAGCAATTGAGTAAAGTGATTGGCCGAAAATCCGAAACAGACTCTGGAGTACGAACCTTGGGTATGAGTGTAATAAAGCCCTCATTAATGCTTTCAAGGTTGAGACCACCTTCGTAAAATTGATTGCATAGGCCATAGAAGTCATGTTTGATCAAATGCCAGCATTTTTTCAGAAATAGGCCATTGAAGCCGTCCGGGCCAGGAGCTCGGTCAGCCGGCATCTCCTTGATAACAGCATCAATTTCATCTGTGGTGAACGGGACTGTTAACTGATCCAGCCCCTCTACTCTATTGATAATGTTTTGTAGGTTAAACTTCATTTGAAACTCCCCAGATTTACCCAGTCTCTCTTTGAATGCTTGATATATGATCGCCTCTTTGCTTATGTGGTCTTCCACCATTGTACCATCCGGAAGCTTTAGAGTTGGGATCATGTTGCGTCTGAATCTTTCCGAGGCCATGGCCTTCAAAAACTTGGGGTCTTCATCCCCCATTTTTACCCATCGAATGGTGCACCGCTTCTGCCAATATTGTCTTTGGTAGTTCAATAGACGTAGAATGTGTTTCTTTAAAATCCTCCTGAAATTTTGTTCTGGTGTCGTAAGCATTCGGAGGTTTTCAAGGGCATCAATGTTAGCCAGAGAAAGATTGGAGTTTTCAATAGCCACCTTGAGTTTGGAGATTTGTTTGCTCCACTTCTTCAACTCATATCTTAGGGCTTTGAACTTTTTGCAAATGATAGTGGCTGCATTTGCATTTGTATCTTTTATCGGTCTTGTCCAGACAGCCTGAACTAGGTCCAAAAAGCCCGGATGTTCCACCCAATAAGACTCAAATCTGAAAATGTTGCTTCGAGGAATAGAGGTTTCAATTTTGACAACACAAGGGATATGATCAGAGACTGGCTTCCCTAGTGGCATAACAAGTGTATTAGGGTAAGTTGCAGTCCAGTTGATGGAAGTGAGGAACCAGTCAAGCTGCTCCAAGAGGGGGTCGGTTTGCATATTGCTCCAGGTGTAAGCACAACCCTTGATTGGTAGTTCAATTAGCTGTTGGGAGCGGATGAAGTCATTAAATGCTATCATATCATTAGGGTTACCTCCAGGTTTATTTCTGTTGTCAGGGCTACGAATATAGTTAAAGTCTCCAAGTAGCAACCAGTCCTCATTGGAGGGGATGTGCAAGTTGTGAAGCCATTGAGTATATATCACACGAGGGTCGCCCTGACACAGACCGTACACATTAACTAATGTCCATTCTTGAGTAGATTGTGTGGAGCGAAATTTGATTACAAGGGCAAAATCTTCTTGGAAGAGCACTGTCCCAGTGAAAATGGCACTGTTCCAAATTGTTGCAATGCCACCAGAGGCACCTTGAGAAGGTATAAACGCGAATTTATCAAATCGTCATGGGCAACAGGACTTGAGGAACAGATTATCAATGTGGGCTTTTTTTGTTTCTTGCAGACAAATTACTGCGCAACCACTGGAGGAGATCGCATTCAATAAGGCCAAAAGCTTAGGTTCGGAGTTTAATCCCCTTACATTCCAACATAAAATATTCCAATTTGCTAAGAGTGCCATGATAAACTGAAGGAAAATAAAGCAACAACTGAAATAAAGAAGGCAGGTAAGTTAGGCATTGGAAGGGCCCTCCTCAGGCTCAGCCAGCAGAACTTCGGCTGTTATTTCTTCTGGTGGGATGGCACACTTAGAGATTCCAATTTGCTGCAGCACAGGAACTGGAGTGGGTGGGGGGATCATGTCATTCTTGGAGGAATCCGGCACACCATGGCTTGATGGGGCAGCAGCAGAGGGGATGCACCTTGGTTTAACACGGGAGGCTCTAGCCCTGCTGTCAGAGACTGAGTGTGTTTTAAACCCATCATACTTGTTTGAACGGTTGCTGCGACGTACCTCCATCACAGATTCTGGAGCTTTGGCTTTGCTTCGTCTACTAGTTGCTGCCTCAGATACAGCATTTCCAGAGGAGCCAGAGGATCCCGTAGTCACAGAACCAGAGGAGGTGTTCGAGGAGTGATCAGAAAGTGATTCTGTAGCCTGCATGGCAGTGTCATTTTCATCCAAGATTTCTGTGATAATCACCTGAGACTTAGGAGGGTTTGGGGCAACAGCCATATCCTCAGAACGGGTCAGAGTCCAAGTACTGCTGCCAGGTATGACTTCAGTTGCCTGAGCCGAATCTTCAGAGTGCTGGACAGTGCGAGTAGCCGATATAACTGAAAAAAGTCCCTCATGTTCAGAAATGCTAACATTCAGCTTCACTGTAATATCACGGAATCCATAACCCGAGCTCCAGGGTCCATAAGCAGCAGTGATCGGCCGAATAGCCGCGAGCAGGTAAGTATTCAGCCTTAGCATGGGGACACATTCATTGATCAGAAGAGAAGCAAACATGTTTCTAGGTGACTGTACCTGCAGATGTAAACCAGCATTTGAAATGGTCATAGATATATCTGTGGTTGGAACTGCCAGAGAGCCTGCAGAGCTGTGATGAGCAGGGGCAATAGAGGTCGAGGCTCCAAGTGCCGAAACATCAAGAGAAGATCCATTGGCACCAATTAGCTGACTGAAGATGTTCAGTGGCACCAAAGCATATCCATCAGATAAGGTTGCACTGGAGTCAGAACTGCTGACGATAGAGATGGAATCATTCCAAGCCGCTGCCGGGCTATCCTCCATATTGTTAGAGGGATGGACCCCATGGTAAACCTGCAACCCCTCACCTGCCAACCAAGCCTGAAATTTGAACACAGTCGGAGGTGAGTGCGGAGGAGAGGGAGGCCAAACTCCCCACTGAGGTTGAAACTGAACATTGGCCGCAGCCTCCTGCGCTGCAACCTCATTTGCCGCGTCCTCATTGACATTAGCAGCAGCATTTTGAGCGATCCAGTTATGGAGTTGCATCTGGTAAATTTGCTCAGCAGTGAGATTATCTCCATAAAGAGGATGAGGGAGACCATCTTCAGGGGCTGGGTCTTCAGTAGTAGGCGGGACATCTGGAATGTGCGCGTTCCAGTCACTGCTACGAAGCATTGTGACAGCAACTGTCCAGCTCTGCCGCGCTCCTCCCAGTTGCCGCATAACCAAACTCTTGGGAACAAATTTGAGGTGGATGACACGGACTTTGAGCAGAACAAAGCGACGATCACCACGTGGATTGTGCCACTCAACTAGCTGACCAAACTTGTCTACTGATTTGTGCATGTAATGTTGCGTTTGATAGTCATATGGAAATCCTATGTAAAGCAGCCAAATCTCAGGACCGAAAGAAGTAATCCTCATATTAAGAGCAGCGTCGTGGGGAACAAACGAGATCACAACATGCTCATCAAATTCATCCTCATCAATTTCAAACGTGGTTCCAACAACAGCATCTCTCACAATCGTATCCGTAAAACCAAAAATACCAACTCCCAGAGGATGATCACCCGCTTCAGTGGGAAAAAACTCAGATTCATGGAGCAAACCTTCGATGATGTGACGGAGAGCTGCTTTGCGGTGAAAGGGGATGACTCTGTCAGCTTCGGCGATGGCGAGGAAATCCTGACGCAGAGGAGGGACAGGGCCAATCACCATATCATCCCTCACCCGGCGATCCGGCGGACCAAGCTCCACGTTCATCCCCGTCGGGAGGTAGGGGATGACATTGACGGGAAAGTTGGCCATGGCAGTAGCTCGCAGTAGAGGCGCAGTGGAAGACACAGAGGTCGAGGCAGAATGCGGAGCAGCATCCCTTGGGGGTAGCTTGGGGACCCAACGCCACCCTTTGCTCCACCGTGGAGATGCACAGGATGACGCCACGTGCCGCCCCGAGCCACAGATATTACATCGAACGGTAGAGGTAGACTGCTGTTTTGTCGTGTCCAAGTTGGTAGAAGCAGTAAATGGCGCGGTCAAATCAGGTTTATGATTCTGCGGTACTGTAGAATTGGCAAGCGATTTATTTTTCCCAAAAAATATTTCCGTTGCGTTTGGATGTGTATCAGACAAATATGGATCAGATCGCTTGCGGGGCGGGGTGGATCATTTGTTCCCGAAGGTAAAGAATAGTCTTTATTGAAAGTGTTTCGATCCTTTTCTGAGTGACCCGACGAAAAAACTGACCGGGTGCCCATGCAGTTAGTGGGCCTGGAAGTGGAGCCATGTAAGTACCCATGAGTTTGTTTGGGCCTCCAATAAAAACGATCCACCTGATGATGATGACATTGTTTGGGAGTATGGCCCAGGAAGGAGCACTGTTTGCAATGAAATGCCCCAGGACAGTAGAAGGATAAGTGGGCCGAGGACCCACATATGTAACAAACTGTGTCCCGAGCCTGGTTCCCGCCAATATGATTGTTGTTTGAAGATACTGGAATATCCACCTGGTCACAAGTACACGGCCTATCCCAGCAAGTGGAGCAATACATACCAGGACAGGAGACAGCGAGATGTCCCGTATCGTTGCAAGAGGCGTAGAGATTCAGGCGGCCATAAATATAGTCCATAGTTGGCACACTACGCAGTTTCCAACTGTGGGCAATATGATGATCCAAATGGCCCACCTTTCTGTAATCAATGATATGACGCAGAATAAAATCCGGGATAGATTGCCAAGATACCTTCCTAAACCGACAACCTTCAAAGCTTGTATTATTGGTCATAACTCTGCCATTATGAATTGATGGAATGTTCCCAAAAGTAATGGCTGGCAATAATGAAGATGAAGTCAGCTCCAAAGATGGCTCCTTACCAACAATACTTGAATTTTGGTTATCCAAGATATCAGATTGGTCCCTGGCCGGAGTAAAATTTGAAGATGAGGGTTCCGGTCGGGCAGCCATTGCCAGCGGTTGGAGAAAACCAAATTTTTGCAGCTCTGCCTTAGAGGCATCAGAATGATGCACCCCACCTTGTAAGAATGAAAGTTTAGACCTGATAGCAATCGGTGATCGAGAAGCGACCTCGGGACTATGAGCATCAAGATGCCAAAAGTTGTCCAAATGAGTCGATCGTGTTGCCTCCGGACGAAATAGTTGAAAATGACAAACGAAGTCGGGCCAAACTCGATCTTTGAGCCCATAGATGAAGTGACCCACACGATTGGATGCAACAGAGAATCGGTAAGATCGTCCATGAAGATGGTGCACCTTGAGACCAGATGGTAGACCACCAATGCAACATTGAAGTGCAATGGCCACCGATTCTTCAGAAAGAGAGAAAGAAGCCGACGAGAAGAAGACAACCAAGAAGAATTCCTTGGTCGATCCAGAAGGGGAGAAGTGAACAGATGATCCAAAACGACGACGCACCTGATCCGCAACCGCAAGGCCGGGCGAGAAGTCCCAGTGTAGAAGGCCTTCCATTAGCAACTAGGGTAGAGATCTCCATGGTTGGGTGGTGGAGGTGGAGGTGGAGGTGGGAGAGGAGATCTCCATCGCGAGAGGGTATCTACATATATATCTACATATCCGTATTGCCAAGCTTGCCTTCCACACCAAGGAGAGTCCCATCCGGACACGGGACGAAGTCTTCAATCTTGTATCTTCATAGTCCAACAGTCCGGCCAAAGGGTATAGTCCGGCTGCCTGGAGACCCCCTAATCCAGGACTCCCTCAGCAAGCCTCTCAGAGCTGGAATATACGCTTTGATAGTGTGATCAAAGCATATGGTTTTATACAGACTTTTGGAGAAGCCGATATTTACTATAAAGTGAGTGGGAGCTATGTAGCATTTCTAATATTATATGTGGATGACATATTGTTGATTGGAAATAATACAGAATTTCTGGATAGCATAAAATGATACTTGAATAATAATTTTTCAAGAAAGACCTCGGTGAAGCTGCTTATATATTGGGCATCAAGATCTATATAGATAGACCAAGATGCTTAATTGGACTTTCACAAAGCACATACCTTGATAAAGTTTTGAAGAAGTTCAAAATGGATCAGTCAAAGAAAGGGTTCTTGCTTGTGTTACAAAGTGTGAAGTTGAGTCAGACTCAATGCCCGACCACTGTAGAAGATAGAGAGAAAATGAAAGTCATTCCCTATGCCTCAACCATAGGTTCTATCATGCATGCAATGTTGTGTACTAGACCTGATGTGTGCCTTTCTATAAGTTTAGCAGGGAGGTACCAAAGTAATCCAGGAGTGGATCACTAGACAACGGTCAAGAACATCCTGAAATACCTGAAAAGGACTAAGGATATGTTTCTCGTAGATGGAGGTGACAAGAGCTTGTCATAAATGGTTATGTTGATGCAAGCTTTGACACTGATCCGGATGACTCTAAGTCACAAACTGGATATGCATTTATATTGAATGGTGGAGCTGTCAGTTGGTGCAGTTCCAAGCAGAGCGTCGTGGCGGGATCTACGTGTGATGTGGAGTACATAGCTGCTTCGGAAGTAGCAAATGAAGGAGTCTGGATGAATGAGTTCATATCCAATCTAGGTGTAGTACCTAGTGCATCGGGTCCAATGAAAATCTTTTGTGACAATACTGGAGCAATTGCCTTGGCGAAGGAATCTAGATTTCACAACAGAACCAAACACATCAAGAGACACTTCAATTCCATCCGCGATCAAGTCAAGGAGGGAGACATAGAGATTTGCAAGATACATACGGATCTGAATGTTGCAGGCCCATTTACTAAGCCTCTCTCACGAGCAAAACATGATCAGCACCAAGACTCCATGGTTGTTAAAATCATTACTATGTAATCTAGATTATTTACTCTAGTGCAAGTGGGATACTGAAGGAAATATGCCCTAGATGCAATAATAAAGTAGTTATTTATATTTCCTTATATCATGAAAAATGTTTATATTCCTGCTAGAATTGTATTAACCGGAAACTTAGTACATGTGTGAATGCATAGACAAACAGAGTGTCCCTAGTATGCCTTTACTTGACTAGCTCGTTAATCAAAGATGGTTATGGTTCCTAACCATAGACATGAGTTGTCATTTGATGAACGAGATCAAATTATTAGAGAATGATGTGATGGACAAGACCCATCCCTTAGCTTAGCATAATGATCGTTTAGTTTTATTGCTATTGCTTTCTTCATGACTTATACATATTCCTCTAACTATGAGATTATGCAACTCCCGAATACCGGAGGAACACCTTGTGTGCTATCAAACGTCACAATGTAACTGGGTGATTATAAAGATGTTCTACAGGTGTCTCCGAAGTTGTTTGTTGAGTTGGCATAGATCAAGATTAGGATTTGTCACTCCAAGTATCGGAGAGGTATCTCTCGGCCCTCTCGGTAATGCACATCACTATAAGCCTTGCAAGGAATGTGACTAATGAGTTAGTTGTAGGATGATGCTTTATGGAATGAGTAAAGAGACTTGCCGGTAACTAGATTGAACTAGGTATGACGATACCGACGATCGAATCTCGGGCAAGTAACATACCAATGACAAAGGGAATGACGTATGTTGTTATGCGGTTTGACTGATAAAGATATTTGTAGAATATGTAGGAGCCAATATGAGCATCCAGGTTCCGCTATTGGTTATTGACCGGAGATGTGTCTCGGTCATGTCTACATAGTTCTTAAACCCGTAGGGTCCGCACACTTAATGTTCGATGACGATTTGTACTATGAGTTATGTGTTTTGGTAATTGAAGTTTGTTCAGAGTCCCGGATAAGACCACTGACATGACGAGGAGTCTCGAAATGGTCGAGAGGTAAAGATTGATATACTGGAAGGTTATATACGGACACCGGAATGGTTTCGATAAGGTTCGGAGATTTTTCGGAGTACCGGGAGGCTACTGAAACCCCGCGGGAAATTTAATGGGCCTAATGGGCCATAGTGGAGGAGAGGAGGTAGGCCACGGGAGTTGGTGCGCACCCTCCCCTTTCCCAATCCGAATTGGACAAGGGGAGGAGGCGCTGTCGGTGTCAAAACCGGCGGATCTCGGGTAGGGGGTCCCGAACTGTGCGTCTAGGCCGGATGGTAACAGGAGGCAAGGGACACGAAGTTTTACCCAGGTTCGGGCCCTCTCGATGGAGGTAAAACCCTATGTCCTGCTTGATTAATATTGATGATATGGGTAGTACAAGAGTAGATCTACCACGAGATCGGAGAGGCTAAACCCTAGAAGCTAGCCTATGGTATGATTGTTGTTTTGTATGTTGTCCTACGGACTAAAACCCTCCGATTTATATAGACACCGGAGAGGGTTAGGGTTACACAAAGTCGGTTACAATGGTAGGAGATCTACATATCCGTATCGCCTAACCTTGCCTTCCACGCAAGGAAAGTCCCTTCCGGACACGGGACGAAGTCTTCAATCTCGTATCTTCATAGTCCAGGAGTCCGGCTGAAGGTATAGTCCGGCCATCCGGACACCCCCTAATCCAGGACTCCCTCAGTAGCCCCTGAACCAGGCTTCAATGACGACGAGTCCGACGTGCAGATTGTCTTCGGCATTGCAAGGCGGGTTCCTCCTCCAAGTACTTCATAGAAGATTTTGAACACAAAGATAATGTCCGGCTCTGCAAAATAAGTTTCCACATATTGCCATAGAGAGAATAATATTTACACAAATCTAATCTGCTGACGTATTCCGTAGTGTGACACACCACGGCCAAGCCTTTATTCGAGTCGTTTCATTATCCCACCTCAGCGCGTCATGCGAGGCGGTTTCCTTGGCACGTCTTGTTAAAGTAGAGATCGTGTCCCCTTATTCTGGGATTCTCATTAGTACGAGCATGGGTAACCCAACCGCTTCTAGGACTCCTAGATTATAGGCAAGTCCAAATGGACACGAAGAGGACGCTTGATATTCACCCTCTTTATAAAGGGACAAGGCCTTTATTTTTCCCTCCCGTGCTCAATCGAATCCTTCCCCCACCTCAAGCTCAAACGCCCAAAGTTCAGGTCAGGTGCCATGAACCTTCAGTCATGTCCGGATCTAGCCTTCAAGGCCGATGGGTGCCTTCCTCCGTCACGTAAGAAGACATCAAAAAGTTGAGGGAGGCCAGATATCTGACCGCCGAGATTTTGCATCAGCTGCCTCCTCGAGGGCAGGCCGTTCCCACCCTCGAACCCAACAAGAACGTCGTGTTCGCCTCCCACTTCCTCCGAGGTCTAGGCCTTGCTCTGGATCCTTTCGTTAGGGGTTTGATGTTTTATTATGGGCTAGACTTCCATGATCTAGCTCCGGACTCCTTTCTTCATATCACGACATTTATTGTCGTGTGTGAGGCCTTCCTCCGGGTTACCCCTCACTTTGGCCTATGGCTCAAGACCTTTGAAGTAAAGCCGAAGATGATCGAGGGGCAACATGCAGCGTGTGGAGGTGCCTCAATACGCAAGATGATGGGAGCTCCGTGGCCCAAAGGTTCCATCCCAGAGGTGTCTGAATTATGGCAGCAGGAGTTGTTCTACATCACGGCTACTAGAAGTGCCAAGTGGGCGGCCGCCCCTGTTTTCCGCTTGGGCCCTCCACCACAACTGATGTCATGGATCAGCAGAGGTATGAGCTGGGGTCCAGCCAAGGACGTGCCTATACTGCAAAGCCGCATTCGAGATCTCTTCAATGGAGATTTCAGTTTGGTTGCGGTAATACAAGTTATGCTGGTTCGTCAAGTCCAGCCTTGCAAACGCCGGCCTCTTCGCCTATGGGAGTTCAATCCCGAGGGACCGTGTGTCATTCAAAATTTTCTTGGCCTGACGCACGAGGAGATGTACAAGTCATTCTTTGGACCTCAGGTGGAGTGTCCGGAAATCACCGAGGACGTGGGCCTGAGTAGTAACCGCGCCGCCGAACAGGTAAGGCATCTTCCGGCCGAACATACTATCTCTCCTTTGTTACGAAGTTATTTCTGAGAGTTTGCTTTTTGACCAGGACTGGCTAACAAAGGCGAAGTTGATTCGGTGTTCGGCCCCCCTCCCTGAGGGTTTGGAAAATCCGGTATTGGAAAAAATGCTCCAGACCGCACCTTGCCCGGAGCCCTTGAAGGAAGATACTGTGGAGGATAATACGGGCGGACGCGGGCCCCCAACGCTGCCCATTCTAACTGAGGGAGCGAGAATCTCCATGAAGGAAGACGACCAGAAGAGGAAAAGGACTGCACCCGGGGATTCGGAAGCCGAAGCTTCCAAACGGGAGAAGAAGTCTCCCACAGAGGGTCCTACCTTGGGGGGGGGGGGGCTGTTGCCGCACAAAGTCCACGGGGGGATCAATTCTCCCGCAAGTCGTAAGTGACCCGAAATACTTTAATAGTACAGATATGCCATCTTTTTCTTCTGAGAAAATAACCACCGCATATATCTTTGCAGTTCGGGCCTTAGCCCCTCTCAAATGAGCTCGTCTTTGAGGGATCTTCTTCCAGAGATGATGGAGAGTGAAACACCTCCTCCGGACTCCTCCGCTCCAGAAGCGGGCGACCCTGAAGTGTCGTCGCGGAGGGCCTCTCCGAGTCCAGTGAGGCCAGGAGATAATCCCATTGACCCCCGAAGCTCCCAGTGTCCGGCTCCCGAAGAGAGCAGACAAAAGAGTCCGGCACCGTCTAATGTGCGATCGGATGTTCTGAGGGAGTTGGTGGGGAGAGCGGCCATCTCAGATGAACACCGTGTGCTGATGAATACGGTGATGGAGAAAATATCGTCCGCCGAGAGCGGATTGCATGAAGCTTTTATGAGTCTACTGACAGGCTTTGAGGTACGTAAAAGAATGTATGATACTCCTGCACATGCTAGGTGTGCCCTGTGTAGATAGTAGCCCCTGAGACTCTGGTTGTCGTTGGAAATGACGACGAACAGAGGATCATATTCCCAGGTAATAACCATACTGCCTCTATGTGCAGGTGATGGAAGCTCCAGTGGCTAGCCGGACTAGTGAGTTTGCCCATTTAGAACGGCAGTTGGATGCAGCAGATGCCGACATCGAGCTTGTTAACAAAAGGCTTGACGAGGCACAGGGTAAGTGTCATGATCTGGTAAACGCCACATAGGAAGAGCAGCATGATGCCAGTATCTTTAATATGTTGTGACTGCAGATGGAACTGCCACTGTTGAAGCCTTGCGGGCATAACTTGCCCGAGCCAAGGAACAAGCGAGGTTGGGTAATGCGGCTGCTTTGAAGGCGGCCGAAGAGTTGCAAGCCGAGAAGGCCGCGCATGGCGAGAGCCGAGACAAGATGGCCAAGATGGCCATAGAATTAAAAGCCGCCGCCGACCGTTGCTGGGTTCTTGAAAAGGAAAACCAAGCGAAGTCAGCGGACCTTGAGAAGGCTGCTGCGACGAGAAAGGACCTCTGCTCTTCTATGAGGGCAAAGAAGGAGGAGCTGCGGGAAGCCGGGGATATTGTAGCTGGGAAATCTTTTATGTTGCAGAGGAAGTTCGGAGATCCACGGTATGCCCCTCTGGATCGGCTGTGGAGTTCGAAGGATGTATATATGGATTTGGCGGCGAGCGCTGCCGATGCGGCCAAGTATTTCCAGGGTCAGACGGACCGTGAAGTAGACTAGCTGTTTTGGAGACAATTCCATTCTCCCGAGCATCCGCTTTCATTGACTGATCAATTAGCCGAATGGGCCGAACTAAATAGGTTGTCCGGACTCTCCATGAGGTCTGTTGTGGATCAGCTATGGCCGGAAAGGTCAAAACCGAACAGCTATTTCAGCTTGGTGCAGCAGTTCCTTGACGTGGTGCCACGCATTAATGCGATGAAGAGGTCGGCATGCATAGAGGGCGCACGGATGGCCTTTGCCCGTGTTAAAGCATACTGGGCGGAGATGGATGCTACCATTGTTGCAGCGTAGGATTCGGCCATAGGTCGAAGGGCTGCGGAGCACTACTTTGAAGAAGTTCTTGAGGGTGCTCGTTTGATAGAGACCCAGTGCTCAAAAAATATTATGTTTGAGTGATATGTAATCTCATTGTAAGTGAAATGCTTTTATAAATTTTTATAAGGCTATTTTTATACTTTTGCCTGAAAGTAATATGATGCCTCCTGGGCGGCCGTTTATGTATACATGTGTATAACCTGAAAGATTGCAGCCGTCGGCTTCAACCCTCATGCATATAATGCGGAGGTGCTCGAAAAAACACGCGTTCACACTTAACCCAATGTCTTGGTCCTATTAAGGAGGTGATAGCGGAGCGAGCGAGGCAACCGGACTACAATGCTTTAGCACTTTCACTTAGCCATAGGAGTTTGACAGTGGGGCTACTAAATAGCCCCTGGTGGCTCCGCACTTTCCCGATACCGGGGTGCGTACATGCCTGGGCGGAAAACGGCCCTTCATTAAGGCGGAGGAATTCTAACATTCCAACATGTCATCGAGTGGTTGACCAGTCTCACGCTATATCATGACAGTCAGTTTTTGGCTTTCTCTACTAAGGTGCTCGTCCGGATGAACCAGGGCACAATGGCAGTAGTTCTCATGGTGCTACCTTAGACGGTAAAGCGGAACATAAGGCACCAAAACATAGGAGCCAGGCAAACCCAACATTTGACCAAAGACAATGATTCGGAGCTGATGCATATAAGGCCAAACTCGCGACGCTGAACACTCCCTAAGGTATTCGGTCTTAGTGGTATAAACCGGGCCTAAATAATGGCCTTTGTAAGAAGCCCCTTGTGTCCAGGTACGTGCATTGTTCTGGCATGGCCACATGCCAAGACGTTAGCATCCTTCTCAACGGTGGATATGTATCAACAAGAGACAGTAAAAAAGGTTTACGCATGGTCTTAATCTAAAAAGAATCCTTGGAGCGGGTCCCTGCTGCACGTCTGTGCCTGTGTCTCCATTGTGCCGTATCCTGGACGGGTGTAGCACGATGATCGTCTGTAAAAGAGAGGAATTTAGGTGAAAAAGTTGTCGTGCAAAAAGATAGTTTTTTAAGGAAACCATGTATAATTCAAGATGAGGAGAAATTGCCACTTGTCTGCGCACGTTGAGCCCCTTGTATTGACAAATAGGGGTGTGACCATTTATTCGGTATAAGTAGCGGCGCCGGACTCGATTAGTTGTGTCTGAGGTCTTGACGACCTATTGGATGCTTTCGCTGGTCCGGGCGCCTTTAGTGTGCCCTTGTGTCTCTCTTCGGTGCGCAGAGATCGCTTGATATTTCCGCGCACTGAAATGATCCCACGTGGACCGGGCATCTTGAGTGTGAGGGAGGCATAGTGTGGTATTGCATTAAAGCGAGCGAAAGCTTCGCGTCCGAGCAGTGCTTGATAGCCACTTTGAAACGGACCAATGTGGAAGGTTAAATGCTCGTGACGGAAGTTATCGGGGGAGCCGAATATAACCTATAGTAGGAGGGAGCCCATACAACAAGCCCCTGGGCCTGGCGTTACTCCTTTAAAGGTAGTATTGCTATGTCGAATTTGTGTTGGGTCTAACCCCATCCCGCGGATTGTATCCTGATATATTAGGTTTAGGCTACTGCCGCCGTCCATCAAGACTCATGTGAAGTGATATCCGCCAATTACTGGGTCTAATACCAGGGCAGCCCATCCTGCGTGTCGGATACTTGCTGAGTAATCGCGATGGTCGAAACTGATCGGTTGAGATGACCAGTGGCAGGACTTTGCGGTGACAGGCACTTGGGTATATTTTCCTGGGAGTGCCGTGTTGTTTTTTCCCTTGATCACGTGTAACACGTTTACTGTTTTGACTTCTGGTGGAAATTTCTTTTGTTCCCCCATGTCTTGCTTGGGAGGCTCGTCCTCGTCTTCACTTGGTGTATCCTCCCCCTTGTGTATGGCGTTGAGCTTGCCGGACTGCTTGAAGACCCAACATTCTCTGTGGGTATGATTAGCAGGTTTACCAGGGGTACTATGGATCTGACATACTTGGTCCAGAATTTTGTTGAGGCTGGACAGTTCATCCCTGGTGCCTTTAGGGGGCGGCTTTTGACCTGGTCGAGAGCTTTTGAATCCGGCATTTACTATCGTTCCCTTCGTGTTGTCTTCTTTATTCCGGCGTTTGTTATTGCTGTTGCACCGTGATTTCCCATTTCCATCTCTAACTTCAGATGTACTGGGGTCGCTGGTGCTGCATCTGGCTAGCCAGCTGTCCTCACCCGCGCAAAAGCGGGTCATGAGGTTTGTTAATGCGGCCATCGTTCTCGGCTTATTTTGGCCGAGGTGTCTGGCGAGCCATTCGTCACGGACGCTATGCTTGAAAGCTGCCAAGGCTTCGGCGCCCAGACAGTCGACAATCTGGTTCTTTTTTGTAAGAAACCTGTTCCAAAGCTTTCGGGCTGACTCTTCGAGCTGTTGAGTTATATGACTCAAATCGTCCGCGTCCGGAGGTCGGACATAAGTCCCTTGAAAATTTGCCCGAAAGGCGTCTTCGAGCTCTTCCCAACTTCCAATGGAGCTTTCGGGGAGGCCTTTGAGCCAGTGACGAGCTAGCCCTTTGAGCTTGAGGGGTAAGTACTTGATGGCGTGGAGATCATCTCCTCGAGCCATATCGATATGAAGGATATAGTCCTCAATCCAGACCCCAGGGTCTGTTGTTCCATCGTATGCCTCTATGTTTATGGGCTTGAATCCCTCTGGAAATTCATGGTCCAGCACCTCATCGGTGAAACATAGGGGGTGTGCGGCACCCCTGTAGCTGGGTGTACCTCGTTGTTCGGATGTTTGTTGTGTTGCATTGTATGCTGGGGCGCGCTTGCGTGGTCCATAGATGGATCTTGTTGCACCGTCCTTTTGGTGCGAGCCCTCGCATGGGTCGCGTGTTGTATTGTGAGTGGCGTTATATGCCGCTCTGTGTTGATAGAGGGGTCGTCTATCCGACCAGGTGGCTGCTTTGATATTTGGTTGTGGGGGGTCTGAGGCCTCCTCATCGAATTTAGGTAGCAGCTTCCGCTTTGGGTAGCTCTTGGAGGGGCGATTGTCGCCGTACATCGCTGATGTGTTGAGTATTTTACTCCATCTGATGTGGAGTGTGTCTTGCGTAGCCTTGAGCCTTTGCTTCTACTTTTTCAGACTCCTCGCGGTGGCAACAAGCCTTTTACGGGCAGTCTGCTGCTCCGGGTGCCTGTCCGGCGTTATGTCATCTGGACCATTATCCTTGATAGGATTTGTTTGTTCGGTTTGATTATTCGGATTGCCGTTGTCCCGCAGCGGTTCGCCCTGCTCCAGCGCTGGGTCTGTGTGATCGCTATTTCTGTCAAGGCGGGATTTGGGGCGGCGCTTGCGTTGCCGCTTTGACTGCTTTTTGAGGGAACAAGCCTTCGGTGCGTCCTTCCGCTCCTCGTCGTCATCTTTTGGTGCGTCCACCATGTATATGTCATATGACGAGGTGGCGTTCCAGGGCCCAATAGGCGCTGGTTCTTCATCGTCTCCTTCATCGGCGTCCATACCATCGATGTCTTCGGAGTCGAAGTCGAGCATGTCGGTTAAATCATCGACAGTGGCTACAAAGTGGGTGGTAGGTGGACTTTGAATTTCTTCATCGTCCGTATCCCAATCTCGCTGACTGTAGTCCGGCCAGGGCTCTCCTGATAAAGAGAGAGACTTTAGTGATTTCATAATATCGCCAAGGGGCGAGTGCTGAAAGATGTCTGCCGCAGTAAACTCCATGATCGGTGCCCAATCGGATTCGATCGGCAGAGGCACGAATGGTTTGGAGTTCGGAGAGGAGTCCGGCTCCTTGGAATCACGAGTCTCGCGGAGTGCGGGGCTGGTGTTCGGCTCGAATCCGTCGAAGATCAAGTCCCCGCGGATGTCAGCCGTGCAGTTTAAACTTCCAAATCTGACCTGACGGCCAGGGGCGTAGCTTTTGATCTGCTCAAGATGGCCAAGTGAATTGGCCCGCAGTGCGAAGCCGCCGAAGACGAAGATCTATCCTGGGAGGAAGGTCTCACCCTGGACTGCATCGTTATTGGTGATCGTAGGAGCCATCGAGCCTGACGGCGACGACACAGAGGAACTCTCAATGAAAGCACCAATGTCAGTGTCAAAATCGGCAGATCTCGGGTAGGGGGTCCCGAACTGTGCGTCTAGGCCGGATGGTAACAGGAGGCAAGGGACACGAAGTTTTACCCAGGTTCGGGCCCTCTCGATGGAGGTAAAACCCTACGTCCTGCTTGATTAATATTGATGATATGGGTAGTACAAGAGTAGATCTACCACGAGATCGGAGAGGCTAAACCCTAGAAGCTAGCCTATGGTATGATTGTTGTTTTGTATGTTGTCCTACGGACTAAAACCCTCCGGTTTATATAGACACCGGAGAGGGTTAGGGTTACACAAAGTCGGTTACAATGGTAGGAGATCTACATATCCGTATCGCCTAACCTTGCCTTCCACGCCAAGGAAAGTCCCTTCCGGACACGGGACGAAGTCTTCAATCTCGTATCTTCATAGTCCAGGAGTCCGGCTGAAGGTATAGTCCGGTCATCCGGACACCCCCTAATCCAGGACTCCCTCAGGTCCCCCCCTCTTTCCTTCTCCTTCTTCCTCCTTTTCCCTTTCCCCTCTCCATTGGAAGGAAGGGGGCCGAATCCTACTAGGAACCGAGTCCTAGTAGGACTCCCCCCTCTTGGCTCACCCTCCCTTGGGCCGGCCTCCTCCTCCCCCCTCCTTTATATACGTGGGCAGAGGGCACCCCAAAGACACAATAGTTGTTTTCTTAGCCATGTGCAGTGCCCCCCTCGACAGTTTACTCCTCCGGTCATAGCGTCGTAGTGCTTAGGCGAAGCCCTGCGTGGATCACATCACCATCCCCGTCACCATGCCGTCGTGTTGTCGGAACTCTCCCTCGACCCTCTACTGGATCAAGAGCTCGAGGGACGTCATAGAGCTGAACGTGTGCTGAACACGGAGGTGCTGTACGTTCGGCACTTGGATCGGTTGGATCGTGAAGACGTTCGACTACATCAACCACGTTAACCTAACGCTTCCGCTTTCGTTCTATGAGGGTACGTGGGCACACTCTCCCCGTGTTGGTGCTATGCATCTCCTAGATAGATCTTGCGTGATCGTAGGAAAAAATTTGAATTTGCATGCTATGTTCCCCAACAATAATACTTTATGATAACCTACATCCGAGTGGATATATATATATATGGATCTATCCAACATATAGTGCTTGCCAAAGGAAAAAGTAAAAGATAGACCCTTCGCAGAGGGAAGCATAGGTTGTCATGCGCTTTTATGGTTGGATGCACAAATCCCAATGCAAAAGAACGTCACTTTATATTGCCGCTTGTGATAAAGACCTTTATTATCCAGTCTGTTGCTTTTATTTCTTCCATATCACAAGTTTGTATAAAGCTTATTTTCTTCACACTAATAGATCATACATATTTAGGGAGCAATTTTTATTGCTTGCACCAATGATAACTTACTTGAAGGATCTTACTCAATCCATAGGTAGGTATGGTGGCCACTTATGGCAAAACTGGTTTAAGGGATGTTTGGAAGCACAAGTAGTATCTCTACTTGGTGCAAAGAATTTGGCTAGCATGAGAGGGAAAGGCAAGCTCAACATGTTTGCTGATTGATATGTCTCCTACGTATCTACTTTTCCTAATGCTTTTCCTCTTGTTTTGGACTCTAATTTGCATGATTTGGATAAAACTAACCCCAGACTAATGTTGTTTTCAGCAGAACTACCATGGTGTTGTTTTTGTGCAGAAATAAAAGTTCTCGAAATGGAACGAAACTTTGCGAGGATTTTTTATACAATAAAAGATAATTTATAGAGCCAATAGTCACCTGAGGGGGCACCTAGGTGGGCACAACCCACCAGGGCGCGCTTGCCCCCCAGGCGCGCCCAAGTGGGTTGTCCCCACCTGGTGCCCCACAGACTCTAAAACCGACGCTATAAAATCCTATTCTTCGAGAGAAAAAATCAGGAAGAAAGAATTATCGAAATCCATGTAACGGAGCCGCCGTCACCTCCTGTTCTTCATTGGGAGGCTAGATCTGCAGTCAGTTTGGGGCTTCGGAGAGGTGGGTCTTCATTCTTCATCATCACCAACCCTTCTCCATTGCCAATTCCATGATGCTCCCCACCGGGAGTGAGTAATTCCTTCATAGACTCGTTGGTCGGTGAGGAGTTGGATGAGATTCATAATGTAATCTAGTTAATTTTGTTAGGGCTTGATCCCTAGTATCTACTATGTTCAGAGATTGATGTTGCTATGACTTTGCCATGCTTAATGCTTGTCACTTTGGGCCCATGTGCCATGATTTCAGATCTGAAACATTTATATTATCACCATTATATCCATGTTCTAGATCCGATCTTGCAAGTTATAGTCACCTAATACATCTTATGATCCGGCAACCCCGGAGTGACAATAGTCAGGACCACTCCCGGGGGTGACCGTAGTTTAGGAGTTCATGTATTCATCGTGTGTTAATGCTTTGTTCCGGTTCTCTATTAAAAGGCGGCCTTAATATCCCTTAGTTTCCAATTGGACCCCGCTGCCACGGGAGGGTAGGACAAAAGATGTCATGCAAGTTCTTTCCATAAGCACATATAACTATTTACGAAATACATGCCTACATTATATTTATGAACTGGAGCTAGTGCCGCATCGCCCTAGGTTATGACTGTCACATGATGAATATCATCCAACAAATTATCGATCCAATGCCTACGAATCTATCTTATATTGTTCTTGCTAAGTTACCACTGCTTTCGTTGTTGTTGCACTTGTTACCAAACTATTGCTATCACTGTTACAGTTACTATTGCTGTTGTCACTACTATCAAAACTATCATATTACTTTGCTACTAATCACGTTGCTGCCGATAATTAATCTCCAGGTGTGGTTGAATTGACAACTCAGTTGCTAATACCTTCAAATATTCTTTGACTCCCCTTGTGTAGAATCTATAAATTTGGGTTGAATACTCTACCCTCGGAAACTGTTGAGATCCCCTATACTTGTGGGTTATCAAGAAAACATGACCTATTATGTTGTCTTCCTTGTCCAACATCAACTATTTAACATGTCATATTTTAATGAGTGCTCACAATTACAAAAGGTGTCCAAAATAGTATATTCATATGTGAAGCCTCTCTTTCTTTATTACTTCCTATTAATTGCAACAATGACCAAAACTATGTTTGTCAACTCTCAACAACTTTTATTCAACATACTCTTTATATGTGAAATTATTACTCTCCATAAGATCAATATATGATCTTTTTATTCTTTCTTTAATATAATTCTAACAAGATCATAGCATGAAAGAAAAGCCCTCAACTCAAAACTACTCTTTATTATATATAACTCATAGACTCGATTACACAGAGGGAGATCGAAACAAAACTCAAAGCATAGATCATACTAAAATTTTATTCTACTAGATTAAGATATTACCAAAAGGATAGAACTAAGAAAAGCGATAAAGATAAAGATGTGATGGTGATACGATACCGAGGCACCTCCCCCAAGCTTGGCAGTTACCAACGGGAGTGCCCATACCCATGTAATTATGTCTCTTTCCTCGGAGGTGGTGATGATGGAGTTGTTGACAAAGTAGGCTTGTCATCCATCTTCCAAGGCATAGGCTCACTGAGGGAGTCCTGGACTAAGGGGTCCTCGAGCGTCCGGCCTGTTAGCCATGGGCCGGACTGATGGGTTGTGAAGAACATGCAGACCGAAGACTGCCCCCGTGTCCGGCTGGAACTCTCCTTGGCGTCGAAGGCAAGCTTGGCGACCAAATATGAAGATTCCTTTCTTTGTAACCGACCTTGTGTAACCCTAGATCCTCCCGGTGTCTATATAAACCGGAGGACTTATTCCGGAGAGGAGAGACATATTCATTACCATAGCCATACAAGCTAGGCCTCTAGGGTTTAGCCATTACGGTCTCGTGGTAGATCAACTCTTGTAATACTCATATTCATCAATATCAATCAAGCAGGACGTAGGGTATTACCTCCATAAAGAGGGCCCAAACCTTGGTAAACATCATGTTCCCTGTCTCCTGTTACCATCGACCTTAGACGCACAGTTCGGGACCCCCTACCCGAGATCCGCCGGTTTTGACACCGACGTTGGTGCTTTCATTGAGAGTTCCACTGTGCCATCGTCAAGAGGTTTGATGGATCCTTCAATCATCTACAACGATGTTGTCCAGGGGGGAGTCTTCCTCCCCGGACAGTTTTCGTGTTTGGTGGTTTGCGCTGCGGGCCAACTCGCTTGGCCATCTGGAGCAGATCCAAAGCTACACCCCTAGACATCAGGTCAGATTTGGGAGCTTAAACTACATTGAGGACATCCGTGGAGACTTGATCTTCGCCGGATTCGAGACCGCGACAACCGCTCCTAGTCACCCTGACGAACATGACCTAAATCTCTCATCGGACCGCACCAAGGAGACAGCTCCCATAACCGGTCTGGCCTTAGATCCAGAGCAGACTGCGCCATCCAAGGACGGGAAGCTCAACCCCACCACGGAGGCCGCACATTCCCCAGCATTGGAGCCGCACATCGACTTAATATCACACGATACCAGTGCCACCAGAACTCTGGACTCGTCTCCGGTCATAAGTTCTGAACCGTGTGAGCCCGCGGACGCCGAACTTGATTGTTTATCGATTTTCGAATTCAGCGCCGTAGACATCTTCTAGCACTCGCCTTTGGAAGACGTGCTAAACTCATTAAAGAACCTGTCCTTGGCGGGGGACTCACAACCGAACTATGTCCGGTTTGAACTAGGGGCTGACGATGGAGAATTTCGCTCCCCACCCGCCACCCGCTTCATAGCCGCTCTCCAAGATTTAACCGACATGCCCGATTACGGCTCCGAAGACATCGACGGTATACGACGATGCAGATGAGGAGCATGGCCAAAACCTGCCGTTTACCGGATGCGGGATGACCGCCTCTCCGTACGACATATACATGGTGGATACACCTAAAGAAACTAACGGCGATGACAAAAAAGATCCAGTTGAGGATAAACCTCCTGAGACACAGCCCAGACGCCAGCGTCAGTGGCGTCGCTCTAAGTCACGTCGTGCAAAAGACAGCAATGCTGACACTGTAGAAAACAACACCCCAGACGATGCCGAAAACAATGAAGACCCTGTTGAGGCAACGTTCGAACAGGATGACCGGGAAGACGAGCATGATAGCCCTGATGAACAGGCCATACACGAAGACTCGAAGGACAGTAATTATCTTCCGCTCTCCGAGGATGAGGAGAGCCTCGGCAACGAGGGTTTCATCATGCCTAAAGAACCTCTCGAGCAGGAGCGCTTTAAATGCCGGCTATTAGCCACTGCAAGGAGCCTGAAAAAGAAGCAGCAGCAGCTTCAAGCTGACCAAGACCTTCTCAGCGATAGATGGACAGACATCCTAATAGCCGAAGAATAGGGCCTCAAGTGCACAACCAAGGGTTACCCGAAGCGCAGATTGCTACCTCAGTTTGATGAGGAGGCACCAGAACCTGTACCATGCGGTCGGGACAATGCGGCTAACCGACTACCATGCGGTCGGGATAAAGCGACAGCTCAAGCCGAACAGCAGCCCGCCTCACCCCAAAGAAAAAACATAGATAAAACAGCTCAGGGTCATACATACGACCCTTGGCAGGACCTGGATAGTAGAGCAGAACATACCAGATCGATCTACCGATCGCGAGAACGTGCCTCGACGCGCAGCGTCGGCTACCTATTCAGATGTGACAAGTCTAGTCACGCCCGGGCCAAAAACCGCAGACGGACTCCATCTAAGGTACGTCGCAACGTGGCCCAATATAGAGGCGCTGCACACCCACTCTGCTTCACTGACGAAGTAATGGAGCATGAATTCCCAGAAGGGTTTAAACCCATGAATATCGAATCATATGATGGAACAACTGATCCCGCGGTATGGATCGAGGATTTTCTTCTCCATATTCATATGGCTCACGGAGATGACCTTCATGCCATCAAATACATCCCACTAAAACTCAAAGGGCCACCTAGGTACTGGTTAAACAGTCTACCTGAAAACTCTATCGGCAGCTGGGAGGATCTGGAAGAAGCCTTGCACGACAACTTCCAAGGTACATATGTCCGGCCACCAGATGCCGATGACTTAAGTCACATCGTCCAGCAGCTAGGAGAGTCAGCCAGGAAGCTCTGGACCAGGTTCTTAGTTAAAAAGAACCAAATCATAGACTGTCCGGACGCGGAAGCCCTAACGGCCTTTAAACAGTGTCCGGGACGAGTGGCTCGCCCGCCACCTCGGTCGGGAGAAACCAAAATCCATGTCAGCACTTACCACTCTGATGACCCGCTTTTGCATGGGAGAAGACAGCTGGCTCGCTCGTAGAAGCAGCAGCGCCAGCGACCCGGGCACTTCCGAAGTTCGAGACGGCAACGGGAAACCACGACGCAATAAACACAAACATGGCAATAGTAATGAGGGAACACACGACACAACGGTTAACGCCGGATTACAGCGGCCCCAAACCCGGCCATCGGAAAAAGCCATTTACGACAAATAGAGACAGACCATCCAATTTAGATAAGATATTAGACAGGCCCTGCCAGATTCATGGCCACCCCAATAAACTAGCTAATCACACCAACAGAAGCAGTTGGGTCTTCAAATAGGTCGGCAAGTCAAATGTCGAACACAAGGGGAAGAGGCCGCCCGGCGACAGCGACGACGAAGAAACTCGCCAACCAAACACCGGGGGTCAGAAGCAGTTTCCCCCCAAAGTAAAGACAGTGAACATGGTATACATGACACACTCCCATACTGGGGAACGCACAGAGTGCTCCCGCCGTACAGAGAACCATACTATGGCTACCTCAGTCGAACTACACAGCGGGGGATTAGCAGTTCGGCTTCCGCCGCTCACCTAATATACCCGCGAAGTCTGTACCGCGCATACATAATTATACACTTCAAATATCCTGGGCGCCGGCGGAAGCACAAACGGACGGACCTGCAAGTACTCCCATAACCTCCCTTTTTCTAATTACTTTTTCTTCTTCCTTTTTCTCTTTCATCTCCACAGGTGGCTCAATGGCTGGCGACGGACTATATCGGAGTTTGGGTTCATACACTCACCCAAGGGCTATTTCCGTTAAGGAGTCCCTTCACCGAGGACAGGCAGCGCAGACGTGCGACAGGAGGTCCAAAATAACTTTTTGTAGACCGCACTCTCTATTTCGAGCCTGTAATGTGCCTTTTTCCTCCGCCTTCGACCCCTGGCATGTCAATTAGCCGGGGTTGCGGCTTTGTTATCTATATAAACAATTGGCACATCACTCAGATCCCAGTAAAAATAATCCACTCTCTTCTAAAGAACTGAATTTTGCCCCTACAGTTGTTTTAAACATACACCTCGGCACAACTTGCCAGGGGCTCGGTATGGGAACAAACGAGTTGTCGACAAGTCCGAACAGCTCTATAGCGTACTTCGGCGTCACGAGTTTGGCCTTATATGCATCAGCTCTGAATCATGTCTTGGGTCAATAGTTGGGTTGCCTGGCTCCTGTGTTTGCTATCCTACGTTCCGCTCTATCGGCTAGGGTAGTAAAGGGCTGCGATTGTGCTTCTGGTTCACCTGGTTAAGCACCTCAGTAGAGAAAGCCGAAAACTAACTGTCATGATCAGGCGAGAGCTGGTCAACCACTCGATGACTTATTGGAATCTTTCACGATTCCCTCCGTGTCACACGAAGGACCTCCTTCTGGTCAAATATGTAAACGCATTGTATGAATAAGCCACATACATACCATGGGCTATATCGTAGACCCACCATAAAACTCCTATGGCTAAGTGAAAGTGTTAACGCCCTATAGTCCGATTGCCTGGTTCGCTGCATTGACACCTCCTTCACGGACCAAGACGTTGGGTCAAGAGTGATCAGATGCTTTTCCGAACACCCCCATATTTCCTATGAGGGGGCTGAAGCCGACGACTTGAAAACTTTCAGATTGTATACAAAACGGCCGCACAAGAGGAATAAAAGCCTTTAGGCAAAACTAAAATATGGACTAATTATAAAAATTGTCTTTTACAATTCATACGGAGTTCATTCGAATATTATGCCTTTCAAGCATTGACCCTCTATCAAGCGGGCAGCCTCTAAGACGTCCTTGAAATAATGCTCTGGTGCGTGATGGTCCTTGCCCTTGGGTGGACCCTTCGCTGCAATATCGATGGCCTTCATCTTCCCCCAGTATATCTTGACTCGGGCAAAGGCCATCTGGGCACCTTCAATGCACGCTGACTGCTTTGCGGCGTCGATACATGGCATCGCATCAGTAAGCCGATGTAGCAAGCCGAAGTAGCTATCCGGAATAGGCTTAGTCGTTCAGAGCCGGAGTATGACGTTCTTCAACATCCTATGAAGCTCGGCCCATTGGGACATCTGTTCATTTAGCAGCAGAGGGCGTTTTGATGCACTAAACTGTGACCAAGAAAGCTTCTCCATTGCATATCCCTCTTGCGCCTGGTAAAACTGCGCCGCATCGGAAGAACTCTTTGGCAGGTCCAAAAACGCATCTGAAGAGCTCCACACTTGGTTAAGCTGAGCATAATTCGGATCGCCAAACTTAGTCTATATTAAAAAGGGCTTACCAGCCACAATCTCCCCAGCTTGCCGGATCTCCTCACAGGCCGCTCTAGATTCGGACCGTGCTTCTTTCGCCTCTCGCAAGGCCTTGTCAAGATCTGCCGTTTTGGCTTTATTCGCCTTCTCAAGGAATTCACAGAAGCTAGTAGCATTCTTTAGTTCGAGCGCCATCGTGGATATTTTCCCCGTGTCTTGGTGCCGAGTAGCTTGTTCGGCCTTTAACTCGGCCGATGCCTTTTCGGCAGCCGCATTACTAAACCGGGCCTGCTCCTTGGCCAGGGCTAGCTC
>NC_041390.1:229819401-229822626 GCF_002162155.2 Triticum dicoccoides
ATATATATATATATATATATATATATATATATATATATATATATATATATATATATATATATATATATATATATATATATATATATATATACAGACGGTCTATTCTGCTAATATTAGCAGAATAACTATTCTGCACACCACTTCGGCACTGCACGCTCAACAGAAGCGCACTGCATCATTTTGACGACGAGCACTGCAATAGAGACTAGTGAACTTCTCGTCGGAAAAAACTGCACGACGTTATTTTTTCGGTACTATTTTCGCTCTAATTTTTAACCGTTTATCAGAATGAGGCGTGTAATATACCATTGAAAAGATATGGATTAGGCGCAACTTCGACATGTTGAACACTTTTCGAGATTCCACACGGTTTAAGAGCAGTTTTGAAAATAGTGCGGCGGATGACGAGTGGCAGCAAGCGTTTTTTCGTGTTTTTTTCTAAACCGCTTGTTGGAATGAAGCAAATGATACGCCGTTGGATAGATATCGTCGAGGCGCATCTTTTTCATATATAAATCTTTCTCTAATTCATTACGGTTTAAGAGTAGTTTCAAATTTACTAAATCGTGGAACTCTGTTTTTTAAATTTTTTGAAATTTTCGGTACTGTTTTTGCTCCAGTTTTCTAACCGTTTGTCGAGACGAGACATATGATACGCCGTTGGAAAGCTATGGACAAGGCGCAACTTTCATATGTTGAAATGGTTTTGAGATTCCTTACGGATTTTAGTTAATTTTGAAAATTGTGCGGCTGACTTCGAGAGGCAGCGGCTGTTTTTTCGCGAAATTTTTACGAACAGCTGGTCAGAATAATTCAAATCATACGCTGTTGGAAAGATATCGACGAGACGCAACTTTTTCATGTAGAACACTCTCTCTAATACCTTATGGTTTAAGAGCAGTTTCGATTTTACCGAAATGCGGACACTCTGTTTTTCGCGACACCCAAATCGACGTGGGTACTTCATCCAACTGAAAACCGCACTGCATCGGACGAAAAACCGCACTGCATCGGACGAAAAACCGCACTGCATCAGACATGTTAGAGAACTGCATGGTTTATTTTATTCAAACGTAATTTTTTTCAAGGACGAGAAAGTAGAGTGCACTTCACATCGGGTGTAAATGAACCACAACACTATCAAGAAGTGAACCGCATTACTTTTCTTCGCTTCCGTAACAATTTTTATGCACTTACGAGATGAACAACATCATACGGCCGACCGTACTGCTTCATACTGAAAACCGCACTGCATCGGACGTGCAAGCGACTTGCATAACTTTTTTTGTTGGACGTAAATTTTCCATGACGAGGAAGTAGAGCACGCTTCACGTCGAGGTGTAAGTGAACCGCAACACTATCGAAAGTGAACCTCGACACTACGATAAGTAAACCGCATAAGATTTTATTGCTTTTTTCATACTTATTATTTTTTATGCGCATAGACTAGGCAGGTGGACCGTATGGGGCTGACCGATTTGAACTACATCTAATAAGAAGTGAGCTTATTTTTGAGATCTTTTTCGTTTTTGTTTACCGAGTGAACCACATATAGGTTTTTATAGCAAACTGCGTGAGACATCAAAGTGAGCTTCAAAATATACATAGCCATTTATTATTTTCACACAGCCACACTCACACATCCACAATCACATTAGTCAACCACATTAGGCTTTAATTTTCAAAGTGTGCACTGCTGTTGCACGCCATTTGAACCTCTCTTTTTTCATATCCCTTTGAAAAATACCAAAAGGAAAAGTGGACCGTTAAACACGATGAGATCAATTGCATTTCTGTTTTTTCTTCATTGTTTTTGGTTGTTGTCCTTTTACTACGTACTGTTCTTTTACATTTTTTTGTTTAGTTTTCGTGTGGAAGGAAAAGCATGTACCACATGGGAGATACAAGCGAATTACATTTCTTTTTTGATTTTTTATGCATTAGACACAAGAGATGAACTGCATCGAAGGGAAAAAAGATATAGTCGTGTCACTCGTCGGAGTATTGCCTTTTTTGTCTTCAAAGCCAAACCGATGATTTCTTTTTTGTCCAAAAAATTGCACTATTTTTCTCAGCATTTTTCCCCAAGGAATATAAAGAGAACCTCTTGAACGCAAGAAAGTGAACCTCTCGACACATGTTAGCACACAGCCAGCTCGCATCATACACAAGTGTTTTCTCAAACAATAAAACCGAACTTCAGAAAAACAATGATATCCTTTTTTTTCTCCTTCACACATGTTTCCACACTGCACGTCCATGCGAGCTGCACTGCAAAATACTAAAGCAAAATAAAATTATGGCACAATTTTTTGGGGGAGGAATGGGATGGTCAACCGTCGTCGAGGGCGTACCTCCCGAGCTTCATGGCAGCGCCAACCGAGCCGCACTGGGCGCAAAGCCGGTACAGGAAGGAGCTGCATGAGGCGCCGCCCGAGCACCACCGCTATCCATGCGTCGTGCAGTCCACCTGCCCACCCGAGGTCCAGCACAAAGTTGACCTGCTCGCGGAGATCGCGCGAGGTGGCCATGGATGAACCACATCGGGGGGTGCGGCGCACTGCTCGCGGGATCTAGCAGAACTGCATAAGCAAAATCGAGAATAAAACGAAAAAACTCTTCTAAACCGCACTCGCACGGCGAGGTGCACTGCACGCCGCGGATCAGAGACCACCGTGCGGACTGCAGCGAGCAAGGAGTGTACTGCAGCCACGCCGGCGATACGGGAAGGGAGTTGCTCGATGGGGCCGCCCTGACAGAGAGGGAGGGGAAGACCTTGCCCCCCGGCGGCGTTGACATGGTGGAAGGTGGCAGGGCGGGTGGATCCAGCGGAGGAAGGGCCAGGAAGATCGGTGATGCAGGGCCGCTGTGGATCCAAGGGCGCCGGCGCAGGACAGGCGGAGGTCGGTGATGCAGGGCCGCTGCGGATCCAGGGGTGGGAAGGATGTATCCAGCCGTGGCAGCCAGCAGGAGGTCACCAGGGATCCAAGGAGTCAGGAGCGAAGCCATGGCGTGGGGTGGACGGCGGGTGCGCGGAGGTGCTCGCCAGGACCGGCGACGCCTTGGTCCCTGACCGGCGATGGTTTGGTGCGGAGGGGCAAGCGACCGCCATGGATCCAGGAAGGGGTTGTGGCCCGTTCTGGTGCGAGAGGAAGGTGGCTAGGGGACGACTGGTCTGGATACAGCCAGATCCATCGAAATGTAGCCGCCGGGGAGTGGGGGTGG
>NC_041390.1:229823305-229824256 GCF_002162155.2 Triticum dicoccoides
CAGTATGCAATTTTTAGTGTCACGCTTATATTACAAACACGTATGTGTAAGGACTGCTTCGAATACATACCTTGCGACTCGTCAAGACGCCTATTGATTAAGGAAATGTCATCCCCTGCCACATCAAGCTTCCGCTGCAGCTCGACAATATCTGTAGTCCGGGTAGTCGTCAAGGGAGAAACAACCTGTGTTCCAATTAGTCAGGTCAGTGTAACGCCCCGTATGTAACTTACCATATTTGTATTCCAACTCTTGCCATTTTCGGCACTAAGTTATGAGATTCGTGGTTGGGTTCTTGTTTTCGTTTTGCATTTTGTTCATGTCATGCATCTCATATCATGCCGTCTTGTGCATCGCATTTGCATACGTGTTCGTCTCATGCGTCCGATCATTTTTTCCGTTGTCCGTTTTGCGATCGGGCACTCCTACGTCCTCCGGCGCCCCCTTTTGCCTCTTTTCGTGTGCGGGTGTTAAACTTTCTCAAAATAGACCGAAATTTTCCAAGCGGCCTTGGTATGCAACCGGTAGACCGCCTGTCAAGTTCCGTGCCATTTGGAGTCCGTTTGATACTCCAACGGTTAACCGGGGAACCGTAAAGACCTCGTGTGTGTTGCAGCCCAACACCCCCCAAGTGGCCCAAAACCCACCCAAACCTCCTCCATCCTCTCGGTCGTTCGATCACGATCGCGTGGCCGAAAACCGCACTCCATTTGGACTCTCCTAGCTTCCTCTACCTATAAATTTGTGCACTCCTTCGAATTTTTGGGTGAAACCCTAGCCTTCTTCCACCCCGCGCCACCGGACACGTCCGGTCCGGCCGGACAAAAATCGCGTCGCCGCTTCCCTCCACTTACGGGCTGCCACGTGGCAGCCCCGACCACCGCGCGCCCGCGGCCTGCCAGGCCCGACGTCGGCCCCCGAAGCACGCGGCTCCCCGCCGCCCGACCGCGC
>NC_041390.1:229824621-229834134 GCF_002162155.2 Triticum dicoccoides
GCGCCACCCGTGCCGCCTCGCTCGCCGCCTTCCCGCCGGAGCGCTCCGCCGCCTGCGCCTTGGCTGCGCCGCCTCCTCCTAGTGGTCGCCTGGTCTGGCTGCGCCGCCGCCTGGGAGCTTACCGCCGACCACGCTGAGCTCCGCGCCACCGCACCGCCGGCGCCGCCCTTCTTCCCCGACCCCAGCTCCGCCTCTCCCTCGACGCCGGTCGTCTTCTTCCTCTCCGGCCGACCGCAACTCCGGCGATCCTCGGAATCCACGCCAGATCCAGATCTGAGGAAACCCTAGGTTGACCTCATATTTTCCTAAGTCTGCAACATTTTCATGCACTTTTCATCGTGCCATAACTCTATCATTGTAGCCCCGTTTTGGGCGTGTGATATATCAAAATGTTCGTTAGGATGTGCTCTTCATTTTGTTCCATTGCATCATGCTTGTTTGAGTCCATCTTGATGCCTAAAATGCTGTTGAAAGAGTGCTATAAAATGTTAGTTCCTGATTCTTATCAGTTTTTGAGCATTTGTCATTTTTGCCATGATTATTTTGTGCCTCCTATGGTCTTGAGCCCTACATGTGTTTTGGACTATGCCATGCCATCTTTACAGGGGTGTATGCCATGTATTTTTGTAATCAATGTGGTGACTAGCACATGCATGCAAAGTAGCCCTCGTAATGTTGCTGATTTCAGGGACTTAGAATTCTACTAAGTCATTTCCCTGATGTTATTTTTTATGCCATGTATTCATGTTGCTACACAGTGATCCATGCCTCTTTTGAGTATGTTCAGTAAGGATGATTTGGGCATATGTTTGTGATATTTCCATCCATGTCCTTGTTTGCATTTATTGAGTCCCCTAGCATGACTCAATCTTGCTCTACTTTTGCTATAAAATATTCCTGGCACATTGTTTACGTGTTAATCAATTTTGCCAAGGTTGTTGTAGTTGATCCTTGCATGCTATGAGATGGTTCTTGCCATGGTTAGCTTCTTGAACATGTTTTCTTGTTGGGTGTATGCTTAGCTTGTCATGCAATGCCTTGAGTTGAGTGCATCGAGCTCGCAAACATGCCTACGTAACTCTGTTTATGCAATGTCAAGTTTTCTGCTAAGTCTGAATCTGTTAACGAAACTTGCTATGTTTACATGGGTGCCATCATATCTTCTGATCCTTTTTGGCTTAAGGTCAGTAAGGGACTTTTGTTATATGCTTTGAGTAGTTTCATGCCATGCCTTTGTTTGATATGTGTTGTTCCTGTAGCATGTTCTTATCTTGCTCTAAACATTGCTTCCTACTGTTAATTCCTGGCATGTTGGCATTTTCAGTAAGTCTGCGAGGCTGATATCTTTTGCACTTTTGCCATGCTTGTTTGAACCTGCTATTGTGTGATTTAGTCGTATCTTTTGTCAAGCATCTTGAGTAGATCACTGCCATGTGCTTTGTTGCTATGTTAGAGTGCAGTAGCTTATTTTCTTGTTGCATTTTAGATGGCATTGTGATGTTAATTGCAGAATCGTGTCATTCTTGTTTTGCTTGCCATTTGCAAACCGTGCATCCGATTCCGGTGATCTTTATATCGATTTTGGCCGAAATCAACTCATCTTTCCAGCGGCGCACTTGGTTTACCAAGTTGAGGCCTGGTTCAATCTTTTCCTTCTAGAGCACGCATATGCATTGCATATTACATCCCGCATATCATGCCATGTTTTGCATCATGTTGCTTGCGCATTGCACCCTGTTTGATTGTGGTCTCTTTTGCTTGTGTTCTTACCTTGGGTAGAGCCGGGAGATGAGTTCGTGATCGAGGAACCCGTTGAGTACGCTTACGAGGATCAAGCTTACGTCAACTCGGAGAACTTTGCAGGCAAGATGACCATACCCTCGAAATCACTTCTATCTTTGCTTGCTAGTTGCTCGCTCTATTGCCATGCCGCGATACCTACCACTTGCTATATCATGCCTCCCATATTTCCATGTAAAGCCTCTAATCCACCTTGTCCTAGCAAACCGTTGTTTGGCTATGTTACCGCTTTGCTCAGCCCCTCTTATAGTGTTGTTAGTTGCAGGTGAAGATTGGAGTTTGTTCCTTGTTGGAACATGATATTTGTTGGGATATCAATACTATTATATCTTGTTTACTTTAATGCACCTATATACTTCGTAAAGGGTGGAAGGCTCGGCCTTATGCCTAGTGTTTTGTTCCACCCTTGCCGCCCTAGTTTCCGTCATACCGATGTTATGTTCCTTGATTTTGCGTTCCTTACGCGGTTGGGTTATAATGGGAACCCCTTGACAGTTCGTCTTGAATAAAACTCCTCCAGCAAGGCCCAACCTTGGTTTTACCATTTGCCACCTACACTTTTTCCCTTGGGTTTCGCGGACTCAAGGGTCATCTTTATTTTGACCCCCCCGGGCCAGTGCTTCTCTAAGTGTTGGTCCAACCTGAGTGATGTCCGGCACCCCATGGGCAACCAGGGTCTATGCCAACCCGACGTTTGGCTCATCCGGTGTGCCCTGAGAACGAGATACGTGGGACTCCTATCGGGATTTGTCGGCACATCAGGCGGCTTTGCTGGTCTTGTTTTACCATTGTCGAAATGTCTTGTAACCGGGATTCCGAGTCTGATCGGATTGTCCTGAGAGAAGGAATATCCTTCATTCACCGTGAGAGCTTGTGATGGGCTAAGTTGGGACACCCCTGCAGGGTTTT
This sequence comes from Triticum dicoccoides, assembly GCF_002162155.2. NCBI lineage: Eukaryota > Viridiplantae > Streptophyta > Magnoliopsida > Poales > Poaceae > Triticum > Triticum dicoccoides. The sequence goes on from NC_041390.1 coordinate 229,827,331, forward strand.
GAACTTTCAAAAGTCGTGCCCGCGGTTATGGGTAGATGGGAATTTTTTAATGTCCGGTTGTAGAAAACTTGACACGTAACTTAATTAAACTGAATCAACGGCGTGTGTAGCCATGATGGTCTCTTTTCGGCGGAGTCCGGGAAGAGAACACGGTCTCGTGTTATGCTTGAATGTAAGTAGTTTTAGGATCACTTCTTGATCTTGTAGCTTCTCGTCCGTGCTCTGCTTCTCTTCTCACTCTCATTTGCATAAGTTAGCCACCATATATGTTAGTGCTTGCTGCAGCTCCACCTCACTACCTATTCCTTCCCATAATCTTAAATAGTCTTGATCGTGAGGGTTTGAGATTGCTGAGTCCCCGTGACTCACATATTACTTCCAAAACCAGATGCAGGTGCCGATGATGCTAGTCCAGGGGATGCGACCGAACTCAAGTGGGAGTTCGACGAGGATTCAGGACGTTACTATGTTTCCTTTCTAGACGATTAGTAGTGGAGCCCAGTTGGGGCAATCGGGGATCTTATGCATTTGGGGTTGTCTTTATTTTGGTTCCATAGTCGGACCTTGATTGTATTCTGGATGATGTAATGCTATATTTATGTATTGTGTGAAGTGGCAATTGTAAGCCAACTCTTTATCTCTTTCTTATTCAGTACATGGGATGTGTAAAAATTACCCCTCTTGCGACATGCCTACAATGCGGTTATGCCTCTAAGTCATGCTCCGACACGTGGGAGATATAGCTGCATCGTGGGTGTTACAAGTTGGTATTAGAGCCTTCCCCGACTTAGGAGCCCCCTGCTAGATCGAATTGCTGGCGTTGTTGAGTCTAGAAAAATGTTTTGAGTCTTTTAGGATTATATATATTGGAGAGTAGGATTCTTTTTACTCCTCAGTCCCTTCGTCTCTCTGGTGAGGCTTCCTGACATAGAGTTTTGACTCTTCTCTTCTCAAATTTCACTAAAAAAATTAGGATCACACAGGTATCTTGGAATTGTTCCGATGGTTTTGTGACGAGAACATTGTTCTTGGTGCCTCCTGACATTTAGGGGTTGTGGCAGTGTCCCGGGGAGTTGAGCTCTGAGGTGTTGTCGTCACAATTTTATCGTTGCAGTTCTGGAATACCTGAGTTCGCCGACATCGAAAATCTCCTTTATGCAGTTGTTGGTGAGATAACCTCGACGCCACCTAGTACTGGGGCGGGAGTTCGGGAGTATTGCCATAACTCATATAACGGATGCTTTTCGAAGGTTTAGGTAAATGATTTCCAAAGGTTTTCTTGGTTATGTGTTGAAGATGGATACAGCTGGATGTAGGATTTGCTAGTTTTGGGTGAGATATTATGCTTCCCCTGTATCCCCAACACCTGATTGCATAACCGGAAAGTTTCGGGAGTTTTGTAGGTGGGAATTCATGTAGCTCTAGTATTTCTTCCCACAGATATTTGGTTTGTGATTGGGTAATCCTTACCAATTATTTGTTCATGTCCGTACCTTGTTGTTTTATTCATCTACCTTTATCTAAGTGTCTTCTCAACTTATGGAAATGTGATCATTTATGTTGGAATTCATTCGTTCATCCTTGTTCGAATGTTAAGGCTATATGTTGCAATTTCGATCCATTGATTCAGCTTGAATATATGTCTGTCAAGATGCTAATGGATGTCACCCTCTTCAGGATGGCTCCTCCAACGCGTCAGAATCCGGAACCTCGGCCACCACCTCCACCTCCGGAGGCATGTCAAGCTGTGATGGCCGCTACCAACGCCAACACACATATGCTTATGCAACTCTTGCAAGAGCGTAACCAAGGAAATCAAGGCCATGGAAACAATCAATCTAAGTTTGCTACCCTCAAACAGTTCCTCGCAAACCAGCTGAAATCTTTCAGTAACTGTGTCGAGGCCACAGACGCTGACGATTGGCTCGTGGATATCTGCAAACATTTTGAGTGTAGCAACGTCAGGCCTGAGGACTTTTTCAAGTTTGCTTCGTTCCAACTCAAAGACCAAGCTGCTGAGTGGTATCAACAATACGAAGATTCCAGAGGAGGTCGTGTGATTACCTGGGATGATTTCCGCCAAGACTTCAAAGCTCACCACATTCCTCAAAGTGTTGTTGAGAGTAAGCATGAGGAGTTCCGCAATCTGAAGCAAGGCAGTATGCCTATTTACCAATACAACATCATGTTTCAGAGGCTCGCTCGCTTCGCCAAACAAGACGTCCCTGATGAGAAGAGCATGATTTATCAATTCAGAGGTGGCCTCAGAGAAGATCTGCAACTAGCTCTCGTGCTTTTTGAGCTGAAACAATATGATGAGTTCTACAACATGGCACTAAAGCAAGAGGCTGCTCAGCTGAAGTGCGATGCTTCTAAGAAGAGAGTCAGGGATGCAACTCCTTCTTATTCAACTCAAGTGGCAGCTAAGCAGCAAAAGTACTGGTTGCCTCCTCCTCCGTTCCATCAGCCTTACCAGCAGAAGAGCAAAGGTGGCAATGGATCTTCCCACCCACCCAACCCAGATTTTCAGAACAAAGCTTCGTCTCATGATCCAAGGTCAAGGGCTCCTTATCACCGTCCGCTCTTAGAGGTTACGTGCAACAAGTGTCAGCAGAAGGGTCACTATGCAAACAAATGCTTCAACCAGAGGCGTCTTCCGCCTCCCCCTCCTGTGAGATCTGCCAGCAATGCAGTGGTCAAGCATAACCCCAAGTCTGCAAAGGTCAACTTGATGAACACAGCTCAGGCAAAGGACTCTTCAGAAGTGTTCATGGGTAATCTTACTATTAATGATATTCCTGCAAAAGACCTTTTTGATACTGGTGCATCACATTGTTTCATTTCAAGACCATTTGCATCTAAGCATGAGTTGCCTTTCCAAGATTTGCCTAGGCAGTTATCAGTTGTCTGTCCGAGTAAATTCATGAATGCAAGCTCTATGGTTCCGGATGTTTCTATCAAGTTGGGAGACTATAAATTTCTGTCCTCTCCAATTGTTCTGGGTAACTCGGATATTGATCTAATTCTAGGCATGGACTTGCTTTCTAAGCACAAGGCTCGGCTTGATTGTATTGCCAGGCAGATTCAATTGACACACTCGTCTGAGGATGTGATCGTCTTTGCCGCTCGTGATGATACCATTCATCTATTTTCTCTCAATGAGAAGGGAAAGTTAAATGCCATCTCTTAGATTCCAGTTGTTTGTGAATATCAAGACGTCTTTCCAGAAGAGCTTCCAGGAATGCCTCCTCACCGGCCAGTTGAATTCGTCATCGATCTTGAGCCTGGCACAGAACCTTTTTGCAAACGTCCTTACAAGCTTGGACCAGAAGAGTTGAAGGAGCTGAAGAAATAACTCGATGTACAAGAGCATATGGGTCTGATCCGACCAAGTTCTTCTCCATGGGGTTGTGGTGTTCTTTTTGTTAAGAAGAAAGATGGCACAGACTGAATTTGTGTCGACTACCGTCCATTGAACAAGAAGACCATAAAGAACAAGTACCCACTTCCCAACAGCAATGAGCTTTTCGAACAACTCAAGGGTGCTCAAGTATTCTCCAAGCTTGACCTTCGTACGGGCTATCATCAGATTTGCATTCGTGAACAAGATATCCCCAAGACAACATTAAGAACAAGCTATGGTTCCTATGAATACACTATCATGTCTTTCGGCCTTGTCAATGCTCCTCCAACATTCTCTCGCATGATGAACTTCATCTTCAACCCTTACACAAATGATTTCGTCTTGGTGTATCTCGATGGTATTTTGGTCTTTTTCAATAACAAGGAGGATCATGCCAAGCATTTGAGATTGGTGCTGGACAAACTCAGAGAACATCAATTCTATGCGAAGTTTTCAAAGTGCGAGTTTTGGCTCGATGAGGTTCTCTACCTTGGGCATATCATCTTAGCCAAGGGCATAGCTGTGAATCCTGAGAAGGTGTCTGCAATTGTGAATTGGGAACCGCCTCAGAATGTGAAGCAGCTCCGTAGCTTTCTTGGGCTCGTAAGCTATTGTCGAAGATTTGTTGAGAATTTCTCTAAGATTGCAAAGCCTCTTTCCAACCTCCTCTAGAAGCATGTGAAGTATGTCTGGACGCCTGAATGTGACATCACTTTCAACACCCTCAAAGAGAAGTTAGTCACAGATCCAGTTCTGACTCCTCCTGATGAATCCAAACCATTTGAGGTTTTCTGTGATGCTTCCCTTCAAGGTCTCGGTGATGTGTTAATGCAAGAGAAGAAAGTTGTGGCCTGTACCTCTCTCCAGTTGAAGCCCAACGAAAAGAACTACCCCCCTCATGACCTCGAGTTGGAGGCAGTTGTCCATGCTGTTTTAACATGGAGACATCTCTTGTTGGGAAGGAAAGTGGACATCTTCACTTATCATAAGAGTCTCAAGTACATCTTCACTCAGCCCAACCTCAACCTCAGGCAAACTCGTTGGGTCGAAATGATTCAAGAGTATAATCCGAGTATTGAATATACTCCAGGCAAGGAAAATGTCATTGTTGACGCTTTGAGCAGGAAGGCTTACTGCAACAGTTTGATTCTCAAGCCCTTCCAACCGGACCTTTGTGAAGCTTTCCTCAAACTTAATCTCCAAGTTGTCCCTCAAGATTCCTTGCCAACCTCCAAGTCTCTCCCACTTTGGAAGATCAGATTCGTGAGGCTTAACTTCTTGATGCAATGGTGAAGAAGGTGAAGATTGGTATTGCCAAGAGCCAACCCAAGTTCAAGTGCTATCGCCTTGATGACAAAGATACTCTATTCTTCAAGGATCGAATTGTTGTTCCTAAAGGTGACCTTCGTAAAGTCAATATGAACAAGGCTCACAATTCACTCCTATCTATTCATCCTAGAAGTACAAAGATGTACCATGACCTCAAGCAGTCGTATTGGTGGACTCGAATGAAGCGAGAAATTGCTCAGTTCGTGAATGAATGTGATGTCTGGAGAAGAGTGAAAGCAGAACACCAACGGCCAGCTGGTCTCCTCCAACCTCTTGCCATTCCAGAATTGAAGTTTGACCATATTGAGATGGACTTCGTGACTGGATTTCCCAATTCCAAGCGTGGCAATGATGCTATCTTTGTTGTCATCGACAAGCTTACTAAAGTGGCTCATTTTCTTCCTATCAAAGAATCTATCACAGCAGTTCAGTTGGCAGAGCCATATGCCTCCAGGATTGTCTCCTTGCACGGCATTCCGCGGTTGATATCTTCAGATCGTGGACGCTTCTTTACCTCTAAGTTCTGGGACTCCTTTCAGAAGGCCATGGGCACCAGCATTCGCTTCAGCACAGCCTTTCATCCTCAAACTAGTGGCCAAGTCGAGCGAGTAAATCAAATTCTTGAAGATATGCTCAGGGCTTGTGTCATTTCTTTCGGTATGAAGTGGGAAGATTGTCTTCCATACGCCGAGTTCTCCTACAACAATAGCTTCCAAGCGAGTTCGGGCAAGGCCCCATTCGAGATTCTCTGTGGCAGAAAGTGTCGTACTCCTCTTAATTGGTCAGAGACTGGTGAACGCCAACTTCTTGGCAATGAGTTAATCACAGAGGCTGAAGAAATGTGCAAAGTCATTCGTGAAAATATGAAAGCCGCGCAATCGCGCCAGAAGAGTTACTACGATAGCAAGCATCATGACTTGGCTTTCGAGATCGGAGACCATGTCTACCTCCGCGTCTCTCCAATGAAAGGCACTCGTCGCTTCGGTATCAAAGGGAAGCTTGCCCCTAGATATGTGGGTCCTTTCAAGATCATTGGAAAAAGAGGCGACCTCGCCTATCAACTTGAGCTTCCATCCAACTTTGCAAATGTGCACGACGTGTTTCACGTGTCTCAGCTTCGCACGTGTTTCAAGACTCCGGACCGCACCATCAACTTCAAAGAGATTGATCTCCAAGAATACATGTCTTATCATGAGCATCCCGTTGCTATTCTTGAAGAAACCGAGCGCAAGACTCGCAACAAGTCTATCAAATTCCTGAAAGTGAAGTGGTCACATCATTCCGACCGAGAAGCCACCTGGGAATGCGAGGACCACCTCCATTCCGAATATCCGGAGTTTTTTCAGTCCTAGATCTCGGGATGAGATCCTTTCGTAGTGATGGAGTGTTGTAACGCCCCGTATGTAACTTACCATATTTGTATTCCAACTCTTGCCATTTTCGGCACTAAGTTATGAGATTCGTGGTTGGGTTCTTGTTTTCGTTTTGCATTTTGTTCATGTCATGCATATCATATCATGTCGTCATGTGCATCGCATTTGCATACATGTTCGTCTCATGCATCCGAGCATTTTTCCCGTTGTCCGTTTTGCGATCGGGCACTCCAACGTCCTCCGGCGCCCCTTTTGCCTCTTTTCGTGTGCGGGTGTTAAACTTTCTCGGAATGGACCGAGATTTGCCAAGCGGCCTTGGTATGCCACCGGTAGACCACCTATCAAGTTTCGTGCCATTTGGAGTTCGTTTGATACTCCAACGGTTAACCAGGGAACCGTAAAGGCCTTGTGTGTATTGCAGCCAACACCCCTCCAAAGTGGCCCAAAACCCATCCAAAACCCCTCCATCCTCTCGTCCGTTCGATCACGATCGCGTGTCCGAAAACCGCACTCCATTTGGACTCTCCTAGCTCCCTCTACCTATAAATTTGTGCACTCCTCCGAATTTTCGGGTGAAACCCTAGCCTTCTTCCACCCCGCGCCGCCGGACACATCCGGTCCGGCAAGACAAAAATCGCGCCGCCGCTTCCCTCCACTCACAGGCCACCACGTGGCAGCCCCGACCACCGCGCGCGCCGC